>NW_020954886.1:0-344 GCF_900497805.2 Vombatus ursinus | reverse complement strand
AAAAAAAAAAAAAAAAAAAAAAAAAAAAAAAAAAAAAAAAAAAAAGAAAAATCACGACTATAGAGCTTTACTTGAGATCGGAAGAGTCTCTAATCTAGAATTAAGAGCACTGATGGCAAGTAGTAAGGGAGACATTGACGGGGAAAGATGAGGAAGCAGAAGAAATGAGCTGGGAGTCAGGAAGCCCAGAATTTGATGTCCTTTTTGGAAACACCCTTGTTGAGTGACCCAGGGCAAACCACTTAAATTAATAAAGCCTTAGTTTCCTTATTGGCGAAAGGGAGATAACAACAGCACCTACTTCACGGGGTAGTTGGAGGATCAGACCAGGTAATGTATGTAAA
>NW_020954885.1:6232-6406 GCF_900497805.2 Vombatus ursinus | reverse complement strand
CTCATTAATGACACCCCAAAAGCTATCTAATACTCCAATCTGTGCTCCCCTCTTACCCTGCCAGCCAGTGATAATCTCAGATAATGTTATCCATCAGCACTGTGTCTACTTCTCTGCTTAAGATGAGAGCAAATCCAAATCCAGAAGTCAAGATTACAGATATCTGTTCTCCTG
>NW_020954885.1:6018-6201 GCF_900497805.2 Vombatus ursinus | reverse complement strand
AAAGATGAGATGGTCATGAGCTGTGAGGGTCCCCTAGTGGAGCTGATGGAAATGTTGGACTAGTGCCTGGGTTCTTAGCCTCTAAAGGTGAACAATAGGAGTCTAGTTCAATACAGGAATATTTACTTAGTTTGGGGGCTTCTGGGACTTGATCTCCCGACTCCTCATTAGAGAAAAAGGGAG
>NW_020954885.1:5420-5846 GCF_900497805.2 Vombatus ursinus | reverse complement strand
CAAATCTTGCTAACTACCTTAACTTCATGGCACTCTTTTCCCCCAGGGAATTTGAACATCTTTTTGGCTCACTCCTTGTCTATTCACCTGTAAATCACTTCTCTTCCCTCTTTATGTCATAAGACCTCCAGTACTTACTCTCCCATGACTGTTCTGACTTTATCCCTGCTCCAGATAAGTTATTCTCCTTATATCTAACACGTACCAAACATACTCCCATCTTTCAAGCTTTTCTTTTACTCTTGTCCCTCCTGCCTGGAGGGCCTTTCTCACTTCTGTTTAGTCAACTACATTCATCCTTCAAGGCCCAGGTCAAAAACGTTTGCCTTGATGTCTAGATCCCACAGTGTCCTCTCCACTACTCTCTGTCACTTAGAGTTAGAACAATTCATTTCATCTTTAGCACATATTTTTGCATCAGTAGTT
>NW_020954885.1:274-5313 GCF_900497805.2 Vombatus ursinus | reverse complement strand
GTAGTATCACTTTGCTTCTCAGAGTGCCTTAGTGACCTTCCTTCTCTTCTGTATATCAAATATTTCATTGAGAGTGTTGGTGCTGGAGTCAACAAGAATTGAATTCACATCTGGTCCCACACATTTCCTGGCAATGTGACCACAGGCAAGTCACTTGACTTTTGTCTACCTCACTTTCCTCAACTGTGAAACAGACATAATAATTGCAACAGCTTCACAGGGCTGCAAGGATCAAATGAGATACTATTTGTAAAGCACTTAGCACAGGGTCTGGTACATAGTAGGTACTTATGACTAGCTATGGTGTTGATGGATCAAAGGGTAACCACAGTTTAATGATTTTCATTCATTCAATATACATTTATTAAGTGCCCACTATTTGCCAAGTACTGTGCTAAGTATTTCAGATACAAAAGAAACAAAGACAGTTCCTCAAGGAGTGTAAAATTTAATAGGGAAGATAGTATGCAAGCAAATATAAGCAAAGCAAGCTATACACAAGATAAATAGCAAATAATTTAAAAAAAGAAAGCACTGTAATTTCTGCCATGCTGCTTTCCAGTTTCCCCAGCAGTTTGTATCACCTAGGAAGCTCTTTCCTAAGTGATTTTTTTTCCACTTTGTCAAACACTATGTTATTTAGTTCCATTGTTTCTGATTCCCCCTTGTCTAGTCAACTCCATAGATGTAAGTCTCTTGTTTCTTAAACAGTACTAGATGGTTTTAGTGACTACTGCTTTATAATATAATTTGGGTTCTATGTTATTTCCTCCACATCTCCACCTCTTTTCATAATTCCTCTTGATGTTCTAGATCTTTTTTACAAAGAAATTTTATTTCTTTTAATCAATTTCTGTAATGTATTTCTTTGATAATTTCACTGGCGTAGCATTAGAAGTGTAAATTAACTGTGGTTGTATTGTCATTTTCATTACACTGCTGTAGCCTACTCGTGAGCACTGAATAATTGTCCAGCTACTTAAGCTGTCCTTTATTTCCTTAAGGAACACTTTGCAATTGAGTCTATATAAGTCTCTTCTGTGCTTTTGTAGATTGATTCCTGAGATATTTTATGTACTTTGTAATCATTTGGAATGGGATTTCCCTTTTCATTATTGCTTCTTTTATTTTATTGTTATTAAACATAAATCCTCCTTATTTTTGAGGAGATTTTTGGTAGCTTGAAACTTTGTTAAAGCTATTATTTAAATGTTAAAACTTTGCTGATTCTCTAGGGTTTGCTAAATACACTTTCATATCATCAGCAAGTAGGAGTAATTCATCTCCCTTTTATCTCTCTCTATGCAATTAATGTCTTTCTCCTTTCTTATTGATATAGCTAAAATTTCCAGAACTATAACAAATAATAGTGGGGAAATAGACATACTTGCTTCTCTTGCTTATTTATTGGGAAAGGCTCTAGTTATACCCATTGCAAAAGATGCTTGCTTTTCATTTTAGATAAATTCTTTACTGATATTAGAAAAGTCCCTCTGTGTCTATACTTTTGAGGATTTTTAGCTTACATGTTGTTGTATTTATTGTGTCAAATACTTTTCCCATATCTATTGAGATGGTTATATGGTTTGGTATAATTTCATTTTAATATAATCAATTATTGTGATTATTTTTCTAATGTTGGATTATTCCTGCATTCCTTACAAAAATTCAATTTGATCAAGATGAATGATTTTTTGAATGAATCTCTGTAATCTGTTTGGAAAGATTTTCTTTAAAAATTTTAATTGATTTTACTTAAAGATATTGTTGGTTTAAGTATCAGGACTATATTTTTCTTTAAAAAGGGATCTAGTAGTATGCTTTCTTTGTTAATTTTTGAGAATAATTTGTGAAGTATGGGTACTAAAAGTTCTTTAAAAGTTCGATAGAATCCTTCTGTGAGCCCACCAGCACAAGGAATTTTTCCCCCTTTAGTAGTTCCTTTACAGTGAGTTCTATTTCTTTTTCTGAGATTTGGTTATTTAAGATATTTACTTTGTCTTCTATAAGTTTGGTTATTTCATATTTTTGAAGATAATCCTCAATTTCTTTTGTGTTCTCAGTTTTATTACTCTGTAACTGTGTAGTGGTTTCTGATTATTCTTTTTCTTTTTGCCATTTTTGTTCTTTTGTCTTACTCATTTTTGTGTGAGTTAGTGCCTGCTTTTTTTTTTATCAAATTGGCTAAATGCTTATCAGTTTTATTAGTCTTTTTCAAACTGGCTTTTAGTTTAATTTATCATTCCTATAGGATTTTTTCTAGTTTATCTATTTCTCCTCTGATTTTAATATCTTGTCTTTTATGCTTATATTAGGATTGTTTATTTGTTGGCTTTCAAATAATTAAAAATGTATATTCATTTCAATAATCTTCCCCTTTTCTTATGTTGTTAAAGTATGTTTGTAGGGATATAAATTTTCCTTTAGGACTTCTTTACCTGCATCCCAGAAATTTTAGCATCTTGTTTCATCATTACTATTTCCTTTCATGGAATTATTATTTCTATGATTTATATAATGGAATCCTGGTATTGGAGGTGCTTCTGGCCATTCTGAATGGCTTCTGGGTGTCCCAGGCCTGGAGAAGGGGGAAAGGGGAAAAGGCAGTAAGGAAGGGCATCCATAGTGGTGGTAGTTTTTCCCACTTCCCAGACATCCCACATGGGAAAAAGAAGGGGAATGATCTAAGTCAGAGTCTCCTAAGATGGGCCATTGAAGGGAAATAGGTAAAAGAAGTATCATATGGTCTCATGTGTCTCTGGTTTTCCCCGGGAGTTTTCTTAGGGCCATTTTTACCTTCTTATTTCTCAGACTATAGATAAGAGGATTAAAGATAGGTGTAAAGGCCACATAAAATACATAAATTATTTTATCATACTTTGGGGAAGAGAGTGATTGAGGTCTGATATAGAGAGAGATTACAGTACCATATAATACCATTACAACCATGAAGTGGGAAGAACAAGTGGAAAAAGCTTTCCTGCGCCCCTGGGCAGATCGAATGTGTAGGACAACATTAATAATATGGGCATATGAAAAGATGATGAATGTGACAGGACACAACAGGGTAAAGATACAAAGGACATTCATGACCATCTCTACATGGGATGTATCTGTACAGGAGAGGTACAGCAGGGTAGGCATTTCACCCAAGAAATGATTGATAACATTCTCCTGGCAGAATGAAAGCTGGAATGTGTCCACTGTGTCCACTGTGGATGCTATAAAGCCACTCACCCAACAACCAGCAGCCAACGCTCCACAAACCCCCCAGTTCATTATGACTGAGTACCTTAAAGGATCCCAGATGGCTACATAGTGATCATAGGCCATCACTGAGAGGATATAGCACTCTGCAATGCCAAAAAACAGGAATGTGTAGAACTGTGTGGCACAATGGGAAAAAGAGATAGACTTTCTTTCTGCCAAGAAGTGCCCCAGCATCTGTGGAATCATACTGGAGGTGTAACAGACTTCTAGAATGGACAGATTGGTGAGGAAGAAGTACATAGGAGTGTGGAGGCATGTATCCATTAAAATTAACAATACAATGAGCAGGTTCCCCACCAAGATCATCAAATAGACCATGAGGAAGAGTAGGTAAAGGTATACCTGGAGCTCAGGTCTGCTGGAGAGGCCAAGGAGGATGAACTACATTACTGAGGTGAGGTTGCTGCTCTCCATCTTGATTACGGGTCTACAGAAAGTGTATAAAAAGGGGATTAGATCCTATTTGTATAGGACTGTATGGTTACAAAGACCTTTACATCATATGTGATCCTCACTTCAACCACACTTGAGGTAGTCAGGATAAATGGTATTATCTCAGTTTTGTTGATGAGTAAATTGAGCCTTAGAAAGTTTAAGTGAATTACTGACAGCACCATATCTAATAAGTGGAAGATATGACCTTTTTCCTCTTTCTTCAAGTCCTGGCTCCTAGACTTACATTTGTTCTTCACATTAATATTAGGTGATCTAAACTCTTACATCACTGAAATCAAGGTTTATAGTGGGGTTTGGGGTGGCAGGGAGGACAGAAAAATAGAAGGAAATTCAGTATCAGAGTCTCTTCCCTAATACTCCTCACTCATGCCTCAAACAGTCTTGATACAAAAGTTTTGACCCTATTCTTGTAGAAGCTTTTTCTGCCTGTGCTTCTGTTATCCCAAATCCATGTGGCTTCTTCCAGCCTCCCCTTCTCCAGCCACATGTATCTTCTTGATGAGATGGATCCTTCTCCTACTTATGGCAAGATTAATTTTTGTCATAACTTGCTCTTTTTCTAATTCAGGCAGTCAGTAAACATTTATTAAGTCCTCACTATGTGCTAGGCACTGTGCTAATGAACTTATTTGGAAGTTATAAAGGGATCATCTCTCATGGCCCCATTTTTACAGTTAGTTTAAAGCCAAATTATTGCCCTCTTGTCAGTGATTAAATCCTTGGCTTGCAAAGACCTTTTGTAGTTCACGGGATTTTTGTGGAGGTATCATTTTGGTAAACTTTAAAGTGATAAATGTGAATAATTATTTTCCCCTCCTATATTACTCTATAAATTATCTCCTCACCTGGCACGCATCTTCAGTCTTCCCCTCTCCATTATTTGAAACCCATACGTATATAGATTTCCCCAAATCTAAAAATGAACAAAAAAACCTACTCTAAACCATTCCAATCTATCCACCCACCATAAATTCTTCTCTTCCCTTTCACAATCAATTTTCTTATAAAGTAATTACACTTAATGTCTAGGCTTCCTTATTCTCTCCTCAACCCATTGCTATATGATTTCTACTCCTTGTACTGAAACTGCTGTCTCACAACTCACCAATTATGACTTTGTCATCAATCGAAAGACCTTGCTCCTTCTGTGATTTTTAACACCATTGACAAGCCCTTCTTCCACAGATACCCTTTTCTCTTGATTTCTGAGACATTACACTTCCTTGTTTACCTCATACCTTTCTTATGCTCCTTCTCTACCTCCTTTATTGTTTGTTCCAACCCCTTAACTTTGCTGTTCTTCAAAGCTTGGT
>NW_020954885.1:0-143 GCF_900497805.2 Vombatus ursinus | reverse complement strand
CCTCTTTCTTTCTCATTGTCTCTCCCTCCCTCTCTCTCTCTCTGTCTCTATGTGTCTGTTTCTCTCTGTGTAGTTGTCTCTTTCTCTCTTTTTTGTCTCTTCTTCTTCTTCTCTCTGTCCTTTGCTCTGTATTGCTGTCTCTA
>NW_020954884.1:2258500-2281559 GCF_900497805.2 Vombatus ursinus | reverse complement strand
AGGGTCTTGGCACCGAGGTATCCAATGTCCTCTGGTTTCCTAAACTCGGGCTACTCCAGTGGTGCATAATTGTTAGCCAATTGTTCTTTTAGGGGTGAGAAAATAGTGCTTATCTGGTCCATTAGCCCTACCCATTGTGTTCAGGACCAGTGTGGATGCTAGGCTTTTCCTTCATGCATCCTCCAAGCTTGGCTTCCTCAGTGACAGTGGGATGGGACAGATGAGAACCTGGCAGACTGCCATAGAGCAGTGATGACCCTTGAGGAGGTGTAATGGACCCTAGACCCTAGGGGAGGGACTTCTCTCTCCTCAATTCCTGTAGACTCACTTGAGGAGTCGCCCACACCAGGGCAAATGGTAAGAAAGAGGCAGAGTCAGTATTCTGGTCAATCCAGAATGAGTGAGGCCCAGTGTTTATTCCAGCCCAAGTCCAATGCACTTCAGCCCCTGGGTTCTGCTACATTTTTATCACAGTCCACTATTAATTAATTTTCCTGGGGTCCAGGTGGGAGAGGTAAGAGCTTATTGTTTGGACTTTGTAATGTCCTTCATTTTTCCTCAGGCACATGGTAACCTGTACAGGGTTGAGGAATGGAAGACAGTCATGAGTTATGGGGCATGACCCTTGCTGAGAGCCTGTTGTGTGTAGCTGTGGACCCAGCCTTGCTCCCCAGAGAGGGCATGAAGGCAGCCCTGGTGAATCCCAGGAGCATCGCCAGGAACCAAGGTTATTGGAACTGGTCTTCCTTGCTGACTTTGTGCATTTCTGCCCGGCCCCTACCCCAAAACCTGAGACCAGGCTTAGGGAGAAGGCACCCAGGTAGAGTATTCATGAGCCTTGTTGAGAGAACTCTCCACTGATTGAGAAAGTAACAGGGAGAGTTTAAAGGAAGTCTACCTGGAACTTTCTCCCAAATAAATTTATTCTTTCTTTCTTTCTGTCTGTCTGTCTGTCTGTCCCTCCCTGTTTCTGCCTCAGTTTCTGTCTGTCTCTTCATCTTTGTCCTTTCTTCATCTCTGTCTCTGTTTCAAACTTTGTCTCTTTCCAACTATCTTGGTCTCCCTCTTTCTGTCTATGTCTGCCTCAGATTATCTCTCCAGCTCTGTCCCTCCATTTTCAATTCTGTTCAATAAGCATTTGCTAAGCACCTACTGTGTGCCAGGCACTGTGCATTTTCTCACTCTCTTTCTCTGTCTCTCTCTGATACACAGAAACTTCTTCTCTCTCAAATTCTTACTTAGACACAAATCCCCTCCTTTACATATGAATAGATGCACACACTAGTGTTCTGCACTTCCTAAATTCACATTGTCATTCACATTGACTCATTGATATGCATCCTCTCTTGTAGATGCATATATGCAGCCATAAGCACACCTGCATTCTCAGAGACACACACTTACTCATTCTTGGATAAGCCTGCTGGATCATGAGATCCCAAAGTTGGAGCTGGGAGGGATATTGGAGACCTGCTATTCCAATCTCCTCATTCTCTAGAGGAGGAAAGTGAAGCCTAGTGACTTGATGACAGTCAAGTATAGGACAGGATTTGAACCCAGGTCTTCTGGCTCCAAATACAGGGATTGTAGTGATCATTCCACTGTGCCACCAGAAAGACTTCCCCTCATGCGGATGCTCATTCTCTCTCTGTCTCTCTGTCTGTCTCTTTGTCTCTCTCCCTCTCACATAGACACACACACACACACGCACAAATATACTATACATCTGTACACTCCTGTCTCATACGCACATAGATCCCATGCATTCCTCTCTCTCTCACTCTCACACCCACACACACACCCACACACTCACACATGCACAAATATACTATACGTCTATACACTCCTGTCTCATAAACACACAGATCCCATGCCTTCCTCTCTCTCTCTCTCTCACACACACACACCCACACCCACACCCCGACACACCCGCACAAATATACTACACATGTATACACTCTTGTCACATACACACACAGATCCCATGCCTTACCCTCTCTCTCTCTCTCTCTCTCTCTCTCTCTTTTTGTCTCTCTCTCTCTCACTCTCTCTTTCACACACACACACACACACACACACACACACACACACACACACAGAGCCCTTAGTGGCTCTTAGGGGTTGCCCAAGTTCTCTTACCATGAAGCAGGACAGAAGGCACAGGATGAGCCTCAGGAGCATAGCCAGGCACATGAGAATGATGGCCCAGTAGGGCAGGTCTAGGGGGAGAAGAGGTGATGCTGAGGGGCCTTCATGGGGACAAGGGGACAGCACAGAGTGGGGAATAAATGTCCTTTGGAATTCCCACCCCATGGGAAGGGAGGGGACAAAGAGCAATCCATGGGGAAAATGGAGGATGGAGGCTGAAGGATGCAATTCAGAGCATCCTCCCACCTCCCACACCACCAGACCTTTGCTCTTCAGAAGAAGCTGACCTAGGAGAAAGGGGGTGGGCAGACTATGGGAGTGAATTTAGAAAAAGCAGCTGGGGCTCAGGACATAGGAGAAAAGGAATTGGGCAAACTGAGGGAAGGTCACTTAAGGCAGAAAAGATGGTTCAGGGACCCCAGTGTCATAACCTGGGACAAGGGAGGGTGATAGTGCAAGGACCCAATGTCAGAACAGAGAAAGGTGACAGTGATACTGAATCATATCCAATGACAGGGAATGACTTAAGGTGCAGGGCACAGAACCTTCCCCATGTCCACTGCCCTCCCCAGGGTGCTCAGGAAGGGGAGATATACCCAGGGATCTGACAATTGGTAGGGATGACCGCTGTTCATTTGTCTGATGAACACAGTCGAAGACAGTGTTCTTGGATGCTCAGCATTGAGTGCTGGCTAGGGTGAGAGGAAAGTCATCCTGGACACTCAGTTCCTGCCCTCCCCCAACTCTCCTACTCTTCAAGGATCACCCTCAGCTCCCCTTCCAACACACACACATATAGGGAACTGGTATGGGGCGAGGCTGATGCCATACTCACCAATTTTCTTAGTTTTTTCATCTGTTCTCTTGGTAGAATATCCTGAGGACAGAGAAATATGGAATAAGGGGAGGACACCTAAGGGTCTTGATCTGGGGAGCTGGACTGTGTGAGGAAGAAGAGGATGAGAGGACAAGAGATGGAGAGGCCATAGGGGACAAAGAGACTCCAGGGGTCACGGAGGGAGGAAAGGATATGGGGATCATAGAGACAGATGACTGTAGGGTACAGGGATGGCAATGGGGGACACAGTCAGAGGGAGGTGGGAGTACAGGCATCAGGGGATGTTGAGGGAGGGTCTTTTGGGCTTGAGATGTCAGGAGTCTAGCATCCCGGGAATTCCTCATCCCACCCCACAGCCCATCAGTGTTCAGATGGAGAGACCAGGCTGGAGGGTCCCTCACCATCCACCAGGAGACTGTTTGGATCCAGGGTAAAGTTCTGTAGCTGGGTGCCATCATGGGTCAGTCTGAGGACCTCTTGGTACGTAGAAGCCCTGTCAAAGTTCCGGGCCTGAGCGGCTGATGTGAAGTCACATGAGCAGTCCACTTCTGTGAGGCGTCTGGGAGAGAGGAGCCTAAAGAAGAAGAGGGCAGGGTGTGGGTGAATGAGAGAGGAAGAAGGCAGGTAGAGAGGAGAGGACAGGAGCAGTGATGGCCTCAGGGGAGCTGGGGCATGCTGAGCAGCCTTCTGGCCCTGGCAGGAAAACCTGCACCTCCCCACCAAAACTAGACTTCTTACGTGTTTTGTGAATACATGCATCTAGATGGGCTCCTTGAGGACACGGATGGCTTTAATTTTTGTATCTTTTGCCCTGTGCCTGACACTTCGAGTATGCTGCTTAAAACCTTATTGAAAGGCTGATTGCTTCTATATGTGTATAGATTTACATGTTGTCTCTCTATGTTCCCCAGCACGTGTCCCACTGCTTGGGACATCGTGGGATGTTTATAAATGCTTGTTGTTTGGTTGATTAATGGATGTATTGGTCACTCAGGCAGTTTGGCAACATACTGCTTTCTGTGTCTCCTGGACCCTTCTCTGGGTGCTAATTGTACCCAGGGCCACACAGCGAGTAAGTGTGATGTGTTTGGTCTGAGACCGGATTTGAACTCAGGTACTCCTGACTTCAGGGCCTGTGCTCTATCCACTGCACCACCTAGCTGTCCCGTAAGTAAAATGAGACTTGGGCTGTACAGCCCAAGGAAGGAAAATTTCCTCCAGCCCTGACACTGAGCCTGTGGGGAGATTCCCCCTCACCACCTCCCTTCCCTGGATTCTCTTCCACATCTGAGTTACCTGCCCCCTCAGGGCAGATGAGAAGGGAGAGAGTTCCAGGCATGGGGGACGGCCGGGGAAACACTCAGAACTGGGAGCTGGAGAATCATGTATGGGCAACAGCAAGGAGGTCAGAGCCACTAGATTGATGAATACATGGAAGGGACCAACGTATAAGAAGACTGTAAAGGCAGGATGGGGCCCGTTTACAAAGGCTTTTAAGACAAATAGGAAAGTTTCTATTTGATCCAGGAGGCAACAGGGAGTTACTGAGATGTGTTGAGTGGGAGGGAGGGAAGAGAAATGATCAAATTTGCACTTTAGGAAGATCGATTTTGGGCAGCGAGGTGGCACAGTGGATACAGTGCCAGCGCCCTGGAGTCAGGAAGACTTCCTGAGTTCAAGTCTAACGTCAGATGCTTACTAGCTGTGTGACCCTGGACAAACCATTCAACCCAGTTTACCTGACTTTCCTCATCTATAAAATGAGCTGGAGACGGAAATGTCAAACCACTCCAGTATCTTTGCCAAGAAAACCCTAAATAGGGTCACAAAGAGTCAGATGCAACTAAAACAACTGAACAACCAAAATCAGTTTAGCTGCTGAGTGGGTAGATTGGAGTGGGGAAAGTTTGAGGCAGGCCGAACCAGGATTGCGATAGTCCAGGTACGAGGTATCATCACTAGATGACTAGGTGTGAGGGCCTGCACTGGAGGGTGGCAGTGCTAGAGGAGAGAAGGGGGCATATTCGGGAGATGTTACAGGGGTGAAATTGACTGTGGCAACAGCTTGGATGTGGAGAGTGAGAGATGGTGAGGACTCCAGGATGACTCCTAGTTTGTGAGCCTCAGCGACGAGGAGGATGGTGGTATCCTTGGCAGTAATAGGAAAATTAGAAAAAGGAAGATACGGAGGAAAAGATAATGAGTTCAGTTTCTGACATGTTGAGTTTAAAACATCCAGTTCAAAATGTCCCAAAGGCCATTATGCCAATGACAGTGAAGGAAACAACGTTTATCAAATCAGGTACCACCTCCTATGGGAAGCCTTTCCTAATCCCCCCAGCTGCTCTCCCTCCTCAAATTATACTATATTTACTTACAGGCTTAAATATTGTATCCCAAGAGAGGCAGCAAGACATAGTTGCTAAAGAGCTACACTTGGAGTTAGAAAGACCTGAGTTCAGGTTCTGCCTCTAACACTGGACGTTAAGGATGTGTGACCCTGTGCAAGTCACTTAATTTCTCTGTATGATACACAAAGAGGGGTGCATAAAATCAGGGGGTACTGGATGCCTTCTGACCATCAACCCCTGCTCTAAATCTATGATCTTATAGGATCTCTGCCATCATCCATAATAATACTAAAGAATGGGGTCTTCATGAGGCCTGGAAAGGTGAGAATTAGAAAAGTAGAAAACAAGGCCAGATTTCTTCAGTCCCATGTAAGGGACGAGTTTCATTGACGAGTGAGCACAATGTCCAGTGAGCTCAGCAGGAGATCATCATCACCCAGACCTTGCTCAAGTTATTCCAGAAGACTAGTCAGCTCCCTTTGCTCCAATTCCAGGTTTACCCAGGAACCTTCAAACCTTCAGGTTCTCAAATCATTCACCCCCTCCTTCTGCCCCCGAGGTCAGTGAGCTAATCAGCCAAGACAATCCACTTGCTTATTCCATAATTTACATTAAGAAACAAAACTACCATTCTGTGCTGGGAGGAGTAGGAAAAGGGATGTCTTGACTTCCCCCAAAAAAAGGATGTTCCCCCATACTATTTGGTCTAGACCTCCTCCTTGCTCTTGTCCTAAAGGCACAGAAATCAGATCTAAAAGAGACCTCAAAAATCACCTAGTTGGGTCAGCTAGGTGGTACAGTGGATAGAGCACCGGCCCTGGAGTCAAGAGGACCTGAGTTCAAATCTGGCCTGAGACACTTGATACTTACTAGATGTGTGACCCTGGGCAAGTCACTTAACCCCCATTGTCTAGCAAAGAACACAAAAAAAAAATAAACAAAAAAGGAAGAAATTGCCTAGTCCCATAGTGACAAACTGAAATATAAATAGAAATCACTAAATTGAACATAGGATCCTGGTGGGCTGCATAGGAACTTAGAAGACCACATATTAACATTATCTGTATTTTTATTTATTTTATTAAATATTTCCCAATAACACTTTAATCTGATTCAGACAGCACTCAGGCTGCACGCGGCCCACAGCCCACGTGTCTGACGTTTCTGACTTGATCCAGCTCCCTCATCGTACAGGGCCAGAAACCTGAGGCATGGAGACGGATGTGAAAAGACCTGGCCAAAGCCATACTGCTAAAGGGCAGCAGAGCCTCCCTCCCTTCTTTGCAGAGGTGGGAGGCTATGGCTATGGGACACTGAATAGACACATTTCATCAAAGTGTCATTTAGTTCTGTTGTACAGCCTTTTCCTCTAATTTTCTTAATTCTTTGGTATGTAGAAACAAAATACCGAAACCCCCAATTTAAAGAGCTTAGCTAAAATTTATCAGACCTCTACATTTTAAACATTACCAGTTATTGATCAAAACAAAATACAAAATAAAAAAATTTAAAAAAAAATATAGCATACAAGCATAGGCTATAAGATACCAGAAAATACTTCTTTTAGCTGACTAGACACATTTAAATCTGTTCTCACCAGATTGCCATTGTCTGAAACTTGGAGTTGCAATATCTTTCCCTTGTCCTTGGAGTCAAATGATACTATCCCAATCTAATACCACAAACTGTATCTTTTTCCTGTTTTCCTTTTCTGTTAGTTAAACATGCTGTTCTCAGCTTGTAACTTTAATGGAAACATTGTACGATTTGGTCATTTCTCAAATTTTTCTGCACACATTTCCACCAGAACACAGAAGACCCAGCCTTCCTTGCGATATGTGGTCAATAGGGAGGGATCCCTTGATCAGGCAACTACCTCCAACACCTGCCTTATAGAATAAATGATGACACTTTCTAATACATCTGATCATGAAACGCAAAGTTGAGGGGCTCACTTTATTTGCTTCAGCAATTCCTGGGGATGGCTCACCAGGTAGGGGGACAGGAAGAGACAGAATAGGACAGGGATTAGAAATGAAGGTGATGTGGAAAACAAAGGATATCCATAATTTTTTTTAAAGGAAGTAACACCTGGATTGAACCTCAGGTCCCCCCCCCTTTTCTTTCCCCTTCTTTTTTGAGATTACAGTTTTATTTTTCAAACCAATCACATTATAAGAAATAACGGGGCGGGGTGGCAAAGGATTGCATATTTACACTAAATTCCCTTCAAACTCAACAGGAAGAGTGTCTTCTCATGGAAAGGTTTGTCTCCCATTCGTCGCCAGCCTTGTGCCCATACCTGCACAGGGCCGAGGTCGAAGCTGGGTGGGCTGGGTGGGCATGGGCAGATCTCTGGGCTGTTCTGGTAACTCAGTGTTACCAGGATTCTTGTTCCCACAGCTGCAGCAGAAAGGCCTTCCAATGCCTTCTCACAATGTCCTTACCCCACAGTTCAATTTGTCTCCAATGTATCAGCCTTATCTGGGTCCAGGCCTTGTCCTCCCCTGTCACTTCCCCACATTCAGTTAAACCACTTGAAGGTGGAAAACATGTCATTCTTCATCTCTGTATGTTCAACCCTGCGCACCGACATCTCAGCTGTTTGCTAAACTGAAAGTCTCATGTGAGTCTAGGTACCATGAGTCATTTTTCCCAGGCCCCTTTTCCCCACCCCAGAAGAAGCTGACCACTGACTACCAATCTAAAAAAACTATGCCCTGGGCCACAGAATCACAAGAACATAACTGGAAGAGACCTTAGGGGGTCATCTAGTCCAACACCTTCATTTTACAGATGACGAAACTGAGGCTCATAGAGATTAAGTGACTTGACTGAGGTAATAAAACCTATATGTTCATAAGACCATAGACTTAAGAAGTGACCTTAGAGGCCATCTGGTCTAATCCTTTCATTATGCAGTTGAGAAAAATGAGACCCAGAAAGGTTAAGTGACTACCTAAGATGACATGGTTAAAAAGAGACAAAGGCAGGAAATGGAGACCAGGTCCTGTTCAAAAGCCTGTTCTCTCTCCACTGGGCCGTGATGCCTACCTCACATCTCCCCCAACTCTGAGATACCATAGGACACCCGAAGACAAAGTCTGAAACAACCTTTAAAAAGGTCATTTCTTATTATAATGTTGACCCCCAACTTCCAGACAGAGGAATATTGCCTCAGTCCCCTCGGAATCTGCCCCTGTGCTCAGTGAGTGAGCTCACATAATAGGCCCTTAATAAACCTGGTAAAGGGAAAAGAAAATTCAGAGAAAATGCTGCCTTCAGAGCTAGAGAGAGAGGGGCACCCTGCAGTGGTGAGTAAAGAGTCAGAGTCAGAAAGAGAGCCTGCTCTCTCTTACTGCCCAGGTCAAGCATCAGCATGGTATAGTGGGAAAATCACTGCCTTGGGAGTCACAGGAGCTGGGTTCAAATCCCATCTCTGATGCCTGTAACCCAAAAAACCTTAGACTAGTCACTTAACTTCCATGGGCCTCAGTTCTTTTATCTGTAAAATGAAGGGACTCTGAGGTCTCTTCCCTTCTCAATCTTGAACCCTAGAACTAAGGTAACCTTTCTGCATCACAGAGAAGGATTTTCTTCACCCAGAGTTCCTATGTGCACTGATGAAATCCTCAACAGCGACAAAATAAATGGCTTTCTTCCCAGCCCTATGAAATGTAAGGGCCATTGGGTGCAGCCCAAAGAGGAGACAGGACAGCTCAGAATCATCAGGGAAGGTGCATGAATGCACTTCCTGGCCATCTCCACCATGCCTCCTAGATGGCCACCACACCCCCCTGCCCCCAGCTCCCCCTCATCTTCCTCCATTAGAATGTAAGCTCAATGAGGGCAGGGCCTGCCATTCTTGTTTGTATTTGCATCCCCAGCACTTACAACAGTGCCTGGCATATTGTCAGGAACCTCTCAAGTTTAGAAATGGCTCTTTCCCATGCCTTTCTAGCCCTGAGATTGGAGAGAAACTTCAGATCAGGCGCGCCTCCTCCTGACATGAATTCCTGGCCCTGAATGCCGCTCCCTTCCTCCCATCACCCAGGGCCAGAGCCGAAAGGGACCGACTCCAACACCGAGCCTCATGGGACTCCCTTCTCTGACACCCCCTATTAGCAGTCAATCATCTTCTACCCCAGCAGTTCCAGGGAGAGGGATAAAATGAGTCAACACATGTAAAGCACTCTGCAAACTTTAAAGCACTATAGAAATGAGAGCTATTATTAGTGCTGTTGTTGTTGTTGTTGTTGTTGTTATTTTTACCTCTCATGGAATCCCATTCAGCTTTTGACCAAGTCTAATTTGTAGGAAATTTTGAAAATCTGCATCTCTGCAACTTCTTTCCAGTGCTTCCAGGCCCTCTGCCTCAGGCCAGTCAGAACCTTATCGTAGCCTCACTATGTCACACAGGTGTGGGAGCAGCTGGCCTCGTCAGCTGGATTCTTCTCTGTAGGTTATCAAATCTCAGCTTCCTAAGCAGGGTGCTGTTTTACAGAAAACTGAATTTACACACACCAGCTACACGGTGGCGCTGTGGACACCACGGGCAGTCCTTATGGCTACACAGATTGAATAAAGTCCCTGGCCTTACCAGCAGCAGCCACGAGGTGGCGCTGGAGCGAAACAAATTAAAACAAACCTGGGCCTGACTTACAAAGGCCACGGGATGGCGCTATGGCCACATATTTACATCCAGCCTCCCAAACTACCTTGTAACTCTCAACTATGCGCACCTGGCTCTCCCTACCCCAGGAGATCTCTGGACATTGCCTTGTGGCCACATCTCCACTGCAGAGGAGCCAGAAAACACCAGCAGAGGGGGCGGGGCAATGGGGAGCCCTGCAGCTCCTCCCCCATCACACCCCACCCACGCCAGGGCCAGGCTGCAATCCTCCCACATGGCTGGCCAAAACGAAGGACAAGGAGCTAATTGCCAAGGCGGAAATGGAGCGGGGCCGCAGTGACCTCTGGGAAAAGGGCAAGGTCACAGAACAGAGGATTCTGGGAGTGGTAGTAGTCCTGCTGCCTAGGACCTACAGGGACCTCACTCTTGCTTGCAAAGGGTGTCTTTCTCTCCAGTAGCTTAGCGTTCTTACTAAGAAGCACAGGACAGGGAAGAGCATGTGGTTTTTGTAAGGAAGAGCAACACCTCTTATCTATGTGACCCCAAGCAAGTCACTTGTGTCCAAACCTCAGTTTCCTCATTTGACATAATACTTATAAAGTGCTTAGCACAGTGCCTGGCACATAACTAGGTGCTTAATACATGCTTGCTCCTCTCCCTTCCCCCCCTCCTCATTTGTAAAATATTACAACTTACAACACCTGTAGTACTATATATACCCCACAGAGTTTTTGTGAGCCTCCAAAGCACTTTATACAGGCAAGCTGACGTCAGGAAAGGCAGGGGGAGCAGGGCTCAGAATCAGGGACGTGACTTCTCTGACGCTTAGTAGCTGCATGACCCTGGCCAAGTCACTCAACTTTTCAGCATCCCACTCACTAAGGCCATTCTCTAAGAATATAATTTGCAGAGTCCATCAGTCAATAAGCATTTCTTAACACCTACTACATGCCAGGAACTGTCTGGAACAAGCTGCCCCGGAAATCATGGGGTTCCCCATGACTGGAAATGGACTGGCAAGGAGATTTCTGCCCAGGAGGTGTGAACTAGATGTTTTCCAGGATTCCTTCCATCAAAGACATTGGATGATTGTGTGTCTTCAGAGATGACAAGGACTTAAGGATTTGGATTTGTGATGGAGGGTGATAGGACCAGCTGTCTGAGCCAGGGTACCCATTCCCTGCTCCCAGGAGAGATTGGAGGCTCATTCAGCAGGAACCAGACTTCCAGCACCATGTCTCAGAATACCCTCCACCCTACTCAAGAGGCCAACAGGAAATGTTCACAGCCTTTTTCCCAAAAGAGCTCAGTCCTGCAACCAGGGTTGAACCTTAGGTAGCCTCTGCTGCAGGAGGAAGAATGAAGGAGAAAGGTGCACTCTCATGGACAAACTGGAGTCAGGAAGCTGGAGGGAGCCTCAGCTGTATCAGCCCCCAGGAAAGGATCTACTCCCTCCCGTGGAGGTCTCGCCTCCCCTGGAAGCAGACAATGAACTGCCTGAGTGCCATGAGACACCTGGTTCTGATGTGTTCTCTGTGTGGCCATGGCAGGACTGAACCTGTTTTCTCTTCTGAGAATGAACATCTCAGAGATCCCTTCCAGCTAGAAGTCTATGACCCTAGGAGATGAAGTTTTCTTCCCTCTGGTTGGCAGTTTGCTCATCTTTAAAATGGAGCAGTTTGCAACTGCAGTCCTAGAGAGTTCCCTGAGCATTCGGGAGACATTGCCTGCACTCACATTGCTAGTAAGTGTCCACAGAGGTGAGATTGAAGCACAGGTCTGGGTTCTAGGTGGCACCAGCCCTCTGTCCAATCAACGAGCGGCCTCTCTCCTAACGCAGAGGCAGCAAGCACTTAATCAATGTTCACTGAACTGAATACTGCTGTGACTGGGAGGGAAGGAGAGGACCAGTCTCTAGCATCACACACCCAGGACTCCACAGACCCCAAGCCGAACTACCACTCCCAGAATGCACTGAGAGTCTGCCTCAACACTACATTTCCCAGAGGCCTCAGCGGTGCTCTTCCACTTCCAGGCTGGGCCTTTCACCACTTTCCCTCCTCCAGACTCTAACAACCTTGCGCTCTGGTCAGGGTGGGCCTGGAGATCAACCCCAGAGGCGCCGGGGGGGACGGTATGGTGAAGATGTAGGTGGGGGTTGGGGGCGGCTCCCCATTCCCCCCTCCCTGCAGGCGCTCCACCCGGGGATTCTGAGCAAATCTGTGAGTCACAATAGTGCGGCCACACAATGCTGTGTGCTAATCTGTGTGACCCGCAGCGCCAACATGTGGCCCCTGTGTGCATGGTCAGTGACCTCAGCACCATCATGTGGCCAGTATGTGTATGTCCTAAGGTTCTACCCTGGCTATTTTGCCAGTGTGTGCTTGAGCTAAGGCTCTCTGCTAACTCACGCGACCACAGCGCCATCGTGTGGCCACTGTATATGGCCTGGGTTTGTATTCTAAGGAACATCTGCAGCATCACCACGTGGCCACTGTGTATAGATCCTGGGTCTCCACCTTAAGCTGTCCCAGGTTCCTAGCCTTAGCACTGCTGTGCATATGGCCTGGGTTTGCATCCTAAACTCACTCCAGTGCCACCACATGGCCATTGTCCATTTTCTAACCTGCATACCCTCGATGCCACCATGTGCATGTCCTGCCATTCTAGTCTGACCATCAGGTCACCCTTCAGCTAGTCTGCACACTGTGGTCCAGTTTAATCTTTGTTATTACAGCCTTGGCTTATGGCCATTGTAGGCACATTGTAGGCACATCTCTGTTCTCACCTTTCTGACCACAGTACCATTGTGTGACCTTCTTTTCCACGTCCAGGGCCTCTGCCCTAGCCAGTGTGCCTGCAACACCACCCCGTAGCCAGTACATTCCTTAGGAACCAGTGGGCTCTGTACACCCTTTGAAACTGCTAGCCTTTCTCCTTGATATCCATTCCTATAATATCAGAGCTGAAGAAACAGAGGTTCCAGCCAAGTTCCCTGATTTTATAGAAGGAAAAAACAAGCTTTGTAGAAGGGAAAGTTTGCCCTTGGCCACACAGGGACAAAGCCAGGACAAAGTCTCCTAACTCTCCCAACCAGGAATCTTTCTGAGACTCCATGCTGCCTTAGCAGGCCAGGATAGACTTTGCAGATTCCAGCCTGAGGCTTTGAAGGGCCTCTTACCTGGAAGACAAATGGGGGTCCCAGAAAAAAGGGTCCAGCTAATGAAAGACATTGCCCTCAACCTTGTAGTTCCCAGCTCCGCTTTGGGATGGTAAAGACCCTGGTGTCTGGGCCATAAAAGGGTTGGGAGAGCTTACCCTGAATAAAAGAAGACCTAAGGGGCACATCATCACATATGTCAGATTTGATTGTCACTTGGAAGCGATGTGTTATGCTTGACCCCCAGAGAGCAGAAGTGGGAGCACTGGGAAAACATTGCAGGGTGAGATTTTGGCTTCATGAAAAGAAAAGTTTGCTAGCAAATAGGGTTGGTCAAAAGGAGAGTCTACCTTTTGCAATGGCATTAAAGTCAGAAGACCTGGGTTCAAATCATGACTCTCAATTACTACCTGTGTAGTACTGGGCTAATAATCATTTAACTTCTCTGGACCTGTTTTCCTACCTATAAAACATGAGAGTGTTGGGTGAGGTGGCTTTTGAGGCCCCTTCCAGTTCTAAATCCATGGTCCTCAGGAGGTAGTGAGCTGTCCATCAGTGGAATTCTCCAAGTGGTGGTTAGATGACCAATTGTAAGTCTGGTTGCAGAGCGAGTTTCTTTTCAGGCAGGCATTGGACTCAGGGTCTTCTAGGGTCCATAGCAGGAATGTGTCCTAGGAGACAGCAGTGACCTGAGGTCCCTCCACATTTCAGGAGAGTTGAGGGAGGAGTGGATTCTGTCCTTGTTGGTGCTGGAGTCATCCCTGAGCAGCTGCCTGGGAGCTCAGAGACCAACAGTGAGGAAGGAATGACTTGGAAGGGTTGAACCAAAATACCTAGAGGGAGAGGTGAGAACTCCAGGAGGGATGAGAACCGGATGATACACCCTGCGTGGGCCATAGGCCAATCCACCTCGGGGGAGACTCCTTTGAGAAATAAGGTTGGTGGAAGGCTCACTCAAGATGGGGAAGGTTTGGAGCTCTGTCTTAGGCCTTCAGCTACAATACATCCTCTAGCCCCCGTCTCCTGCAGAGATCTTAGAAGAGACATCTTTCCACTGGCCACCCCAAAGAGGGTTGGGAGAATAGCCCAGTCACCTCCCACTTCCTGATCAACTCCTCCCTCCAAAGGGCCCTTCCTTCCTGGTCTTCAATCAGGGAATCTGAGAATTTTGCTTCGAACTTGTCCAAGCAAATTTCCTGACTTTCCATTGTGTGTACTAAGCTTCCTGCTGGCTCATGTTAGTGATAAGAGCGGGACCAGGACCCACACCTCCTAATACCTAGTTCTGAACTGGCCTGGCCTCTTGGTCTCTCTGATGGCAAAGCAAACATATCAAAACTATGGAGCTCCAGGGAGCTCAGTGAGTGTACCCCTTGCTCCGCCATGTGAGCCAATGAAAATATTTCAGCTCAATCAGTGAGGATCTGGCAGAGAACTTGGGTTTAATGGTTAGTGTCCTGCAACACATAGAAAGCAGAGCTGAGAATTCAATTCCTGCACCCTTGTGCAGACCTGCATCTTTTTTCCTGTGATATGCTGCCTTCTCCTTAGCCCCTTCCAGTCCTCTCATTTCAGCCATTCACCTGTGTTCCCTGGGCCCTCTCTTCATTGCAGTCCAAGAGTACAAAAAGAATCTAGGTTTGTCCAACAATCATTTTGTGATGAGATTGATTTGCTGCTCTTCACCAATTAGAGCACAAGCCTTTCCAGCCTTTGCCTTTATAATAACCACTGGGGAAGACAGGCAAGAAGGGGAGATACTCTTCCCCTCTGCCTTCTTTTTGACCTCTCCTGGTGGCCAAAATCATATAAGAATCAACATGGTTCTTCCTACCACTTAGAGGAACTTAGCTTCACAAATGACAAGACTTATGGTGAGACAGAAGACTACCAGGACTTACAATCTGCCCTGCCACTCTGTCCTAAAGTCTTATCATATGCCCTCCAGAATGTGAGCACTTTTTATCTGACCTGTTGATGCATCTTAAAGATTGCTTGACCTTGCCATCCACCTGCTGTTCCACCCTTTAGGACTTTTGGCCCTTTCTACCTGCTTTGAAGTTGTGTTGTCTCTTTCAATTAAAGTGAGAGTTCCTATTAATAGCAAGGTCTATCCCTTTTTTTATATTTGTATCACCAGAACTTAGTACAGTGCTTACCCCTTAGCAAGATCTTAATAAATGCTTTTTTCATACATTTCACCATTTTTCAACTGTCCATTTACAATTTGCTACCAATAAGAGGCTTCAACACCAATCTGAGGGTTATCATAGGTATAATTTTATCAAGAACTTTATTGGAAAGTGCCTTTGTTTGTGCAACTTCATAGAGGGCATGTCTGTGGCTCGGTGGTGTAGCAGATAGAGTGCAGGACCTGAATACAGGAAGACTTGCATTTGAATCCTACCTCAGATAGGATTTGAACTCTAGTTGTGTAACCCTGGACAAGTTATTTTCCCTCAGCCTCAGTTTCCTCACCTGTCAATTGGGGATAATAAGAGCACCTACCTCACAGGGTTGTTATGAGGATCAAGTGAGTTAATGTGTTTAAAGAGCTTTGCACATCTTAAATGCTATATAACTGTGATTATTATGTTGAAGATGATGATTTATCTCTTCCACTTGATTACAAGTTCTTTCAAAGTAGCCATTGTATTAAACAGGTTTGACTCTGTACTATTCCTTCCAGCCCACCTAGCACCTGCCATGGTCTAGGGATGAGGGCCTCCCAGGAAGCCTCTCTGGCCTGGACATATAGGAAGGTTGGAAATGAGGCTAGAAAAGTACTAGGTCATGCAGAGGCTTAGATTGGTTTCTAGATATAGCATGTCCTTAGCCAAGGACCTGAGAATCATAGATTTAGAACAGAAAGAGATTTTGGAGGCCACCTAATTCAAATTCCTTATTTTACAAATGAGGAAACTGAAGCCCAGAGAGGTCAAATAACTTGCCCATGGTCAAACAGGCAGAAAGAGGAAAAGCCAAGATTCAAGCTTAGTTCCTCTGACTCCCAATCCAGAACTCCTTCTACTGCATGGTATCAAGATCAATCAGGAGTAAATTTGAAAGGAATAGCAAGTTGTACATAGTATATTTGCAGTTTCATGTTCAATCATCCTTTTTTTTCTCTTCTACTGTGTTGTGGAAATGCTTTTATTTCTTAAGTTCAGAATAAAATAAAGAAAAGATATGGTCTAGGGGTTAGGGAATGGGTCTCAAACTAGGAGAACATAAAGAGTTCCACCAAGAGTTCATCAAAGCTTCTTGTGGGTTTAGGGCAATTTATATCTGGACAAGGGAAAATGCTGAGACATACCTGGACAGTTCCTTGCACCTAATGGCAGTGTTCCTCTTAAAGATACCTCTAAATACTAGGGAACATCGTCCATCAGAGCAGCTAGTTCAAAGTTATCTTGCACACAGTAGGTGTTTTATAATATTTGTTGAATGAATTACATGCTCATTTCTCCAACTTTTCCTGAACTATATTGTTTTGGTTCTTTTCTTTCCTATTTTACTTCCATTTCCTAGCACTGGATTTCTTAGACTATTTTTTCAGGACAACTGAAATGTATTACTGAAAAAAAAAACCTCTGAGATTATGGTGTTTGTTACACAAGTACTTAGCTTATTTAATTAGAAATGTATCATTATGTTTGAGCAAATAATCCATCTGGTGTGAGAAGAATTGAAATCTTGGATACTTCTTTTTTGGTCTTAACTGAATTTTATGTCTTCAACAGAACCTAGCTCAGTGCTGTGTGCATAGTACATATTTAAAGTTTAGTTGAATTGAGGCAATGTAGAAATAGCTTTAATCTGTCTGTTCAGTTCCACTTTGCCACTCAAGCAAATTTTCCTCTCTTCATTTCTGAATTCTCTATCTTCCTCCTGGATGATGTTTTTTTTTTCAAGTTTCTCCTCTATTCTCCTGTGCCACCTTTGCCCCTTTGCCAATTTTCTTTCTGGGCAAGGGGACTGCTCAGATGTGATTGGTGTTGTCACCAGGTCAATGAGGAAGCCAGGATTTTCTTCCCTTATCCACAAATGTAGGACTGGTCCCTCCAAATGAAGCAGATGAAGCTCTGTTAATTGAAAGGTCAGAAGAAAAGGCAAAAAAAAAAAAAAAGTACCAGAGGTTTGTGCAAGACAAAAAGCTCAGGGACAATGAAAACAAAAGAAATTTTCAGAATAGGAGGCATAAATTTTTGTTAATGGTATTTCAAGTATATTGAATACTGAGTGCCTCCAGAGAGGTCAAGCACTTCCCAAAATGCTTGTTTTGCAGCCAAAGTATAACTTTACCTCACCTGGAAGAAACTAACTCAAGTTTAAGTCACAACAGATGCAACTATGAGCTCAATATTTATCCTATTTTATTTTAAATAAACAACTTAATTTTAGTAAACAACCAAGTAATTGAGAGTGAGTGGAATGCACTAGGGTGGGTTGTTGAATGGGGAATGAAAGATGTATCTCTTCTTTAAGTTTTTCAAGTTATTACATTTTATCTTCCTAAAACTGTGTGTCTAATAGAAACCTGGATTAAAAATGGGGAAAAAAATCTATCCAGTTATCCAGATGTTTCCAAATAGAAAAAAAAAAATCTCCAGCATTCATTTTGATTGGAATCAGACATGATACAGAGAAAAGAAAATGCAGATAATGTGGACATCTGCTTTAAGAACTTACCCTGGCATGGGACAGAGGTAGAACCACTGGAGAGACAACCAATTGTGTCAAGTAAAATTTCTGGTAGCTAAAGAACCTCAAAGTGATGGACACCAGGCCCTGGGGAGAGGAGGCTGGAAAAGTTCCAGAATACAAGAGAACTGAGATGGCAAATGGTTCAATAAGGGCTAGATACATGAGGCCATTATATATAGGAAATACAGAAGAAATTAGAACAATATATTTCTCTCAGTTCTAGAGATCAGATACATCTGTAATGATAGAATCACCACTGGGACCAAAGACACTAAGTCACTCACCCTGTCCTCTACTAATGGGCACCTCTCAGTTCTGGATTCACACAAGTTTGGACCAGATTCAGGCCTGGGGAAGCTGGCCTCTAAAGGAGGAATTAGGATCCTTCTCAAAAAAATAAGCCCTTCACACATGGTCAAAATTAGTTAGGGGCTCATTCCCAGTGCTCCCAAGTACTGAGTCACACATGGCCAGAAGCAGGATGACAGCTCTGCACGTGTTCCAAAGAATGACCTCATTACATAAGGAAAAACTGCCTAACAATTAGAGCTGATCAAAATGGAAATGACCTTTCTTTGAATATTGTGGGTGCCTCCTTCCTTGAGGTCTTCATGTGATGACTGGATGGCTATTTGTTGGGAATATTATAGAGAGGATTCTTGATCATGTATGGTTTGAGCTAAATGACCTCTAAATCCATTTTACCTATGAGGTGCTGTGATTCGATAGATCCATGAATTCAGGCAGACAAGTTTTGACTTCATTTAGTAAATAAGGTAGAGTCATCAAAGGTCTATGGTCATTGTTTAGGCTCTGATGGCTCAAAATGAGCAATTATTTCTGTTTTGGCCAGAAACCCTGAAGGTCTTCCCCTCCCAGATTGATTTCTTTTAACTAGGTAAAAGAGACCATTTTTGTCTCATTTCTTACCTAGCCTTAATCACTGAATGGGCATTGCCTCAGTCAAACTGAGACCTGGGAAAGACCTTAGCTTAAAAAATCCAAGGGCTCCCACAGCATCCAGGGCCATCTCCAGTCATCCTGATCTATATCTTGCCACTGGACCCAGATGGTTCCACAGGAGAGAGTGAGGCTGGTGACTTTGCACTGCCCTGCCTCACTTACATCCAATTCACTTGCAAGTCATGACATCACCTTGGTCTGATGTCATGGTCTTCTTCAAGAATGAAGGACCAACAATGAATGATGAACAGTGGATTGATATTATAAAGTGTCTTTTATGAAGATTAATTTGGTGACAACATAGAAGGAAAGCTTAAAAGTTATATCCAGAAAGAAATAGGCTATATTGGAGGCAGGGAAACTTGCTAAGAGTTATTATCCTAGGCTAGGGAAGTATCAGTGTGAATAGAAAGGAAAGAGAAGATCCAAGAAAAATGGCAGAAGAATTGCCAGGACTTGTAAAGGAAAGGGAGGAGTCAAAGATTACTTCAAAGGTTCAAGTTTGGGTCATTGAAAGAATGGTGGTACCAGTACTACCTCAGATGCTGACTTGACTCAATTAGCATTGATTTAGCCTTAAGTTGGCAGGCACTCTTCACCCCCTGAAGCAGCATACCTCCCCACTAGCAGCTGTTGGTGTCATGACACATCTGTATTGATAGAATTAAATACCTGTTGGCAACGCTAATCTGCTTTTCGATAAAAAGAGGAAGACGGCACCTATTCATCTGCATTTTGGCAGGCACCATAAGAGCCAGTTGAGTGGTCCAGCCCTATCCTAGTTTTAGTGTCTGCCCATTCTGTCATATTCTTTAATTGGGAACATTAAGTCTCAATTGCTTCAAGAGAACTCTGCAGTAGCAAGACGTTCAGACCAGTCTATCACATTACTTGAAATTGTGCCCTTTTCTTTATTTCCTGAGTGTTGTGTTCATTTTGCACAAAATCAGAAACTGTGGTTACTGGCTCAGGGCCAAGGTGTCTTGCTAATGTAAAGGGTGTGTTTGCTGTCTTCTTGCCCATGTAGGTTATGTGTCTACATGGAAGTGCCTAGATGTGGCTTATAAGGATGCATGAATAAATATCGATAAAGCCTCCTCCTCCATGCTTTTCCAGGGGAGACTTTGATTCCTGCAAGGAGAAGTGTAGCCAGAGGCAGGCTATTCTACTCTTCTCACAGAGAGGAGAAAAATATTAGTAGGGTAGTATTATATGTATCTTCTTCTTTAAATATTGTTAGTCTAGGGAAAATAATTTTTAGGTTCAAACTGTACTACTGACAGCTATCCCTTAACAGGCAAGAGGTACTCCAAGGTTTGACTCCGTTTACATCAAATGCCAGTTCCACAATGAACACACATAGTAAATTGTGAACAAACCCATTTATCCAAGTCAATGAAAAAACAGAGATCAGAGAAGGTTCTAGCTTGTCTGCATGTTGGCTTCTTGCCAGTCTGGAACCTCATGTCTTCTCTAGAAGCTGGAAGCCAGAAGACCAGGTTTTCTGTTCTCCCTAGCACTCACCACTACCCCTCTCCCCATGTGAAGCATTGAGTAAACAATCTCTACCAATGAGGGCAATTTTATGCAAATGACCTTTGAGCCACAGATTGTTAGTATGGGTTTTTTAATCTAATATGTGTGCATGTGTGATCAAATCTATAAGGTCATCTAGAAGCACTTTCTTTAGTAGAATCAATTAGCATAGACCCTCCATTCATGATGAAACACCCAGAGCCAGTGTCTGAAGCAGACCTAGATTCAGACCATACCTTCCATAACAGTATGGTAGTTAAGCTGGGCACGCAGGCACCAGTGGTTGGAGAGATCAAAAATGACATAATATATAGGAAGTGGTGCTTGAGTTGGAAGGAAGTAAAGGGATGGGGTAAAGAGGAGAAAAGTACTTAACTTACGGAAGGTCTATGAGGTGAAAGTGCATTCTAGGTATGAGAGATGTAAAGTTCCATGACCTAGGGTGGAAGATGGAGCAAGGCAGAGGGAAAAGGCCAGTTTGGCTGGTAAGGTTAGCCTCAGCTGACATGGCCATTAACAGAAACAGGGAAGTCAGAAGATGGTCTCAGGTGGAAGAGCTTCCACAAGGCTACTGCCCTCTGGACTCACAGGCCATTTCCTAGCTAGGACATAACTGAGAATTTGGTAAACCACCATGGAATCACAAAACATAATAAAAAAAAAACTTTCAGTATAAGTTGGGGCAAGTAGGGGAAGTATTTAGTACCCTAGTGTGGGGATAGGACAGAGGGAGTAGCAGGAAAGAAAGAATCATCTCCAGAGGTTCCAGGAACTAGTTCTTAACTTGTACTTGCTTGTCCCCAACTTGTAATGCACAGGAAAGCTCAAGGACTCCCATAAATATTTCTGGGATAGCAGCAGAGGTTATCTGCCTCTGGAAAGCAGCCAGAGGGAAGGAGTATGATTTCACTAGGCCATTCTCTGGGGAAAGGCAAAACTGGCTAAAGATCAATAGAATAATCAGTCACCTGGTTGGGGTATCAGTGGTGCTGTTCAGCAGCATTTTTCAAATGATTTAAAGGCTTGCTTTGCCTATGAAGAGGTAGGCCTGTGGCACAGCTGGCCTGTGATGCCGCCTTCATTTGTGGTTGCCTGAACTAGAGTGTATTTGGAACAGCCAGTTCAGAGAAGATCAGAACAGCCCACAGCAATATAATTTAGATGCTGGCCAGGCACCCCATGGGGAGCAGAGCTCAGCTTTCAAAGGGTGGTGGTGCATGTGGAAGGATTTCACAAGCAAGGCTTCCAGTCAAACCTCAGAGCCAAGCATTGTTGCATAGAAGGCTAGTGTATATATTACTCTCCTGAGCCTGGAGGTAACTTTCCTTTCTGTTCATTAAGCCTTCTAAGACCAGGGATCTGAGAATTCAAGGCTCCAGAGATTTTTAAGTTAGAGAGAATTCAAATAAAATGGCAGTAGGGCTGGGAAGGATCATCTGGTTCAACTCCCTCACTTTACTATATTATATTTTATTTTTATTACATTTTAAACACTTTATTGGAAAAACCCATGTCCCAACATCCTAGATGTTCCTTTTCTTTACAAATCAATACTGCCATTGTTACTAGAAAGGGTAGATAAATCTACTCTCCTTTTGTTCCACTCACCTTCTCCATGACTTCTTAGGTCAAAACTCCCTTCCCTGGCCTCTATTTCCCCAAATATGTTGTTTCTTCCTATTAGAGTATAAGCTTCTTGAAGACAAGAAACATCTCTGGTTTTGTGTTTCTATCCCCAGTGTTTCACACATAGTAAGAGTAAATAAATGATTTTCCTTTTGTGTCAAATTTCTCTGAAAAGAATTTTTCATCCAAGATAAATAGATATATTTAAGACCAATGGACATTTCCCAATAGATAAGTAGTTAAAGGATGTGAATAACTAGCTCTCAAAAAAACTGCAGATTATTAACTACCATATGAAAGAATGTTCCAAATCACTAATAATAAGAAATACAAAGCAAGATAAGCTTGAAATCTCACCTTACACCTAGTAAACTGGCAAAGATAAAGAAAGGGAGGAAGAGTTAATATTAGAAGAGTTGTGGAAAGATAGACACGTAAATGCATTTTTGGTGGAGCTGTGAATTAGCATAATCATTTTGGAAAACAATTTGGAATTAGGCAAGTAAAGTGCCTAAAATATCCATCCCCTTTGACCCAGAGATTCTAACATTGACTCCAAGGAAGTCATTGAAAAAACGAAAGTCCTACACACAATAAAATATTTGTAATGCCACTTTTGTGACAGCAAAGAACTGGAAATGAAGTCCACCAACTGGAGAATGGCTAAACAAATTGTGTTACTTGAATGTAATGGAATATTACTATGCTATAAGAAATTGCAAACCATGGTGAATATGGAGCAGGATGGAAAGACTTGTGTGAACTAAAGCAAAGGAAAAGAGGCAGAGCCAGGAAAATAAACTACACAATGGAAAAAACTACCACAAAAAAAAATTTTTAATGAAGGTTGCAAAATTACAAAAAACATGGCTCCAAAGAAGACTATGGGAAGCTACCTCTCCCCACTCCTTTGCAGAGGTTGGGGGGTCCATATGTGTGGAACATTTACTATACGTATGCATACATGTGTATATGTGCATGTAATGGTACATATGTACATATGTGTGTATATATAATGGTATGTTTGTATTGTGTATATGAATGTGTGGGTAGATAGATAGATAGATAGATAGATAGATAGATAGATAGATAGATAG
>NW_020954884.1:2191942-2258490 GCF_900497805.2 Vombatus ursinus | reverse complement strand
TAGATAGATAGATAGATAGATAGATAGATAGATAGATAGATAGATAGATAGATAGATAGATAGATGTAGCATAGAGGCAGCTAGGTTGTACAGTGGATAGAGCACTGGACCTAGAGTCAGGAAGAATGGCATTCAAATCCAGCCTCAGACACTAGCTATGTGACCCTGGGCAAGTCACTTAACCTCTGTTTGCCTCAGTTTCTTCATATGTAAAATGGGGATAATAATAGCACTTCCCTGGGTTTTGTGAGGATCAAATGAGATAACATTTAAAAAACACTTAGCACAGGGTGTGATACGTAGTAGGCACTTAACAAATGATCATTTCCTTATACTGTCAGATTTTTTTCCCCATTATATTAATTGACTTGATGACTCTTCTTTGTCCTCAAAAAAATGTTTTTATATGGGAAGGATCTCTGGAAGGGATACAAGGCAAAATTTAGGCTATGTCAAAACAAAAGATATCAATAAAATTTTATTTTTACAAATCTTTTCCATTCAGTCATTCACTGACAAACTCCTGGAAAAATCCATGTCCTCAGAACCTCAACTTCTTCACATACCACTCTGGCTTCCAACCACATCACTCAGCTGAAACTGCTCTCTCCAAGATTATCAATAATCTCCGAAATATGATATTGTTTTCTCAGTGCTAAGTATTCTTGACCTTTCTTCAGCCTTGGACAATGTTGGCAACCTAACATTCCTCCTGGAGAGTTTTTAATAACTCTGACTTCCCTCAGTTCTCTCTTTTTTTTTTTTGATCACCACTTCTCACTCTCTTCTTCTGACTTATATGTCCCAAACTGCTTTGCTGAGCTGTGTTCCAGGGCCCTCTCTGTCCGTGGTCCTCTTCTCTTTACTCACCACTGTGCAGGTAACTCCCATATCTCCAGATCTAGTGCTCATCCCTCTGCTAAGCTCTAGTCCTATGTCACCAATGGCTTGTTGGAAACTTCTTCCTGGATGCCCTATAGGCATCTTAAATTCAACATGTCCAAAAAGGAATTCAATCTTCCCTCACAAAATGTATTCCCCAATTTCTACTGAGTGCCTTACACTTCCAGGTTTGAAACATGAGTCGTCCTGGACTCTTTATTCTCAACCTACCACTGCCACCCAATCCCCGTAACAGTTAGTTGTCAAGTCCTGTCAGTTCTACCTCCATAGCATCTCCATAGCCTTCCCTTCTTCCTATGTCATGGTTCCTACCCTAGCATAGGAACTCTCACCTAGATTATTGCAATAGACCTCCTGCCTCCATCTCTATCCCTTCAAAGCTTATCTTACACAGAACAACCGAAAGAACCTTTCTAAAGCAAAGATCTGACCGTTCATCATGAAGAAGCTGCTTTGGTTCCCTATTGTCTATAGTTAAAAGGACTAATTGTTCTCCCTGACATTTAAATCCCTTCACAATCTGTCTCTAGTCTATCTTTCCAAGTTTGTTGGACATTACTCTCATTCATATAGTCTATGTTCTAGACAGACTGACCTGATGATTATTCTCTTTACATAGCATCCTCTCTCTCATATCTATAATTCTGTGCTTACTTGAAATGCTTTTCCTCTTCACCTCTAACAGATCCTTAATTTCCTTTGAAATGCCTGGATGCCATCTCCTACAGGAGGATTTTCCTGAATCTCTAGCTGTTATAACTCTCCCCATCTCAATCCCAAATAGATTTATATTTTTAAATATATTTTAAATATAAATTTGTATTTTATATGTTAAATTTTAAATTTTTATATTTAAAATATAAATTTAAAATATATTTACTTATGTATACATGTATTGGTTTTAAAATATATTTTTAAAATATTTTAAATATGTTTTAGAATTTTCTATTTGAAATATGAATTTTAAAAGATATTTTTAAAAATATGTTTTAAAAATATATTCACACACACATATATACATATATATATATAGTATGTGTGTATATGTGTGTGTGTGTGTGTGTGTTTGCTCCAGCAGAATGTAGGCTCCCTGAAAGCATGGACAGTTTCATTGTTGTCTTCATATCCCAACTGCCTAGCATAAAGTGTGTGGAGGAGGCAGTGCCAATATTCATAAAAGTCTGTAGATTTGAATGGAAATGATATATATGAGCAGACCATTGCATATTTCCAATGACAACATATTTGCAAGAAGTAGCATAAGGGCATGTTCTCTGGCTGTCCCGCATATCTAGAATGCTTTCATTCATTTCCTCCTCCTGGCTTCCTTTAAGTCTCAACTAAAGTCTTAACCTCTACAGGAAGCCTTTCCCAACCTCTCTTAATTCCAATGCTGTCCCTCTTCTAATTATTTCCTATTTATCTTTTACATGATTTCTTGTACATATTTGTTTGCTTATGGTCTCTGCCATTAGATTATGAGTTCCTTGAGGGCAGGAACTTTTTCGGCTTCCTTTTGTATTTCCAGAACTTAGCACAGTGCTTAGCATATAGTAGGCATTTAATAAATGTTTATTGACTAAGTGACCATAGGCAAATCAGGAAATGTATGATCTTAAGAGGACTCATGCAAAGAGAATGAGAGATGAGGGATGCAAATTTATACATATATAATTTGAGCCTAATGACAACCAACAATGTAGGTACTGCTGTGTTATCATCCCCATTACAGATGAGAAAACTGAGTCTCAGAGAAGTTAAGTGACTTGCTAATGGCCAAATAGGTAGCAAATGTCAATGGCAGAATTTGAACACAATTCTTCCTGAATCTAGGTCTTTTTCTCCATCCTTTACACCCTGCTCTCTCTGTGTGCTTTTGTTTTTGAGAAGTGCAATTATAAATAAATCTCACATGAAGGATAAAGGTCCCCTAAAAGTTCTGGCTGCGTGTCCTGGCTATTCCTAATACCCCATTTTGCTGCCGAAATAAAAGCAACCTTATATATTAGGCAGCTTGATAGTAATGGAATGAGCAAGGGACTAGGCTAAATCAGAAGAACTGGGTTGGAATCCTGACTCTGACCCTAATTAGCACTGTGGTCCTGAACTAGTCAAGTAATCTCTCTGAGACTCAGTTATCTCAACTGAAAAATGGAGCTATGATACTTGCACCGTCCAAAGTGTTTTGTAAATTTTTTTTAAATGTCATAAAATTTTTATTTTATTCTGAAGATTTTTTTTACCAGATGCCAAATAGTCCTACCAACTGCCACTGCCAAGGTGATTAAGACATCCAGAGGAAGAGACAAGAAAAGGCATGTTCCAGGCAGGTCAAACCATCAAACCCATCTCAATCATCATGTCCCCTTAAACTCCAGCAGAGGCAGCCCCAGACTATGATCCCAAGAGCCTTGAAAATGGCAGCACCCCTCCTCCCCAACCCACCATCCCTGCTCCCTGTCTGCCCTCTACCTACCAGACTATCATCAAAGGAAGTAGTTTTAGTGGAGAGCCAGCCTATTAACCTCACCACCACCAATACAAATATCCAACCAGTGGCCATTTGATATGCAAGCCAAAAGCCTGAGAAATAACAATGATCACTAGTCTTGCTTTTAGCCCAGCCCCCAGAGTCATTATCCAAGGAAACAATTCCTTGTGATAGATTCAACCTGGCAACTGCGTCTAAGGAGCTGTTAGCCCTCACCTCTTCAGAAACCTCAGCTACTGAAGACCTGGAAAAAGAAAAAAAAAAAAAAACAAGTTCCTCCCACCCCCAAGTCCTTGGCATTGTCAAATGGTTCAACGTCAGAAATGGATATAGTTTGACACTGGAAATTACATTAAAAGAGAATCATTACCATCCACTTTGCTAATGCATTCTAAGGATCATGACTTGCAGCTGAAACCTGGTATATGCGTTGTCATCCCATTCTAGAAGGAGAGATCCTTGAGAGCAGAACCTGTCTTGCTTTTCTATTTGTATCCCCAGCACACTTAGCACAGTATTCAGCATATATTGAGTCTTTAATAAGTGCACTTTAATTCATTCATTCATTCATTTCCATACACAAAGCAGAACAAAAATAATAGAAGTGTACATGAAACCACAAATCTTTGTTAAGTGCAGCTTGGTTTTCCTTTTGAATCTATAAAAATTCAACATACGATTTGCAAAGCTATCATGTTTCTTTATGTTTCCTTCTGGTCTTCCTTCTGTTCTACGCATTTCGAAAAAGTGCTTCACTGAACTTCTTTCCTTTTCCTTTTTTTTTTTTTTTTTGGTGAGTGGACAATTCTATCACTTACACCCTCTCCCTCCAATTCGTCCTCCAAAATTGAAAAAAATCCTCAAAAATACACATAATCAAGAAAAACAAATTTCCACATTGTCCATGTCCAAAAATGGATTTTATTTTTTCATTTTGAGTCTACTGGATCAGTCTTCTGGAATGAATCACTGCATTGAACATAGTTCTTGAAGGCTTTCAAAGTTGTTTTTATTTGCAATGTTGTTATTATTATATAAATTGTTACGCTGATTCTATTCACTTCACTTTGTATCAGCCCCTAGAGGTCCTTCAAGTTTCTTGGATCCGTTCATTTCATTATTTCTCATGACATAATAATTATATCCATTTATCTCATTACATTCATCTCATAACTTATTTAGCTACCACCACCACCACGCCAATTGATGGGTAACTCCTAGTCTCCAGTCTTTTGCTACAACAAAAAGAATTACTATAAATCTTCTTGTACATATGGGTCTCTTTGATTTCCTTGGAGTATAGGAATAGTAATATTATTACTGAGGAGGTAGGTAGGTGGTGCAGTGGATAAAGCACTGGGCCCTGGAGTCAGGATGAATCTGAGTTCAAATCCAGACTCAAACACTTATTAGCTGTGTGACCTTGAACAAGTCACTTGACCCCAATTGCCTTGAAAAAAACCCAAAAACCAGTTTCTCTTTAATGCAGCCTCAGACACTTGACACTTACTAGCTGTATGACCCTTGGCAAGTCATTTAATCCCAACTGCCTCACCAAAAAAAAAAAAAAAAGCAAAAAATAAAGTAATATTAGCTAAAGTGTATACACAGTTTAGTGAATTTGGAGGCATAGTTACAAAATGTCTTCCAGAACGATTGAACTATATTAGTATGCAGTGTATTAATATGCAGCCTTTCCCTCAGTCCTTCCAGTAAATGTCATTTTCCTTTTCTTTAAACTTTAAAAATCTGATAGAAATAAAATAGAACTTCAAAGTTGTTTTAATTTGAATTTCTCTAATTATTTGTGATTTTGGAGTATTTATTATGGCTGTTGATAGTGTGTATTTCTTCTTTTGGGAACATTCTGTTCATATCCTTTCACCACTTATCTATTGGGGAATGGTTTTTGTTATTATGTATTTGAAACTATTCTTTAAATATCTTGGATATCAACTCTTTGGCGGGGGTGGGGAATTTGCTGCAAAGATTTTTCCCAATTAAACTTTTCTCTGCTAATTTTAACTGCATTGATTTTGTTTGTTCAAAATGTTTAAGTTTGTGTCATTAAAAATCACCTCTGTCATCATCTGTGGTCTCTGCTTCTTTTTCTGTTCATATATTCTTTCTCTATCCATAGTCACAAAAGATATTTCATTCCTTGTTTTTTCTAAGGTGTCTATAATGTGACCTTTTAAGGCTGCCAAACCATTCTTTGGAGTTTATCTTAGTCTATAGTATGAGATGTTAATCTAAACCTAATTTCTGCCAGACTGCTTTCCAGTTTTCCCAGCTAGTCTTCATTGAACAAAGTTCTTATCCCAATTGCTGGAAGATCTTGGGTTTATTGAACACCATTCTGTTGTGTTTGTATGGTTCTGTATGGCATATAACTAATCTGTTCCAGTGACCAACTTCTCTGTTTCTTAATAAATATCAAATGGTTTTGGCCAGAGGTTCCCAAAGTGGGCGATATCACCCCCAGGGGAACACTGGAATGATCCAAGGGGGCAATAGTAGCCTCGGGTGCAATTGAGGAGCATTGAATAAAAATAAGGGGGCAGTGGAAGCATAAGGAAAGAAGAAAGGGCAGCTAGGTGGCGCAGTGGATAGAGCATGGGCCCTGGAATCAGGAGGACCTGAGTTCAAATCCGGCCTCAGACACATAACATTCACTAGCTGTGTGACTCTGGGCAAGTCACTTAACCCCAATTGCCTCACTAAAAAAAAAAGGAAAGAAAAGAAGAGGATTTTGAAAAACCATTCATACGTGTTTCATCTGTTGTGTAACAGAGTTAAAGTCATAGTGATCACATTATTTTCCAAATAAACACACAAAATGCAAGTTATAACGGATCAGTGATCAAGTCCACCAACAAATCTTAACAAGCAAGTGTTGGCAGGTGAGCATATTGTGCATTGTCAGGAAGTCCAGCATGCATTGGCAGGAATATGTGCGTGTAATGACTTGTTTATAGTATGATACTATAGGGATATATGATCCAATATTGTATCATCAAAATTTCAACGCAAGAAAAAAACCATAAATTTATAATAAATTATTAAATTTAAGATTCATCACTTTTCAAAAAATTATATTTTTGAAATGATGCAAATTTTTTTAAAAACCTGTTAATGAGTTAAAGAAAGTAGATTTCTAGGGGTGTACTAAGTAATTTTTTTTTGAAAGAGGGGCATAGGGCAAATAAGGTTGGGAACCTCTAGTTTTGGTGATTATTGTTTTGTAGTATAGTTTGAGACACACTACTAGTAGGCCCCCTTACTTCTCATATTTTTTTTTTCTTTATTTGTCTTGAAATTTTTTACCATTTGTTCCTCTATGTGAAGTTTGTTACTATTTTTTCTAATTCTTTGTTAGTTTGATTAGTGTGGCACCAAATAAATAAATTAATTTAGGCAATATTGTCATTTTTATTATAATGGTATAGCCCAATCATGAATAATTAATATCCCTCTAATTATTTTATTCCAGTTTTGTTTCTGTAGTAAGTGGAAGACTCATCTTCCTGAGTTCAAATCTGGTCTCAGACACTTAATAATTGTGTGTGTAAGTCAGTTAACCCTGTTTACCTCAGTTTCTTCATCTGTAAAATGAGCTGCAAAAGAAAATGGCAAACCACCCCAATATCTTTGCCAAGAACACCCCAAATAGGGTCACCAAGAGTTGGATATGACTGAAAAACAACAACAAATAATAGCTGGCATTTATATAGCACTTTAAAGTTTGTAAAATTATATCTATATAAACCTATGTAGATACAGATATAAAATGTCATTTGCCCCTCCCATAGTATCCCTGAATACTATGATTATACCCATTTTACATATGAGGACACTGAGACTTAGAAAGCTCAAGTGACTTATGGCTAGTAAGTATAGGAATCAAGTCTTCCTGATTCCAGATCTAGAATTCTGTTCACTACAACCATCTAGATGCCTTAAATGCCTCTAAAGACAAGCATGCATTTTACCTTTTCTTAAAAAGAATATCTATTTTTAAAAGAATTTATACTCAGGGACTTCTAGAAACTTAGAGCAAAAAAATTAACTTTTAGAATATTTTTGACAAGTTATGGGCTTTATAATCTAAATCATAGATTTTGACCTGGCAAAGATCTTTTTGTTCAGTCATTTTTAGTCATGTCCAACTCTTTGTGACTCCATTTTGGGATTTTCTTGGCAAAGATACTGGAGTGGTTTGCCATTTCTTCTCTAGCTCATTTAACACATGAGGAAACTAAAGCAAACAGAGCTAAGGGACTTGCCCAAGGTAATACAGCTAGTAAGTGTCTGAGGCCAGATTTGAACTCAGGAAGACTCCAGGACCAGAATTCTATTTACTGCACCACCTAGCTGCCCCTACGAAGATCATAATGGTCATCTAAAAGGTAACAAGTTACTTATTCAAACTCAAATTTGCTGGTTATTATTTAAGGTAATTTTAGTTGACTCTACAGGGTCTTCTCTTTATAAAGAGTAATGCTTTGATTTCCCTTATTTTATTTATTTTTTGTCTTATTGTTATAGATAACATTTTTGGCACAAGATAATGAACATCCTTGCATTACCCCTGATCTTTTTTAGAAAACCTCTAGTTTATCTCCATATGTAATGCTGGCTCATGATTTTAGATAGATGCTATTTACTATGTTAAGGAAAGACATTTAATTCTATGCTTTTTGATGTTTTTAACAGAAAATGAATGTTGTTTTTCATCAAAATATTTTTCTGAAATAGATTTACCTCATTATGTTATTTTTATTGCTTTTGTTATGAACATGGTCTATTATGTTTGTATTTTTCCTAATATTGAACCAAACTTTCATTCCTGGTATAAATCTAACCTGGTCATAGTGTACAAACTTTCTGATGTGTTGCTATAACTTCTTGATTTTCATTTTATTTAAAAAATTATACAACAATATTTGTCCTATAGTTTTCTTGCTAGGTCTTTTGTCTCCCTGACTTAGGTATCAATTCTATGTTTGTATCATAGAAGGTGTTTGGTAGGATGATCTCTTCTTTTCCTATTTTTGCAAACAGTTTATGTAACATTGGAATTACTTGTTCTTTGAATGTTAGAATTCACTAGTAAATCCATTTGATCCTGGGTTATTTTTAAAGAGTTCATTTATGGCTTGTTCAATTTATTTTTCTAAGCTTGGGTTATTTAAATTTTGTATTCTGTTTTTCTGAATGCTTTATATATTTTAAAATATCCAACTATTCATTTAAGTTATTCATTTTGGGTATGTAATTAGGTAAAACAATTTCTCATAGTCTCTTTTATTTCATCTTCAATTGTTGTCAATTTCTCTTTTTTTCATTTTTGACACTAGCAAATTAGTTTTCCTCTCTCTCTTTTAATAGCATTGGCTATTTATCTATTTTATTGGAGCTCCAAGTTTTATTTATCAATTTTGTGTTTGCTTTTATTTCAATTTTTATAGACTTTGATTTTCAGAATTTCTATTTGGGGGATTCAAAGACAAAAATGAAGCAATTTCTGCCCTTAAGAAGCTTACATTCTTTCAGGGATAGGGATTGTATCTATGATTTCATACAGGTGAACAAGCCATCAATCTACCAATGCAAGTTGGCACCTTCTCTGCATCTTATAGACTCAGAGGGTTGCCTAGAGCACCAACAGATTGTCACTTGTATCTTTCAGAGGCAGGACTTCAACCCTTGTCTTCCTAGTCTTGAAGGCAGCTCTCTTTAGACAGAGAGATAAAGAGAAAGATATGTAGATGTGTGTGTGTATGTGTGTTCTATACCAGGCTGACTCATATATTTTATTTAGGTTTATACAAAATAATTGCAAAGTAATCTTGAGGTGGAAGGTACTAGCAGCTAGGGGATCAAGAAAGGCTTTACAAAGAAGATGGCACAAGAGCTAAGTTTTAAAGGAAAAAAAGGGATTCTCAGAGGCTGAGGTAGGGACAGAGAATATTCCAGGAACAGCATCTAGCCATTATAAAAAAAAAAAGAGTCATGGAAATGTGAGGTGTGTTGTGTATGAGGAATAAATAGTAAGGGTAGTTTGGCTGGACCATAGAGAGAAGGAAGGGGAGTGATGATATATAAAGAGGCTGGAAAGATAGGTTGGAGCTGGCCCACTGAATGACCATTGGAATTCCAGTTCTAAAACTATGATCCTACATTGTTGTTATTGTTGTTGTTCATCCTGCCTTCCCAAAGAGGACCAATGACATCAAGGAGGGCCAATGACATCAAGTCAAAGTCTTGACTTGCAAGTGAATTGGATTTAAGTGAGACAGAGCTATGCAAAGTCATCAGTTCTCTCTTCCACAGTCATTGAAATCCAGTAGCAAGACAGGTCAAGATAACTGGTGATCCTATGACGTATCACTTGAAGGAGGACAGGAGAGAGGCCATAGAAGGGAAAGCTCTGAGGAGGAGATTGGATGGGGCACTTTGGAGATTTCTTTAAGGGATAAGGTGAAATAAGAAGAGAGATATGTTATACTGTCTCCATAGGCCCCTGAAACCTGAACCTTCTTCTTCTCTGTTCCTTATCAATGCCTGAAGAAATCTAGAGAGTGTTCCTAAAATAAAAACCTTCGTGAGCCTACATCCCTACTCTCATATTTGTGTTCCCCTCACTCCCTTCTATTCTTCTAAAGAAGTGCATATTTTGAATTTTTCTGGTCCTCTGAAAGGTTAATGCTTTAGGTCCCAACTCCTATGGCCCTGCCCTAGATAGAGCTCTGACTACCTGGGTGTCTTTCAGCATCTGTGTCCTCCAAGGTGATGATCTGCAAAATGTTCCTCATAGTATTGGTGTGAAAGCTAGCTTGTATGCTGGTAAGTGAGTTTCGAAAAATAGGATGACCTTTACAAATGTGAAGGGTATAAAGGGTTATTATGTATTTCAAACACATGATTGAAATGATTCAGCTGAGGGATAACAATCAAAATCTCTTTGGGAACCAGATGTTGCCTGAGAGCCCCTATCTCTCGGCACAACTCAAATAAACATACAAGTTGGCTGAAGGAAAGGCTCAGAGAAGGTCACTGTGGTCCTGGTGACCATCTCAGAGGTCTCTGCACAACTGATCCACGTGAATTTGAACCATCTGTTTCTGGAGGATGGTGGTAGTTTAGAGACCTTGGGGGGAGTCAAACTAAGGGATTTTGTCTTTTTTTTCTCCTCAAGTTAGAAAGGGGAATTCCAAGGACTGTCTGATTCCTCGTTGCCAGTACTGAAAGCCCTGTGGCCGAGGATACTGTGGTTCTCTGGAGCCAAAGAATATTTCTTCCCGAGTTTCCCTTGTAGTTCAGTCTTCAAAAGTCAAAAGTTCACAGTTGCGTTTTTTCAAGCAATCCCCTGGTAGGAACCAGAGGAAGCAAAGCCTCCCTTCTCAGTTTCCCAACCCCTTGTTACTCTGGCCAGGTTTTACACTTCATTTCCAAGGTTCCCAAGGTTCCCAGGACTACATTAATAGAAATCCAGTGTCCAGAATGAGGGAGGCGTTGCTCTGGCTGTCCTCTTTCCAGGACAGGCCACATCTGAGGTTGTGTATTGAATTCTGGCCATCACGTTATAGGAAGCTAAAAGAGAGTCAGAGTATATCTGGGCCAGGGCTACCAGGGTGATGAGAAAATTAGGAACTGTGCCAGACAAGGATTAGTTGAAGGACTTGGAAATGTTTAGTCTGGAGGAGAAAAGACGGATATCTATCTTCAAATATTAGAAAATGTGGCATAAGGAAGAGAGATTAGACTTGCTCACTGGGCTCAGAAGACAGGACTACAATCAATGAGTGGAAGCTGCAAAATGGCAGATTTCAGCTATGCGTAAGGGAAAACTTCCTAACAATTAAAACTGCCCCAAAATCGAATGGCCTGCTTCAGGAAGCAGTGAGTTTCCCATCCCTGGAGATCTTCAAAGGGAAACTTGAGGACCACATCGGGAGATTGTTTTAAGAAGATTCCTGTCCAAGTGTGGGATGGATTAGATAGCATTTGAGTTCCCTTCTTACTTTTGAGGTTCTAGGACCCACTGTCTCTCCTATATTTTCATAATTACTCCTGTTGCCCTTTTTTTTTTTTTAATTTCCTGGAAAAAAAGAAAGTTGAGTGCAAGCTAATTAAGCCCAGGTTATCAAGATAATAATTGTTCATTTAGATAGCACTTGAAGCAGTTATAGCCTGAAGATTATACAGTATTATTATTCCCATTTTACAAGTAAGGAAACTGAAGGTCAGAAAAATGGAGATTTTCTTAAGGGTCATATGGATCCTAAATATCAGAGCAAACACTCTAATACAGATCCTCTGACTCCATGCAGACACTTTGATAAGGGACCTGCCAGTATGTGGGAACAGCACTAAATTTGCAGGAAGATGGCCTGTGTTAAAATCCTCTTTTTTTTTTTCATTTATTCCATGCGTGTCCTTGAGCAAGTAAGTTACCTCAAATTTCCTCATCTACAAAATGAGAAGGGCAGCTAGGTAGAGCAGAAAATAGAGGGCTTGGCCTGGAGTCAGGAGGACCCAAGTTCAAATCTGGCCTCAGATACTTATTAGCTGTGTGGTCACTTATCCTTGTTTGCCTCAGTTTCCTCATCTGTAAAGTGAGCTAGAGAAGGAAATGGCAAACCATTCCAGAATCTCTGCCAAGAATACCCCAAATGGGGTCATGAAGAGTCAGATATGACTGAAAAGACTCAACAATAACAAAACAAAATGAGGGGGTTAGACCTTCGAGGTCCTTTCCAACGCTCCGCTCCGGCTGTGATCAGGTGATGCTCTAAATTCAGGGGCATCTAAGCTGTGCCTTCTTTCCAGGCTCTGCGCTGTCTACTCTAGGTGACCTCAGAGAGTAAATAGACAGAAGATTTGGGTCCTTAAAAGGTGAATGGCCAGCCCCTACCACTTACTTCCATGAGATCTCACCTTGTGCAGCAGGTTTTTCACAGTGATTGATTGTGAATTAAAGCAGAAATTGTGCTTTGTTTGTTCTGTGAAGTAAAATGTACATTTCTGATTTGGTGTTAATCATCAAAAAAAGGTCCAGGTCAAGAAAAGCACTTCATACTTGTCATTGTCAGCTCTCTGGCTTCAGTCAGAGTCCCTGGAGACATCATCCAATGCTCAGCATAGTAAGAGTGGCACAAACTTCATAGGGGTGTGTGTGTGTGTGTGTGTGTGCACGCACATGTGCACACATGTGTGCACTTTTTTGTGTGTGCTTATATGCTCACAGGTGTATAAGGAGAAGAAAAAGACTTCTACACAGGAGAGAATTTCTACATGTAAATTTCCCAGTCTATGAAAAGTTTCTTACAAGTACTCTCCTTATTTCCATTTCTTTTCTTTCTTTTTCTTTTTTTTTTTTTGGAGGCACTAGGAGTTAAATGACTTGCCCATGGTCACACAGCCAACTAGGAAGTATCTGAGGCCAGATTTGAACTCAAGTTCTCCTGACTCCAGAGCCAGTTGCTCTACCCACTGTGCCACCTAGCTGCCCCTTGTTTTAATTTCTTAAAAATAATGGTTGAATAAAATAAACACATGCTCGAAAAAAATAATGATTAATTGCCATGACCTCTCAAAGACTTGAGGGCTACATCTTCTCTATATGTTTAAAGCTGCCATGCAGTCATGGTTTGTCAAGACTCTCCACTAGTTTCCTAAGCAGGCCTTCCATAGTGCACCAACCCGGACAACAGGACAACATCTAGAGTCTTTCGTTTACAACATGAGTGGGCTGCAAGGCAGTGTCATAGCACGTTCAGAGAAGCAACCTTGGATTCAGCAATGCCTCTGACATATGCCAACTGCTGGATCCTGAGCAGTTCACTTCACCTCAACATGCCCAGGCAGCTCTCTAAGAAGGTAAGTTGCTGATCTATACTGGTAGAAAGACTTGTAAAACTAGAACATCAAATCCAAAAATGACCGTGCAGTTTGTTTTACTGGGGTCTCAGTCAAAGCAGGGCCAATCTTTCTATTCTCCTGCTGAGGCTGGTTTGCAGCAGACCCAGCAGAGTATGGAAAGCTGGTTGCCTTTTGCATTGCAAAAAACATCATCCTTCAGACCCAGGAGAAAAAGGAAGCACCTGAGGAAACCTTGCAAGGATCTCAGACCTGTTTGGGTTCATGGTCAGTCACGTTGGATTCAGGGGAAAAAAAAAATTCAGGGATTCAGTGATTCAGGTCTGGGACTGCTGATTAACAGAGAAATCCACAGGATCACGTGCCTCTTTATTTAACTTCTGAAATGGCCTCCAATCTAGTGGGTGCTCAGACTATATCAAATGGAAGCCTTTGGGAAATCTGCTGTCTCAGGGATGCTGGAGGTTTCTGGCTTCGTCAAGTTTCTGGAATGCATTTTTTGATTGTTCGATCTTTGCTAGAGATTACCATCAAGCAGCTATAACTCGGGCCCCGGTGCCAGGGCTTCAGGACATTTGAAGTGCAAATGAAGGTTTGGCCTTAGTGGGGACCAACAGGGCAATTGTTAAAGTCAGTGCAATCTTTAAACCATACCCAAGTTAAACATATTTCTATGTGCAATAACATAGACAATGGTGATAACACTAGTAATAGTTTTCATTTTTCTAACACTTTTAAGTTTTACAAGGTACTTTTTTCACAATAGTCCTGTGAGATAAATAGTACAAATATGGTTATTGCTCTATTACAGATGAAGAAACTGAGGACCAGAGAGCTTAAGTGATTTGCCTGGAATCGTGCAGCTTGTGAACTGGTGGAGCCAAGACCCGGACCCAGCCAAGTCTTCTGACTTACAAATCAACGGTCTTCCCACTCTAATATGCAATGATGGGATTTTTCTCTAAATTTTCCCCAATGTGCAGAAATATCTTCATTTAAGGACCCAAGCCACATCAACGTTTTATGATATATAAAATGTGATAATGTATGTAAAGTGTTTTGCCAACCTTAAAGTACTATGTAAAGATATTATTACTATTTTATGACTATTTCCAAGTTCTCATGTATGTATTTCATTTTTAATTGCTGTCTTTTGTTCTGATATCATCTTCATTCTCCAGCACAATTCTTCTCCCCAGCCCCTCCCAGAGAGTCATCTGTTATGTAATTTACACACACACATACTTACACACATATACTCTTGATTATATATATGTACATATATATGTATGAAAACAGTTTAATAAAACTAACCAATACACTTACCAAGACCAGCATTATTGTTATGTCCTTACTTATAGTTCCCTATTTCTACAGACAAGGGAGAAGAGTAATATGTACGCATTTTAAGTTCTGCCTTCTAAAAATTCTTCCTGTTTTGGTTGGTAGTGTGTGTGTATGTGTGTGTGTGTGTGTGTGTATGTGTGTGCGTGTGTGTGTATTTAAGAGTGAATAAGAATATAATGTACTACTAAATTAATAGGGAATTTTAAATGCATTTCTTTGCATCTAAAAATATAGCCAAGGATTACAATGCTTCCCTTTGTCCTGTATTGATTAAAAAGTGGCACTGATATGCACACTAAATAAACAGCAGTCATCATGATAAAGCATCTACTTCCATTTTGGGTTACTCTCTAAGAATGTACAAATGATAAGATGGTTTGTTTTTCAAATTCCTTTCAAAAAGTGCATTCCTTGGCTGAACAAGAATCACGAAATTTCATCCCAGAAACAACATTTCGGGTCAAGTTAAAGAATGAAAACAATGCCAGGAACAAGAATCCTGTGCCCTTGGGTATGGCTGTTGGAAAAACTCTCTTTTTCCTGCGATAATGGGGAAAATATGTGCTCTAGGGCAGTGGCGCCAGACTCAAATAGAAACAGGACCACTAAACCATACATAAGATTTCCTGCAGGTCCACATACTTACCTAGAAAACCACATTTTAACATTATCTATGTTCTACTGCATTTTTATTTTGTTAAATATTTCCCAATGACATTTTTTATCTGTTTCACATCACACTTGGGAGTATTGCTCTTGGGTGTGTTACGTAAGGATTGCCAAATTCTTTAGAACTAAGGAAATCTTAAGGCAGCTAGGTGGCGCAGTGGACAGAGTACCAGCCTTGGAACTAGAAAGGACCTGAGTTCAAATGCAGCCTCAGACACTTACTAGCTATGTGACTCTGAGCTAGTCACTTAACCCTCATTGCCTCTCCCCCAAAAATGAGAACTGAAAAAAAAATCTCATTCCATGATAGAGGTGGGGAGACAGAACTTCCTAGAGATAGAGGAGGACACCCAATATCATTAACCAAATTATTGGATTCAATAGATTATAAATTCCTTAAAGGCAGAGATTGTTTCATTTGTATCTTTGTAAAGAGGTAGCTGTGATATTGTGGCTAAAGAGTTGGTTTCAGAGTCAGGAAGATCTGGGTTCAAGTCCCACCTTTGACATATATTGACTATATGACCCTGGCTGGACAGGTCACTTAATCTTTCAGGGCACCAGATAATTTTCTAGGACTCCAAGTTACAGAGAAGGTGTTGATCCACATTGATAAAGGAATTTCTTAAAAGGAAGATCCCTACCTATACCAATGAAACTACAGGTCCAATTAAAAAAGAAAGTTTCAAGTGCCCAGCACGTTCGTTGTTGTTGTTCAATCATGTCTGACTCTTTATGACCTCATTTGGGTTTTTCTTGGCAAAACTGCTGGAGTGGTTTGCCATTTTCTTCTTCAGCTCATTTTACAGATGAAGAAACTGATGCAACGAGGGTTAAGGGATTTGCCTAGGGTCACCCAGCTCGGGTCAGGCCAGATTTGAACTCATGAAGGTAAGTCTTCCTAACTCCAGGCCCAGAACTTTATCCATTATACCACTTCACTGCCCTAGCACAGAGTAGGCCCTTAATTACAATTGATTGATAATCTCACAATTGAAACTCACAAGCCTTAGAATTATATTCAACTCCCATCTCTTTTCATGTCTTATTAGATTGTAAACATCATTTTTATCTTATTAAATCATGAACATCTTGAGAGGAACATCACATCACATCTATTTTTATACATTCAGAAATGAGAATTCTGTCTTTCATACAACAAACAATGTTTATTGCACTGAATGTCTGGTCAATCACAAAGTGGCTCTGGTTTTTACTTTAAAACATCTGTCAGGTTGGTCCTCACCCTCTGTTCCTCCTTTTACTACCCTAGCCCAGACTTTCATTACTGCAGCTACTCCCAAGTCAGGCAGCTAAACTATAGTCTCTCTGTGATCCAAGGTACCTACACATAGCTCCCAAAAACAACTATTTCAGGTACCTTTTTCATCATGGTTCTCTGCTGCTCAGGTACTCAAAGTGGTTCCATACAGACTTTTGTTTAAAACCTAAATTCCTCAGTCTGGCATTCAAAGCCCAACAAATTGTCCTCCCACAGTGTCTTTTCTCCCTAGCATGACACGACCCCTCTTCTCCAAATCCCTTCTTGTGCAACTGGTTATTTCCTGCCTACAGTTCTTTGGGCTTCCAGTGTTCACCCCACTCCTTTCCACCAATTGATGCCCATAACTTTCTTCAGTTTCTAGGCCCAAACTTACTTCCTACTAGAAATTCTTTCTAATGACTCCTTCTTTCCTCCATATTCATTCTGCTTGCTTCATGAATGAAGGAATGTAAGAATGAATGAAGGAAGGAATGCAAGAATGAAGGCATGAATGAAAAAGTATTTATTAAAAGCTTACCATGGGGCAGCTAGGTGGTACAGTGGATAGAGCACCAGCCCTGGAGTCAGGAGGACCTAAGTTCAAATCCGGCATCAGACACATAACACTCACTAGCTGTGTGACTCTGGGCAAGTCACTTAACCCCAGTTGCCTCACCAAAATAAAAAAATAAAAAAAGAGCTTATCATGTGCCAGGCACTATGCTAATCTGTGGATATTCAGATATAAGGAAGCAATACAGTCCTTGACCTCAGAGTTTACATTCTAATAGGGAAAGACTATTAATACATAAAGGAAAGTGGTGGCCAAGGAGAAGTGTTTTGTACAAGGGAGAAAGAGGAGGTGTTTGGGGGATCATAGAACAATTGATTGACGCATCTTTTCACAAGAATGAGAGAGGTGATTTGATTATTGGTCTCAGAGCTGGAGTTAGGAAGTTGGGGGGAGAATGCATATGTGTTGGCATGGAGATAACTGGAAAGTGTCATGGTGGGTCTGGCTCTGGGCAGGAAAAGGTGAATGTTCACCAATCAGAAGCCCAGCATCACATGTTCCATAATCAAATAAATATATCCATATATTTATATACATATGTATATTATACATAATTTTTAACAGGTCACTAGGCAGTAAGAACCCTGCCCTCCGAGGTTATGTACAGCATGCCTTGCCCGCTGCCAAACTACTAGTGGAGTCTTAAAGAGTCTGCTCCTGGACATTCACAATGGCATGTAATGAAGGGCCCCTTCTCTCCATTTCAGTGTATACACAGCTATCCTGTAACTGTTTCCAGTCCTCTAACTACCTGGTGAAGAAACAGACTTTTATTTGGCTGATAAGCCAGACCTAAGAATGCATACAAAAGACTTCCACAGTCTGCAGTAAGTTTCCCAAAACATGACTGGGGAAAAGGCAGATAGGGTCCTTATCTTTCACCTCTCACCCGTGGCCTGGCAGGGAAGTCATCCTCATGAAGAATCCAAAGGTTCCTCCAGGCTGACTTTGCACCTGACCTTATTTTAACAAATCCTGGATCTTTTTACAAGTCTTGGGATACATTTTAAGAAGCAGCCTCTCAGACCTAAGCCAGAGTACACAACTTCCTTTCAGGAAAGGCTTTGACTCCTCATTTAGATATTAAACAGACTAAACAAGAAGTATATACTGACCATCTCTTCTATGCCCTATGTGCTTACCATGGTGGAGAACACAGAAGAAGTAGAGGACATATGGCCTCAGGGCACTTATTAGGCTGGTGTCTGGAGAGGAAGATTTTTAAATGGCCCAAGTTAATAGGAATTCTGCCCTTGGAAACATAGCTGTGGAGTGGCTTATGATTATGCCCCCAGTTAGACAGCAAAGTCTCTCTAAAAATGGGCTGGGGGTTTGAGGTCTGGGTCTTATGAGATGAAAGGTCACTCTCTCTTTGTGTGACTCTTAAGAGTTATCCCTTCCTCTCTTGCTATGAAGAAAAGTGACCCCAGGAGTCCTAAGGACAGAGGCCACTACAGGTACTCATAAGAAGAAGTGAGATTAGTTACACCAAATGTGGTATTTAGCAGAATTTCTTTTAAAGGGACATAATTAGAAGAGAGTGCCATCACACTCAGCTAAAGTAAGACAAGTAGGTTCATCAGGAGCAGCAAAAGCAGCCACAGCAATGAAGCACACAGGCTAAAGTCGCTCAGTTTTCAGCCAAGGCCAGGCTCAAGCCAACTTGAGCCACTAGATGGAGATCACGGGTCTACAAGAGCTTTAGACATCTGTCAAGCACATGAACCAGCCTCATCAAGGAGTGTGTACCTTCTGCAAGGTCCTGTTCCCATTCTGGTTTCAAATTTTTGCCTGGAAGCCTGCTTCTATGGTATAATTTGTCCAAAATAATTACCATCAGTCAGAAAATGTAAAACCGCATCACAGATCAGTCCAGGAGTTATTATGATTCAAGCCATTAGTGTTTGGCTTTCTTTAGAGCGTCTAGGAATTTACACTTTGTGGCATATTTCTCTTTACTACCTTAGAAACTCAATGCCCCTCCTGCAATGATTTCTGGCTTAGAAACCAAATTTCTGACAATGATTCCCTACCAGAGGGGAGGAGTCCAGAGTCTTTACTCCAAGACCAGCTGGACAGCTGCTTTTCATATAGTGTTGTGGGGTTTTTATTTTTCCTTTGTTTGTTTTGTTTTTTAACAATGGACCCTAAGACAATGCTTTATGTTCTGCCCCTCCAATCATTCACCAAAGCTGCAACTGGGCAAGGCAACCTTAGGCAATGTGAGAAAGGTAGAAGGTTCTAATCAGAGACATGCCTCCCCTCCCCCCTAGGGCTGATGGAGAGAATTCATTCATGGCCCTCAGAGAACATATGTGAGAGCATTTTGGAAAGGGCTCAAGTATTATACAAACATTAAGGTCTAGCTCTGGTTTTTGTTCTTAAGTATTTCTGAAGCTCATTATGCCTAGTGCTGGGTTGGACACGGAGGAGAAAATAAAATATGGGCTTTGCCCCCCAATTATCTAGGATAGAAGGTTGTAGCTAGGGTTGGGGGAATGGGTGCTTTCAGACCCACAGACAGTTGGAGCAGGACACAACTTGCTTGGAGCCTGAAACTGACTTTCAGTTTATAGACATCTATATTTCTGGAATGATTTGTCAGTGTTTCAAGAACAAAAAGTTTTAGCACCCCAGCTAAAACCTAGGCAGTCAAGGGGAATGACACTTTACATGGCAATAAGAAATATGAATGGGGTAAGTCAGCCTCTTCCAGCCTCCACCTCTCCCACGCCCAACTTTTAAACTTGATAAGAGATATTATAGTTGAATGTCAAGACATGCCAAAGACCCCTTTCACAAATTTCTAAATTGCTAAACCTTGTGAGGCCATCCTCCCTAGCAGAGACCTAGTGAGGAGTGAAGCATGTTATGCATTTACTCACTCTGTGACCTATGACAAGTCGCTTAACTTCCCAAGGCCTCAGTTTACTCATCTGTAAAATGAGGGGGTTAAAAAAAAAAGGAAAGGAGCAGCTAGGTGGTGCAGTGGATAAAGCACTGGCCCTGGAGTCAGGAGGACCTGAGTTCAAATATGGTCTCAGACCAAACACATGACACTTACTAGCTGTATGACCCTGGGCAAGTCACATAACCCCATTGCCTAGCAAAAATAAATAAATAAATAAGCAGGAAAAAAATTTAAAAATGAGAGACTTAGACAAGATGACTTCTGAGTTTCCTTCCAACTCTAGGTCTAATAATCTTATATAAATATATTATGATAATATAGTATACAATATATATTAATATACCATAATCTATTATATAGCATATAATATAACACTTGTTGTTGCTGTTGTTCAGTCATGTCTTACTCTTCATGACCCCATTTGGGGTTTTCTTTGCAAAGAAACTGGAGTGGTTTGCCATTTCCTTCTCCAGCTTATTTTACAGATGAGGAAACTAAGGCAAACAGGGTTAAGTGACTTACCCAGGGTCACACAGCTAGTAAGTGTCTGGGGCCAAATTCAAATACAGAAGTTGAGTCTTCCTGACTTCAGGGCCTTTGCTTTATCCACTGTGCCACCTAGCCATCTAGCTACTTATAATATAATATTAATATATAATAATGTCATAATATAAAAATAATCTCAGAGTTGAAAGCAACTTTAGAAATCCTAGGATCACAAAAGATCAAGAGATGGAAGGGTCCTCAGAGACTAACCAGTTCAAATCCCTGATTTTACATGTGAGGAAACTGAGGACCAGAATTTGCCCAAGATCAAATGCGAAGTAAGAGTCAGAGACAAGATTTGAATTCAGGTCTTCTGACTCCAGTGTCAGTGTTCATTCACTGGATCATCTGGTCTTACTCCCTTGTTTTATGGGTAAGAAAGGAAACTAAATCCCAGAGAAGGGAAGAAGCTTGTCCAAAATCATGCACGGTGCAGCACTGGACATCATCGAATCCAAGATTCTCAGAGCTGGAAAACACCTTAGAGACCCCTTGAGTTCAACATCAATGAGAGCAAGAATCCCCTCTGGTTATCCCTGTTCTCCTTGAAAACCTTAAATGAGTGGAGGGGGAGGGGACTAACTACCTCTCAAGGCAGTGCATTCCAGTTTGGGATGGTTCTAATTGTTAGGGGGGCAGCTAGTGGGCATAGTGGATAGAGCTCCAGGCCTGGAGTCAGAAAGATTCATGTTCCCGAGTTTTCATCTGGCCTCAGACACTGTGACCATGGGCAAGTCACTTAATCCTGTTTGCCTCAGTTTCCTCATCCGTAAAATGAGCTGGAGAAGGAAATGGCCAACCACTCTAAGTAACTTTGCCAAGAAAACCCCAAATAGGGTCACAAACAGTCAGACACAACGCAACAACAACAACAATGACAATTATTAGGAAGTTCTTCCTTACTTTGACCCTAAATCTGCCTTTTGGTAACTTCTACCTATTTCTCAAAAAATTCATACACATTTTTCCTTCTCTTGATCTTACTACAAAATATCTCTATGGTATGTCCCGCCTGCCATTTTTTTTTTTTTTAGTTCTGAACAGGCTCAGATCAGTAGTCAATTCAAATTCAATAATATGAGAATAGGCTGTATGTTCATGAATCCTAGATCATAATGGACTGAGAGTTGGAAGGGACTCAGGGCTTCTTAAACTTTTTCCAAGGGATCTCTTTTTGCATCTCAGCAGTTCCAGCAGCATTAGTTGGTGTTGTGTGGCCTGGGGGCATGCGCCATGACAAGTGCGCATGCTTTGTGTTCAAAACCCAGACTGCAATGAAGTTGCTCAATGCAACTTGGGCAACCACTACCAGAAACACCTCGAATTCATTAGGCATTTGATTTTGAATTAATTTTTGGTCGCTACATGTTCAGAAACCTTTTACTATTGCCAAATTTTTTGTGGGCGTTGTGACCCATAGTTTAAGAAGGGATGTCTAAGGCCATTTTACATATGAGGAGGGCCCTGAGGCTCAGAGAAATTAAGAGATTTGCCAAAGCTCACACAGGTAGGAAGCAGCAGAGACAAACATTTGAAGTTTATTTCACTTTTTTCTTTTCCCAGAATTCCATAGTTAATTGCTCTGAGTCATAAAATAACATTTTTCTTGTTTTCTTCAGCTCCTATGGTAATTTATAATAATTTTTTTCAAAAGTGTCAAAGCTGTCACTGCCTTTTCGACTTTTAAATAGCAGTGCCAGAAACCAGTTGTTTTTCTTTTCTTTCTTTTGTTAAGCTCTATATGTCTTTGTGTAGTCCCACATTCATTTAGATATGTATAGCTGAACGGTGAAAGGCAGGGTGGCCTCACGAATGGAAAGCCAGACTTGGCTCTAAGTCTCCTTTCTGACACTTCCTAGCTCTATGACCCTGGTCAAGTCACTTAACTTCTGTTTGTTTCGGCTTCCTCATCTGCAAAATGGGGATATTATTATCCTACCTCCCAGGGTTGTCATGAGGATCAAATGACATAATATTTGTAAAACTCTTAGCACCGTGCCTGGCACATAGTAAGTGCTTTATAAATGTTAGCTATTATTATTATTAAATAAGAGAATAATTATAAAGCTCTTAGCACAGTACCTGACACATAATAAGCACTATATAAATGTTAGCTATTATTATTATGAACCTTTCAGTACTCTAGGCAACTCCCTAAGACTATAAATTGCAAAACAGTTGTCAGTCAGCATTAATGAAGGAAATTCCTTCCTGAAAGTTCCCTACAGCAATGAAATTCTAGGTGTATATCAAAAAGGATTGTATTATAATAATAGCACACATTTTTATGATGTTTTCAGGTTCATGAATCAATTTCCTCACAACACTGCTGTAAGGAGGGGAGTGCAATTATTATAATTTTTTGGAGACAATCAGATTTAAGTGACTTACCCAGGATCACACAGCTAGTAAGTGTGCGAGGTCAAATATGAACTCAGGACCTCCTGACCCCAGGGCTTGTGCTCTATCCACTATGCCACCTAGCTGCCCTGAGTGCAATTACTCTTATACCTTTTCTACAGAGTAGAAAATTGAAGCTCAAATCAGTTTAATAACTGGAGTATTTTAACTACAAAACAGGCCTTTCTTCACTACAGCTTCTCACTGCCTACCACCCTCCCCTCCACACATACACCTGTACTTTTCATTTTACATAAATATCACCTCTCTGGGCCTCATTTTCCTCCTGTAAAATGAGGGTCCTGGATTAGATACTTTTTAATATTCCTTCCCAGCTCTAAGTATTATATAAGCCTATGAACCAATGTATTTTGACATATTTATTGTAGCTGACCCTGACCTAGACTAGGGAGCCAAGTAACTTTCACCAGAAGTCATCAAGACTCAGTTTCTTCATCTGTAAAATAATCCTTGTCCTTTCCTACAAACCTTCCAAGGCTCCTCTGGGCATCCTATGAGACATGATGGGTGAAACAACACTGAATACATGTGAGAGATTATTTAATCAACCAAAAAGTATTTATTAACACTATGTTCCAGGCACTGGGCTACTAATCTCTGGGGATATGAAGAAAGGTAATGGTGTTTCCTGTCGTCAAATACACTAGTGCATTCCTTTTTAAATTAATTTTTATTTTCATGTCCATATTCTCATCCTCCCACCCCAAATGAAAAAGAAAGAAAAATAAAACCCCTATTATAAACATGTAAAGTCAAGCAAAAAAAATTCCCACATTGGCCTTGTCCCTTCCAAAAAAGAAACATGTCTCATTCTGTACTCTTAGTACATCACCTCTCTCTCCATCAGAATTACGAGTATTTTGAATTGGGAGGAGGCATCCTAGAGAAGGTAGACTTTGAGCTGAAACTTGAAAAAAGCCAGGGAAACAAAGGGGATGAGGGAGAGCATTGTAGGCATTAGGAGAGGTCAGTGTGAAAGCCCAGAGATGAGTGATTGAGTACTATATGCAAGGAATGACAAGTGGAACAATGTAGCTGGATCATAGAGCAGATGGAGGGGAGTCAAGTGTAAGGAGATTGTAATGATAAAAAGGAACTAATTTATAAAGAGTATTAAATGCCAAATGAAGGAGTTTATTTTTGATCATGGGAGTAATAGAAAGCCACTGGAGTTTACCGAGTAAGGGGCTGATGTGGTCAGACCAACGCTTTAGGCAAATCACTTTAGCAGCCTTGTGTTGAATACACCAGAGTAGGGATACTTGAGTCAGGGAGACTAGCCGGGAGGCTATTGCAGTAAGAGATAAGAGGTGATGAGGTCCTGAACCAGAATGGTAGCTATGCAAGTGGAGAGAAAGGGACACATCAGAGAGATGTTGTGAAGGTTTTTGCTGTTGTTCAGTCATTTCTGACTCTTCATGATTCCCATTTGAGATTTTCTTGGCAAAGATACTGGAGTGGTTTGCTGTTGCCTTCTCCAGCTCATTTTACAGATAAGGAAACTGAGGCCAATGGGGTTAAGTGACTTGACCAGAGTCACACGCTAGCAAGGATATGAGGCCAGATTTGCACTCAGGAAGATACATCTTTCTGACTTCAGGCTCAGCATTCTATCTTCTCTACCACCTAGCTATCCCATTGTGAAGATAAAAAGTATAGTATCTGGCAAAAAATTATATATTTATAGTGAGTCAAGGAGAACATTGAAGTTTCAGACCAGGGTGACTGGGTAGATGGTAGTGCCCTCAACAATAACAGGAAAGTTCAGAAGAGGTAAGTGTTTGGGAGTTAAGATTAGGAAAGTCTTCATATGAACATGCTGAGTTTAGGATGTCCAAAAAGCAGCTAATGATGTAGAGCCACACCCCAGAGGAGGGTTGAAAGAAGAATGTTGAAATTGGAGTCAGATGACCTGGATTTGAATCCTGCCTTAGTACCTTTGACCTTGGGCAAGTCACTTCAACGCAGTTTCTTCCACTGTAAAATGGTGGTGGGGATTGGACTGGATGGTCTGTGGTCTCTTCTAGCTGTAGAAACTGAATTCTATATCCTGGATAATAGAGAATATTTCCTTTGTAAGTCTCCACATCTAGGTCAACATGGTGACTTTCAGTCAGTCAGTAATGTTACTTGACTGATCAGAAGATGAGTCCTAGGTCTTCGTGCTGGTGATGCTGCCACTAACATAGAGAATGTCCCCAAAACCTGCAGAGCTGACTGAAAAGTGTGGCAAGTACCAGGCTCACAAAGTGTTGCAGTAAAACAAGGGAAAGGACTCCTGAACCACTCAAGGGCAAAGGTACTAGGATGGGAAGAAGAGGGGCAACAGCAATCATACAAAGCCAATTGAGGGGAAAGACCATAAAAGAGATTTTATTAAACCCAACTGCAGATCAAAGAGAATGTTGCTCATCAAGAGATGTAAGCCAAAAGGAGATGAGAATGAATCAAATAATCCAGTTCTAAGCATCGTGGGTTTTTTTGCTTTCATTATAAAAACAATTAGAATATTGAAGCTGTAAAAAAAAAAATCATTAAATCAAAAAGAAAAAAAGCCACAGATTTGGCTCAATTGCTATCTGAAGTGATATGTTCCAGAGAGTCTCTATAGTTCTATGGAAACCATTTCCTAATTTTTTTATTATTATTACTAATAACTGACATATAAATATATTTTTCCTTTGGGTTTCACAACTTTGTTGTTGGAATTATCAAACCCTTTCTTAGATGAAGAAACTAAGGCTCACAGAGATAAAATGACTTCTCCCTTAGTAACTCCTTCCTGGTATCTATTTGCATAAATACTCAGATCCTCTCAGTCAGGAACCCCAGTTTGAACCAAATCTAGAAAGGAGAAACAGGGAGTTGCAATTGAGAAGCCTTTGAGGGGCTTTGAGGAAGTACTTCGTAAACACAAGGTGTCATTGTTATAGGAAGCCAACCATCTCTCTCAGATACTTTCCCCAACTTATGGTTTAAAAACCCTGACCAGTTTTGAGACTGTCTCTCTGGACTCTAGCTTCATTATTTATTTTCCATGGCCCTCAGACAATTGAAACATCTGAGAATGGCAACTGTCTCTCAACTCTCTGTTGGCCTGCAGGAGTTATTGTCCTGTTTCAGGTCAAACTTGCTAGGCTTGGGAAACGGAAAGAAAGCAACCAGTGGGCAGTGAAGATCCAGGAATGGACAATGAGTGGGTGGTGAACTGCCCTGGCCAGGTGGGCTCCCTTATGAGAGGTTCCAAAGCAGTATGAGAAAGGAGGGGTGGGAGAAAGGGAGATTGGGAATGCTAAAAAGAGTCCTGGGACTACCAGACATAGAGACAGAAGAGAGCACCAACCAAGAATTTTGCCTCTATCACAATTCTGCCTGTCTTTCATGGCCTGTGAGAAGATGAGGCTACATCCCCCAGGCAGAAAGAAGGGAGTTGAAAGTTGAAAGTAGCTGCTGACACATCCCAGAATTCATTAGAACATGTTCCCTTTCTTCAGTGAAACATGGGGATGTTTTTCATGCTCCTTTGGCTAGCTGCTCATGATAAGAAGAAAAATAGGTTTGTAGTTACTCTAACAGCTCCCCTTTTCTTCCACATATGGGCCTCCCAATGCTTATTGGGACATCTGTGTCAGAGTACAGTAAGCATTGAGCAAATGACATTGTTCTCTATAATCAGGATAGGGCATAAGGAGGACATAAGGAGGAAATGTGTATGGGGAAAAGAAAGAACAGAAATAAGATAGCATATATATATAATATATATATATGTGTGTGTGTATGTGTGGAGGGGCATATGATTGGGAGGAAGAGGCAAGGGGAGGAAGAAAGGTTTCTGGTTGTAGCTATGTATAGAGAAAGACACACACATATACATACATACATTATACGTATGTACGTGTGTACAAAACGTGTGTACGTTTTGGTCCCAGAATCTAATCAAGCACCTCTGATAGTTGGCAAAATTTCTTTCTAGGAAAAAGCAGGATTGAATCCTGGAATCAGAGACTTTGAGTTACCACCCTGGAGTCAGGATATAGGATATAATAAACAAACATTTGTCCAGGTACAGGCTCAGAAGCAAGCTCAGACACAGATTGAAATTGTTGACTGCTGTTTCCTTATCAAGCACAAACTGGCTAATTGTTATATCTTGGGTGTGGGCTTAAAGTAGTGCTCATCTTTAGCCTTTGAATACCAAGACCAATGTAGGTTCTTGCCTGGAAAGTAGTTGAGTTCAAGGGCCAATGAGTGTACCCTACATTCCTCTAATCCAGGAGTTAAACCTGAGTAAATAAACTTGTTTGATAGAAAGATAGATACATAGAGACAGACAGACACAATGAGATGATAGATAGAAGATAGAAGACATATAGACAGATGGATGCATGAAAAAATAGAAGACAGATATCAATAGATAGGCAGACAGATGGATTAATAGACAAAAAACAGACATAGATAAAAGATGGATGGATGAATGAATAAATAGAAGACAGACATCAATAGATAGATAACTGTATTTCAACATAATTGGTTTCCCTTATAAACCTATGTATTTTATTTTGTGTACTTAAAAACATTCTGAGAAGGACCCCATAGGTTTCATCAGACGGCCAAAAGGGTCCATGACATAGAAAAGGTTAAGAATCTCTATGGAATGTAGTCTATCTTATCTATAAATTACTAGGTCCAGGGTCCCCAAATTTGAGATGGGGTTGGGGGGTGTATGTTATAGGAGTTACCAGGCTTATCTTTGGTGACCATAGTAAATGACTGCCGTTGCACAAAAGTAATAACTCCAGCCAGGAGCAGACAAGGAGAGCTCCTCGAGATCTTCCTACAGGGTTCTTTCAAAGAATGTCTTTCAGAAAACTGAATGAAAATGAGCCATTTCACTTTTCTGCAAGCCCTTGCACACAGGTTTCCCCAGAACCTTCAGATTCTGGTTACACTGACTGCTCCATGTCCCCCAAGTGAAGTCTCGATGACCACAGCCTCTATGCAAAGTGCACTCTAAGCTATTTAAGTTTCACCTGGTTTCACATCCAAGCTCATGAGATCATGAGTTTTGCATGATTTCAGTATGAAGTAATAAACTGGGGCCAGATTTCTTGGACAGGCTTTTAAACCTCACGAAACCTTTGGATAAACTGGAACTGAATTTCACATTTGAACTGAAACCCGAAACCTGGAGTTTCTCCCCCTCTTTTACACACATGCAAACACATACTATGTAGTTTGAATACAGTGTGTTGCTCTTGTAAAAGTGACTGAGGCTTTTTTATTCTGGTTTCCTCCCTCTGTAGCCAAGGAAATGACACCATATGCTGTTTCTCCGAATAAGCAGGGACCCCAGAAGTGGCCCAGGCTCCTGGGGGAGACAGCAGATTTAATGTTCAGAAGAGATTCAAAAGACACTGAAGTTCTCAAAGCTGTTGAACCAGAGCTCGTGTTAACACATGCTGGAAACTGAGACAGCAGTGAGCTTTTGGTGGGTGGAGAAAAGAAAACCCTACAATGAGCTGGTTATATAAAGACTTGGAAATGAGGCTATTTACTAGCACACCCATCCACAAGTACACCGACCATTCTGAAATAGTGTGTAGGCACGGAATTCTGGAATGTGTGTTGACTGAACATTCCATTACTATGTAACAGGGGCCCATAGCAAAAATCATGTTGTGGCATCAGTGACTTCATTCTTTCCCAGCATACCCTTGGGTGCTCTTTGGGCAGAGATCATATAAGAGCCTATGATACTTCAACAATAACAACAACAACAAAATCAGAGGGATGATAACAATTTAGGTTGTGGTTGTTGTGTGCATGCTTTTTTTTTTTAAATATTAGCTGATCAGATTGGAAAAAATCACTCAATTCAATTCAATAAGTATTTATTTAAATATATATAACACAATCCTTAGCTAAAATAGAAATGTAAGAATTTAGTAGGAGAGATAAGAAATACATATATGCATCTTTCTTGTGCCAACCTTTACATTCAGATCACCAAATATCAAGGTAAATGTACATTTAGTTTGGAAGAACTTATCAAATTCTTCATAAACTCTATTTCATCCTGACATAGAAGGGGTTTGTTAAAAATGACAAAAGTACAAATATAACCAGTCACAGGGACAATTGGACGAGTTTTCATGTAAGATAAAATAGAGGCCATCTAGTCTGAGACCTTCATTTTACATATGATCATAAATCTGAGGCCCAGAGAAGACAACAAGCATCAGAGCTGGGATGCAGATTCAGGTTTTTTTGACTCCAACTTCTTCTGTTGATCTGTACCTCTACAGGCCTCAAATCTATCTGTGAGTTAGGGAAGTATCTCCCCCAATCTTCATGTGAAGACTTCCCCTGGCCAGAATGAGTGAATGAGAACAAGTTGTTCCAACCGCCATGAAGGCAGCTGAAACAGGCGCTATGGAGAGCTTAGAGCTTGGTCAGACATTGAAGACACCAAAGTCATCTACTACATCCTGGGCCATCGCCAGTGATCTTGACTTTTGTCCTGCCACTGGACTTCAATGACTCTGGACAAAAGAGTAAGGCTGATGACTTTATATAACTCTGCCTCATTTAAACCCAATTCACACACAAGTCAAGATATCACCCCATGATATCATTGGTCCTCTTTGAAAATGAAGAATGAACAACAACAACCTTCCCAGAAATAAGGAACAATACATTTTAAAGGCACTCAGGGAATCAATTTTCCCGATATCTCCAAAGTTAAGATTCCAAAAGAATGGAAAAGGTCAAAGAGAGCATTATTACAAAAAAAAAAAAAGATGACCAAGAAGTCATGACCAACTACCAATCTATATGCCTTTACTCTCAGTTCTATAAAGTCCTTATAGACAATGGGTTCATTGAAGGTGTTGTTGATACAGATGTGAAGTGAACAAGCACTCTCTTGTGGATGATTCAAAAGAGACTTGGAGTCACACAATTGGCAAAGGTGTTTAGAGACTATAAGAACCCAGTGTGTTTATTTTTTGCTTAGTACAAAAAAAAAAAAAACCCTGTTTGACTTAGAATAGGAAAATACAGACTGAAAGGATCTTCTCCAGCAAGGTGTATATGTACAAAAGTCTACAATAAATACAATCATAAAGATAATTTTGTTCAAGGCAGGGGAGACATGCTTGTCAAGGGTTTTAACCAGCACTGGAAAATATCCTGTGCTGAGACCGGAGAAAAAGAGGGATCCTCAGTAGACGATGAGATTGTGTCAATACTCCTGTTTGTGGGCAACTTGGTGCTGATTACATTGAGCCCAAGAATGCTGCAATTAACAAGACCCGCAATGACTTACATCATCAGTCTAGCAAGCCATACATGAAAACCAAATCAGTGAAGAATGTTTGTTGCCCAGATTGTGACAGGTTACTGAAAGGGCAGCCTGTTCAGTGATTTAGTCATATGTCTGTCCTGGGCCTTCTTCTGTCTCTGCACTCTTTTAATGATCTCATCAACTTCATTGAGTTTAATTATCATTTATGATAATAATTATTATTCTTATTTTTAAAACAATACTAAAAGTTATTATTATTATTATCATTATTATTATTGCATCTAGATTTAAGGTTTGAAAAGCACCATAAAAAATATTATCTCTTTTGATTCTCACAGCAATCCCGGGAGGTAAATGAGTGTTATTATCCCTATTTTAGAAATGAGGAAATTAAGGCAGACAGAGGTCAACTGACATGTCCAGGGTAACACAGACAGTAAATATTTGAGGCTGAATTTGAACTCAGTTCTTCCTGACTCCAGGTCCAGCATTCAGTCCACTGTCCTACCTACCTCATGTGGCTCCATGCAGATGACTCTCACCTCTCTCCCAAGCAATAATCTCATATCATTAACTGTCTGATGGACTTCTCCACCTGGATGTCGCCAAGGCATTGAAAACTCAGTATATCTAAGACAAAACTCATCTTTCTTCTGAAAGCCACTACTCTTCCTAACTATCCTGTTTCTGTTAAGAGCATCACCACCTTTCAATTCACCAAGGTTCACAACCTCAGAATCATCCTTAAAGCCTCCCTTTGTCTCCTCCACACCATTCATTAGGTTTCAAGACCTTGTCAAATCTACCTCCTCAACATTTGTTGCATCCACCTTTTTATCTCTATCCACACAACTATCATTCCAGTTCAGCACCTCAGCACCTCTTGCCTGGACTATTGCAATAACCTCCTAATTGGTCTCCCTTCTTCAAGGCTCTTTTCTTTCCATTTTATCCACCACTTAGCTGCCATATGTATACTCTTAAAGCATGGGGCCATCTAACTATATCAGTCCCCTCCTCAATAAACTCCAGTATCTCCCTATTGTCTTTATGATCAAATGCTAATTTCTCTGGGTGACATTTAAAGGCCTTCGCAATCTGGCCCAAGTCTCTCTTTCCAGGTCTAGTGCATGTTAAGCCCTCTCACCTAGTCTATGTTTCAGCCGAACTAATGTACTTGCTAGTTCCTAGACCTTCCACTTTGTGTCTCTGTGACTTTGCACTGAAATGCATGCATGAAATAATCTCACTCCTTACCTCTTCCTCTTAAAATCTCTAGTTCTTTTCAAGTGTTACTGCTTACATGAGGTCCTTTCTTCCTCATCCACCCAATTTTAGTGCTATTCCCTACCTCCACAAAATTATTTTGTATTTACTTCATATATTTTTGTGTTGATTTATCTGTGTATCTATTGTTTTCTCCCAGTAGAATGTAAGAGAAGGGACTGTTTGATTTTTGTATTTGAAATCCTAGCACTTCACACAATGGCTGGCAAATAGTAGGTGCTTAATTACTGGTTGAATTGAATGTGACTTATTCCAGCAGATGAACAATAAGCTTGGCCCAAAATTGAATAGAAGGTAGAGAGAAGGTTTTTTCAAATTTTAGAAAATGCATTGTACATTCAATGATATTAAGTTGTCCACTGTCATGAAGGCCTGCTTTATAAATTTTATTTTTATTTGTATGTTTTGTTATTATAGTAACTTAATTTCTAAGTATATTTTCTCCCCTCCCTTCCCTGGAAATTTATCCTATATAACAAAGATTAAAAGCAAAAGAAAAAAATAATTTCAACCAAATGAACCAATATATCAATTATGTATGACAGTATATACGTTTCACACCTATACTCCCCCATCTTTGCAAAGAAGGGATTGAAGTACGTTTACTCAACTCTTCTCAGGGCCAACCTTGATCATAATAATTATACAGCATTCAGTTACCCTTTTTTTGTTCTTTCCATTTATATTGTTGAAGTCATTGTGTATATTATTTTTCTGATTACTTCCTTTTCATCAGTTCACAGAAGTCTTCTCATGAAGCCCAATTTTTTTAACACCAATATTCTCCAATTGAAGTTCTATGTTTACAAATCATGGAATATAGTATTGAACATTAAATGAAGTATTAAAAGCTTGATTATCCCAAAGGGCAGTTGGAAGACATGTCAGTCAGTCAATATTCAATAAACTTTATTAAGCACCTACTAGTAGCCAGGTACTAATGCTAAGTGCTACAAGATATCAAAAAAGATAAAAGACAATCCCTGCCCCACATGTCTATCTGCCTATCTACCTATCCATCCATCAATCTGCCTATCTATTCATCTTTTTCTGTATCTACCTATATGATTATCTATCATCTACCTATCTACCTATCTATCCACCCATCTATCTACCTATCTACATAATTTACCTATCTGAATGTCTATCTATCACCTACCTACATATCTATCTGCCTACTATCTGTCCATTTACTACCTATCTACCCATCCACCTCTATTTCTCTATCATCTATTTATAATGTTGTATCTATCTATCTGTTTTAAAAGAATATTTTCTACTTTCTCAGGAAAGTAAAGGAAATTGATTCTTACCATCTGGACCACCCATGAAAGCCATCTGTGAGTGGGAGGAAGGGAAATAGAATTGCAGGTGCTAGCAACAATATATGTGGAGCTTGGAATAGACATTTGCCAAAGAAATCTCTCGAAAGGAAGTTGCCTTTCTAGTCACTACTTTGGGTTAATGGGGTGTTGCTTTCTTATAAGTCTGCAAAAAAAATTGTCAGCTGTTGAAAGAAAGAACTAAAGTCTGTGGTGGCCCATTCCGGGATCAAGTTGGAGATTGTTCTATTAAGAGTCCTTGAGTTGACTTTTCTTACTGAGCTCTTACAGTGCACTCTTCCCTCCTTATTAGAATTAAAAATGGCTACATGGTAAGGAGAAATACATTGTCCCCTTTAACTTTCTCTTCCCCCCACTGAAGAAGTTCAATTCAATTCAATTGGTTAAGAATTTATTAGGTATCTGTTTAATGTGTTTAATAAGTTTAAGGAATACTGTAGAGTACCGAGATTGTATTCTTTGCTTTAAAAATATTTGTACCCAGTTTATAGGACTCTAGGACCACAGATTTTAGAGGGGGAAGGTGCCTTTGAGACCATCAGGTATTTGTGTTTTGACGATGGGGAATCTAAGGCCCAGAGAAATTAAGTGACTTTCCCAAGATTACAATTGTCAAGCACTTAAAAGAGCTAGAATTCAAACTCGGGTCCTCCGACTCTAAATAGAGCATTCATTCAAATATCTATCAGACAGTGAGTCAGTAGCATTTGCAAAATGTTCCCTGTGGGCATGGGCATGCCACTAGACCAGAGGCTGTTAAACTTTTTGATGTCATAGACCCGTTTGGCAGTCTGGTGACAGAGGGGGACTTCTTCTCAGAAGAATGTTTTAAATGAATAAAATAAAATATATAGGAATGCAAAGGAAACCAATTCTATTGAAATACAGTTCTCAAGATTTTTTTTTAAAAAAAACAAGTTGATGGCCTCTTGCATTAGGCACAATGGGAGAGATTAAGAAGCCCTGCATTAAATATTATGAAAGAGATAGCAAAGAAGAATCATAGTCTTTTGAGCTGCAAGGTACCTTACAGATAAGCTAGTAAAGCCCTCTTAATTTTGCAGATAAGGAAACTGAAGCCCAAAGTAGTGACTTATGGAAGGTCACATATGTAGTTAGCCAAAGAAGTAGCACCACAACCTAGATCTTTCAACACCCGTCCAGTTTTTTCCTACTTTATTACGTTGACTCTGGTCCTATTCCCATACCAACAGGATAAAATCCCTGCTATCAAGAAGTACTGATTAAATAAAATAACATAATTTTTATTCAGTCATTCAGTGGTGTCTAACTCTTCATGACCCCATGGACCTGAGCCCACCAAGCCCTACTATCCTCCACCATTTCTCTAAACCAAGTTTATGTTCAAAACCATTTATCCATCTCATCCTCTGCCATCTCCCTTTCCTTTTGCCTTCAATCTTTCACAACATCAGGGTCTTTTCCGAAGAGTCCCAGCACTCTATCCACTGTCCCACTTAGCTGCCCCCCCATAATATAACCTCATTAATTTGAGCTTCACTATAACACAATCTGCAATTATTTGGATCTCAGTTAGTTTACCTTTGCCTTTTCTATTCAAAAATTCAAAAGTGCCTACAGTTAGTCATTAAAAGAGATATAATTTTAGGTAAGTTATACAGCCTGCCCTAATAGGGGTCACAGTGTACTGCATGTGGGGCTGAGGCAGGGCATACTTAGGAAAAGAGACGTAGTTACAGAGCTATAACTAGGAATCCCAACACCTGGGAGAAATTAAATTGATTTGGAGAGAAGAAAAGTATGTAGAGGGGTACACCTAAGGTATGAAAACTTTAGTCAAACAAAGAGTCCAACATCACCCTCCTTTCCATTATAACCTAGTGATGGGGTACTCTACTTCAGATTCAGGACCTGCAGAGGAAAGGTTGAAGTAGATTAAAGACAGATGTCATGAGCATAGAAGGTGATTGAATAACTGGGAGCCAAAGTACTTGAAAGAAGGATAAGGATTGAAGAAGTGTGGCATGGTGAATAGAGAGCTGGGCAGAAAGATCCAGGTCTTTCTGAGTCTTGTTTTTAATACCTACTAGATACGTGACCTTGGACAAGTCGTTTGATCTCTCATTGCCTGACTGGTTTCAATGTCATTGATGGAGAAAAAAAGTCTATTATAGAAATCTTTACAGATATTTTCCATTTTGTTGTCTGTCGCTTTTCTTCCTAGTTTTATCCTTAAATGCACTGGGATAATTTGGCTTAACTGGTTTTCTTGTTATCTATAAATGTGTTTTTTCTCTCTAATGCTTTACCTCTTTATGAGGTGTTCTTGCAAGATCTTCCTCCGTAAGAATATTTTTTTTTACACAGGACTCCAAATAGAAATATTTAATTTACTTTCTTTGGTTGTGTTTTCCTGGAGACTGGGTTCTTGTTTAACAAGAGACTGATCAATGAGCCCAGCACTTATGAGCATGTGCAGAGTGCCCAGCTAATGCAAATCCCACCTGGAAGATAGAGACTCTATAAGAGGTTTTGGTCTACTTAACACATAGTGAAGAGGACCCTCTTTGATTAGCTATAGAGCTGGAACTGGGATACATTCCAAAAGCACTAGTCAGACCAGGCCCATCCTTTTTTTGGTCTGACTCCTGGCCTGGCTGCATTCTAGTAAAAAGGAGAACGACAATGCTATAAAAGGAGAGGCCTCCAGTCCTCTCCATTCAAGGCCAATATATGTCCCAGGAATATGGGCCTCTGACTCTTGCTTCATTGCAAATTTGTCTTTTCTACTTCTAGGTGAAGGAGATTGGAAATGGCTATAACCTTCAGAATATTAGGTAAGCAGGCCACCAGGAGGTCTGGGAGAAAAGTCTGTGCTACGTTTGGTAGTCAGCCAGTCCAGAATCCGGGCTAATGTCTTGCAGAGTCCAGCCTAGAGCAGCTAACACAGGGACTCATCTAACAAATACTATGCCACATTTGGGTGAGAACTTGGTGGGACCAGTGCTATCTAGAAACTGCCTTAAGTTTGAGGTCTCCCCAGGAACTGAGGTGACATGGGAGGGAGTATGCCTCCCAGGTGTTAGAGAGAAATCTTTATACTTCTATTCTACTATATCTTTGAAGTAAAATCAATGTTAATTGGTTAAATGGAATTTGAGACACTAGTCACAGATGACTTACAGTGAGGGGACCACACTGGAGTGGGGACTGAAACTTACAACACTAGAGGAAGAGACATCTATGGGAAGGATTCCCATAGAGCCCTGAGGGAGAAATATAGCCAACCTTCCCTCTGGGAGAGTGAGGCCACAATCAACTGCTACCCCTGTTTATGTGAGTTGTATTTCAACTTGTAGTTGAGGACTAGAAATAAGTCTGATGACCATTTAAATACATAGGAATGAGAGAGACTCCCAACCTTTAGAGATTAATTCTTCAAGCTGGATTGTTCTCCACTACTGTTCCCTCAAAGGCCTAGAGGGACGTGGCCCATAATACTGTAGGTGATGTGTAAGAACCTGTAAAACAACCAGCTAAAAATTAGCAGAGAAGATGATGTATGTCATGCTCTCAAAAGGGATTGGCTCAGTTACCATCAGAGCAGCCAATTCTAAATAGGAACCAATTTATCTGCAACATCGGCAGAGAGCACACCACACGAGAAAATGTCAGCTCCATAAAAGATTGGAGACACATTTGTATTAAGCAAGCTGTTCTCAATCCTAAACAGTTCCGCTGGAAGAGACATCGTGGGTGTAACAGTGAAGGCAAAGTAAGCTTTTTTTTTTTTTAACCCCGTGCTACAGCACAGCTGTGAGTTAACATATGGCATCCCCAAAGTGTGAATGAACTGGGATGTGTGTCAGATGCCTAGAGCTCACAAGCAGGGCTCTATTTGGGGAAAACTGATAGGACAGAAACATCAGTGTGCTGGGAGTGAGTAGTCTCTGGGGCTCTGCAAAACAGAACCTAAATTATAGGTGCCTTGCCAGAAAATATCCCCAGGCATTCATCTCTGCAATTACATTTCAACACTCAGCCAAAGAGGGGAATGAAAGGGATCAGATACTTTACCTTTTCTCTTTAGCGATTCCAGTATATGACATCATTTATTCCTGACTCCCACTTTTTTCCAGCGATGGAATTCAGACTCGGAAAATCAGGGACATTAAAAAAAATTATCCAAACCCTTCATAATTACAAATTTTTCAGTCTTTCAGAGATCGGAGAGTGAAATAGTACAATAAGCAGTAGAAAGAATACTCTCTTTAGAATCAGAATTCCTTGATTCAAATCCCACCTCTGACTTCTCCCACCTGTGTAACCTTGAGCAAGTCACTTTTTTTTTTCTTCTTTCTTTTTTGATTAAGCAATGGGGTCGAGTGACTTGCTGGGTCACACAGCTAGTAAGCGTTATGTGTCTGAGGCTGGATTTGAACTCAGATCCTCCTGAATTCAGGGCCGGTGCTCTATCCCCTGCCACCTAGCTGCCCCAAGCAAGTCACTTTAATTCCCTTGATTCCTCATCTGTAAAATAAAGGGTCAGATTAGCAGGTCTCTGAGGTCCCTTCCAACTCTATACCCTATGATCCTAGGATTTCCTCCAGGTGGCTTACCTCTCCATCCTGTGGATCTCAACCCTTCTATTTCTTAGTTCAATATCTTCCTAAAATGCTACAGCCAAAAAATAAATCACCCTGTGGCCTGTCTGGACATCCGAGAAGATAATGAGGCACCATGACCAAACATACTCAAAATCTTTCCAGTTTGGTAGAGCCACCCCCACACTCCAATAGTATGACTTTAAAGATGGGCAGTTATAATTACCAAGTAAATACAAATTTTTTTTAATTTGTTTTTTAGAGCAGGATGATATCTCATGATATTGTTGAGATGACCCTGGGCCTGCAAAGGACATTCCAGGACAGTTTCCTTCTGGCAAGTTCTCTCAAGGTAGAAAGCTCCACAACGAACTATGCAGTTGGAAGGCCAGACTGGCCAAGTTCAAAGATGCTCACCATGAGAAAGTAGGCAACACACAGGGGAGAGGCAGTGTGGAGAAGTGCTGTGGGTTAGACTCCTACCTCTGATACTTCCCAGCTACAGAAATATATGAAAATCATTTACCTTCTCCAGGCTATAACCTTCAGAATATTAGGTAAGCAGGCCACCAGGAGGTCTGGGAGAAAAGTCTGTGCTAAGTTTGGTAGTCAGCCAGTCCAGAATCCGGGCTAATGTCTTGCAGAGTCCAGCCTAGAGTAGCTAACACAGGGACTCATCTAACAAATACTATGCCACATTTGGGTATGAACTTGGTGGGACCAGTGCTATCTAGAAACTGCCTTAAGTTTGAGGTCTCCCCAGGAACTGAGGTGACATGGGAGGGAGTGTGCCTCCTAGGTGTTAGAGAGAAATCTTTATACTTCTATTCTATTATATCTTTGAAGTAAAATCAATGTTAATTGGTTAAATGGAATTTGAGACACTAGTCACAGATGACTTACAGTGAGGGGACCACCTAGAAAATGGCTCTCCACACAGCTCTGGGAGATGTGTGATTATTCACGGCCTGAGAGAGGTGTTCAAGGACGCTGGTCCTGAAGCCCAACAGCCAATGTGGAGGAGCAGAGGTTGTGCATTCCTCAGGTAGCATGATTCTAGAATCTAGCCTTCTGGGAGCAAAGGGACACGTACTAGGCATCACCACCTTTGAGAACTGCCTCATGGGCAACCACAATTTCAAGAGTTCCTGAGGTCAAGAGTTTAGGCACCAGGTCTTCTCTAGAAAGATGTCCAGATGCAGCATGTTCGTTGAAGAAAAAAAGGGGACAGGCCACGTGGTTCCTATGCATCTTATCCCTTCGATAGCAAAGCAGTGAGATATTCAGGGTGGTGTCCAAAACGCCATGCTTCAACTCTCCACCCTAGGTCTCTTGCCGTTTGTCCTTTTCTGCCTCATGTGCCGTCTCTCCTCACCTTGAATAACTCCAGACAAGATCTCCTGGGGGCTGTGCCTGAAGTCCCTGGGGGAGTTCTACCCGCAGCTTTCAAACTCCCATCCTGGGTTTCAGCTGTCCTGATTGGTCAGTGAGTAGGTACCCACTCCCTTATATCTACTCCCAACACTCATTCCCCCTTATCTCTACCAAGACCAGACCATGCATCATATACCATCCACTCACTACCCTGAGCATCTTGCTATCTACCTTGTCATCACATTCATTCCACCCCTCCTGTCTTCCATCTCTTGTTCTGAGAACCCTAATCCAATCAAATGTCCAATGGATCTGTTCACTCATTGTGGCAACTTAAACCAAATTCCCTTTTCTGGCTACCACTCCTCATAAGTGTTGTCAGCCTATATTAGAATGTAAGTGCCTTGAAGGCAGGGACTATTTTATTTTTGTATTTGTATCCCCAGTACTTATGAGAGGTCCTGGAACATTTGTTGTTGTTGTTCAGTCATGTCTTTGTGACCCCATGGACCATACTGTCCATGAGGTTTTCCTTGGCAAAGATACTAGAGTGGCTTGCCATTTCCTTCTCCAGTGGATTAAGGCAAAAAAAAAAGGTTAAGTGACTCCCAAGGTCACACAGCTAGTAAGTGTCTGAGGCTACATTTGAACTCAGTTCTTGCTGACTCCAGACCACTCTATTCGCTGAGCTACCTAGCTGCTTCCTAAACAAATGCTGAATCACTGATTAATGTATTCCCCCACTCACCTCAATCTGGACTACATATCTTTAAGGCACAATTCTGTTCTCCCCCTAAAGGAAGTCTTTTCTGATTCTCCTTAGTTGTTGGTACTCTCTTCCTCTTCAAATTTGCTTACAATGACTTATCTGGGTTCTACCTTATTATATCTGCTCATGCTCCTCCCAGCCCCGCCCCATACCAGCTTCTTGGCATAGCACCTGCATATCTTAATAAATGTTTATTGAATCAAAATGAATCGATTGCTTAAACACTTACCATCCAGGAGCCTTGTGATGCTCCCCAAAGACAGTGTAAGTAAGGCACTCAGGATACCTTGAAGAACTTTGTAAACATCTATTATTGTTATTATTATTACCACTGCCATGGTCATGGTTGTAAAAAAAAAATACTCAGAGCTCTTAGAGAAACTCTAGGTTCAGAAACGGAAAGGAAGGGAGGGAAAAAAGTTGTAAAATGCAGGAACAGTTGAGGTACAGGAATGGCTGGGGATGGGCTTGCACTACCAAAGTGGTAGTGCCCTAGACCCCCAAATAACTCACTTTCTTCCTGAAAGGCCACCACTTAACATTTCATTTGGGTTAATGGGCATCCTGCTAAAATGTAAATACTTTTGAGCAAGACTGTGGAGCTCTTCATTCCCCTAACCCAGTTTCCCCTCCCAGCCTGAGGCAAACCACGCCAAGGAGTCATATGGGCAAGTCACTGGAAAGGGTTGAACAAACATCCTGAAAGCCTGGTGGAGCAGTCACTACCATGGGAGCCAGCCAAAAAGTCCTCTGACTTCCCAGTTCATCAGCCTCCTCAACCATCCTGACCTTCACCTTCATTCCTCAGCCATATCCAGGCACAGTCATATCTTTGGTCTGGTCATGATCCACAAATGTTACATCTCTTCTCTACAGAACTCTAAAATTCCTTTACCTGATCATAACCTACTGTCCTGTATCTCCTCATATCTCAGGCCTCCTCCTCCTCAGCACAACCTCTCATCTCCCCTCCTCTCAATGCTTCTCCGGTGCATTATCTCTGTTCTGACTTCACTTTCCTCTTCTCGCCATGTTGATTTTTACAGTTAGCCAGTTCACCTTTACACTGTCCTGTGGTCCAGAATTCCTTTGCTCTTTTGTTGCCAGTCATCTTTTTTCAAACCCCAAGCAACAATTGCTGCCACCATCCAACTTCTCCTCTCCTGTGCTGCTAAACACAGCTGGAGGAAGTCATATAACCACGCTGACTGGATCAGCTACAAATTTATGTTATTTAATCTCAGTTGGACTCTCACAGCTGTATTGTGATTCCTTCACTCCTCTCTAATAGACTCTATTAACTCTCCATAGCATCTGTTCCAAACCTTCTCTTTCCTCCACCAGACACTAATACCGTCACTCCCATCCAAGCAAAGGACATCATATCACACATTGCTAAGAAAATTGAGGCCATTCATCATGAACTCCTTTTTGGGTCCAATTCTACACCTCAACAAAACTCCCCATTCTCTCCTCCTTTCCAATAATCTCTGAGAAGGTGGCCTTTCTCCTCATCACAGCCAAACCCTCTCCTTTTGCCCTTGATACCATCCCATCTTGTATCAATCATTCCTCTTTCATCTCCAGTCTCTATAATTCTAATCCTGATGCCTATAAACATGCCTAGATCTCCCCCATCCTAAAAAAAAACAAACAAAAAACAAACAAAATAAAACCAAAAAAAGCCTTTCATTTAATCTTGCCAACATCCTCTGAAAATGTTATTGTGTATCTCTCCTCCCTTTCACAGCCAAGCTCCTAGAAAAAGCCATCTATACCCATTGCCTCCACTTCCTCCCCTCCCACTCACTTTTCAACCCCTGACAATCTGGCTTTGAAATCCCACTACTCAACCAAAATTATTCTTTCCAAAGTTTGCAACAATCTTTTAATTTCTAAATCAAATGACTTTTTTTCGATTCTCATTCTTCTTGATTTTCCTGTATTGTTTGACATTGTTGACTACCCCCTCCTCCTGGATCCTTTCTTCTCTCTGGGTCTTTATGTCAGCTCACTATTTATTCTCCTCCTGTTGGACTACTCCTTCTCAGTGTCTTTGCTCAATCGTCGTCTATATCCTGCCCCTATGTGTGTGCATATCTCAGATCTCTGTCCTGAACGCCCTGCTTTTCTCTGTATCTTCTCTAATGATCTCATCAGCTGTTGATGGTATTATAATCTCTAGGCAGACAACTCCCAAATCTGTACATTCAGCCATCATTTATCTCTAGATCCCTATCACCTACTACCCTATTTTTCCATTGGAACACCCCACAAGGCATCTCATTCAGTACGCCCCAAATGGAACTCATTACTTTTCCTGATCTCTCAGCTGCTTCCTCCCCAAAATTTATCTTGTGTTTACTTTGTTCATATTTATGTATGTGTTGTCTCCTCTGATTGAATGTGATCCCCTTGAAAGCAAAAGTGGTTTCATTTTTGACTTTATAACCCTGGCACCTAGCACTGTGCCTGACACATTCATTCATTCAATTAATGTATATTGAGTGCCTACTATTGCCAGACATACAAAAAGGGGCAAAAGACAGTCCCTGCTCTCAAAGAGTTTACAATCTAATGGAACACATCATGCAAACAAATATATTCCAAGTAAGCTATATACAGAGTAAATAGGAGATAACTAATGGAAGGAAGGCATTGGAATTAAGAGGGATTAGGGAAGGCTCCCAGTAGAAAGTAGGATTATAGTTGAGATTTAAAGGAAGCCAGGGAAGTCCATAGTCTGAATGATGGAGGGAGAGCATTCCAGGCACAGGGAATAAGCTAGAGAGAATGCTCAGAGCTTGGAGATGGAGTGTCTTATTTGTGGAATAGTCAGGAGGCCAGTGTCACTGGTTCAAAGAACAGATATTGAGGATTAGAGTGTAAGAAGACTGGAAAGGTAGGAGGAGACTAGGTTATAAAGGACTTTGATACATAGGAGATGATTAACAAATGCTTGTTGATAGATTGATCAATTGCTTTTCCCCAAGCCCACCTCCTTTTACTAACTTTCATATTTCTGTTGAGGGTTCCATCATCCTTCCACTCATTCAGGTTTGCAGTCTGTAGTCAATCTTTGATTCTTCTCTTTCCCTATACCCTTCATAGTCAATCATTTGCCAAGTCTTATCAATTTTGTCTCCACAATACATCTTACATTCACCACCTTACTCTCTACTTTCAGGGCCCCGGCCTCGTTCAGGGCCTTCTTACCTGGACACTGCAAAAACCTCCTGATTAGTCTCCTTACATCCAGCCTATTCACTCTCCCATCTATCTTCCACTTGTCTGCCAAACTAATATTCCTAAAACATTAATATGATCAGTCATTTCCAATACTCAAAAAGCTTCAGTGGCTCCATACTCCCTTGGGGACAAAATGCAAATTATTCTGTTCTGCAATTAAAAATCATTTATAATGATTTTATTATAATTTATAATGATTTTATTTATAATGATGTTTATTTTATTACATAGTACTGTGTTCTCTCTCAGCTCCTGACCCTTGGCCCACCCACCCCCACTCCCCAACCCCACCCCCCAAAACCTTAATTAAAAACCCTCCAAGTGAAAGTAAAAGGACAGCACTGTTGGATTGGGGGCTAGGCTTGAGACCTAAACTAAAAGAGCCTGCTCCACCCACTCGCATGTCTGCCTTCCAGCTGACACAGCCCCACCCCTCTCCCATGTCACTGGTACTCTCCTGTCTGTGTCCACGCCTGGCTCCGACCTGTCTCTTCCCTCCATCTCCCATCCTCCTTCTTCCTTTCGGTTCTGGCCAGGCCCCCGAGAGCCTGGCCCCAACCCTGCAAGCTCTACCTCCTGCTCTGTTCTCCATCCCTGGCCCCAACCTGTCTATGAACCCTGTTCTGGCTTTTATGCACAGGCCTAGAGCACTGAGAAATTAAGTGACTTGGACAGAATCACACAACCAGAATATGTGAGAGGCAGGTCTTGAACCCATGTCATCTCAGCCTGAAGCCAGCTCTCTAACCACTGGGCCATGCTGCCTCTCAGTTATACCTGCAGCCTAAAATCACCTTCGGTTGTTTTCTGCCATATCACACTATTGGCCAATATTGGACTTGCAGCCCTCTAAAACCCCTAGATAATTTTCATATAAATTGTTGTCTTGACATGACTCCTCCACCTTTTACTTGTTAGGTTTTTTTTTAATCCAAGTTTTGGACTTTATTAAATTTCATCTCATTTGGCTGGATCTATAATTCTAGTGAGGTAGCTAGATGGCTTAGTGTATAGTGTATAGAGCACTGGGCCTAAACTAAGGATAGACCTGAGTTCAGACACTTACTTAGCTGTATGACCTTGGGCAAATCACTTAACCACTGTCTGTCTCCATTTCCTCATTTGTTAAATGGGATAACAATAGCATTTACCTCCCAGGTTTTTGTAGGAATCAAATGAGATACTATTTGTAAATCATTTAGCACATTCTCAGACCACATAGAAGGTGCAAGATAAAAAGCTTCTTCCCTTCTCCCCTTCCCTCTCACTTTATTGAAATTTGCAATTTTAATAAGCAGTCTATCTTTGCCTTCATCCAAGTTATTGATAAAAATGTTGAATAGAACAGGGTCAAGGGGATATCTCTGGGAAACCTTATTAGAGACCTCCTTCCAAGTTGACATTGATCCATTGACGACTACTCTTAGGGTCAAGTCTTTAAACCAGTTCTTAATCTGCCTTAAAGTGCTATTATCTAGGCTCCATCTCTCTTTCTTATCCATATGAATTATCATGTGAAATTTGCTCATATTTTAGTCTACAAGATCTCATAACTTAACTATTTAAATCTTAATAGCTAGTGGTGGCTTACAGAAATATTTGCATTGTAAAAAAGGATAATGCATTCATCACAAGGAATGAATCTATAATGGTGAAATTTCTACTTGTCATTGTTGAATGGTTGATGGGGAAAGTATTTTTGAATAAGAGGACTTTTCTAGCACTCCTTTAAATAATACCAGTTAAACTACCTCTCTCTCCACTCACTTCTAAGGCCATTCTTGTCTAAGGAAGCTTCTCAGCTGGAGCTCAGAAACACAATACAGAGTGAAAGTAACAACCAGCTCAAATAGCATTTAGATAAATTAATGGAAGAAAGATGTTTGGATGGTATAAAATGAGCTAACCTGCATACAGTACTTTACAATTTCTTCTTTGAACTACAGATTTTGAATTAATATGCTTTGTTTTTAAATAACTCCAATCTCACCCTGTATTCCACCCTCTTCCTCCACCCCTCATCCCAGGGAACCATCCCTTATTATAAGGGGTAGGCATTTTAAATATATTGTAAAATAAAATAAAATTTATTTTAAAATATAATAGTCATTCTTAGCTCAGGAGCCATACTAACCCCTGCCTAATAACAAACAACTTTTTAAAGAGGAAGAAGAAAAACAGAAATTCATCAAAACTCATCAATGCATTGAAAAACTCCAACATTATGTGCGATGTTCCACAGTGAAGGAGCCCCATCTCTGCAAAGCAATAGCATTGAAGGAAGGTATTTTCTCACATTTCTTCTCTGGGACTAAGCTTGTTTTTTATACTTTTAAAAATTTTTAATTAATTTATTTTGAATTATCAACAATTACTTCCATAAGCTTTTAAATTTTAAATTTTTCTCCCCCTCCCTCCCCACCTCCCTCCCTAAGACAGAGCACAATCTGATAAAGGCTATACGTATGTATTCTTATTAAACATATTTTCACATTAGTGATGTTGTAGGTAAGAATTAGAACCAATAGCAGGAACCACCAGAAAGAGGAAACAAAACACAACAGAAGAAAAAAAATAGCAAATAGTATGCTTCGATCTCCATTCAAACTCCATAGTTCTTTCTCTGGATGTGGATAGCATTTTCCATCATGAGGCCTTTGGAGATGTCTTAGATCCTTGCATTGCTGAGAAGGGTTAAGTCTATCAATGTTAGTCATTGTACAGCGTGGCTGTTACTGTGTACAACTTTCTCCTGGTTCTGCTCACTTCACTCAGCAACAGGCCATACAGGTCTTCCCAGGTTTTTCTGAAGTCAGCCTGTTCATCATTTCTTATAGCACAATAGTATTCCATTACATTCATATACCACAACTTGTTCAGCCGTTCCGTTTCACAATATTCAGTTTATATTGTTTTGTGATCATGGTTCTTTCCAGTTGCATTGTTGTCGTTGCACATAGTGTTTTCTTGGGTCAGCCTAATTCATTTTGCATCAGTTCATCTAAATCTTCCCATGCTTTTAATAATTCATTATGCTTGTTTCTTACAGTACATTAATATTCTATAACATTCATGAACCACGATTTGCTTAGTCATTCCCCAGTAAAAGAAAATCCACTGGGTTTCCATTTCTTTGCAACCATGAAAAGTGCTGTTAAAAATATTTTTGGTGAATATGGAGCTTTTCATTTTGCCAATGGCCACCTTGGTATACATGACTAGCAGTGTAAATGTTGAGACAGAGGTTATAGAAAGTCTAGCCATTCTATTTGCATAATGCTAATTTTCTTTCCATAATAACTGTACTAATTCACAGCTCTACCCACAATAATTAGTGTGCCTTTCTTCCCACAACACTTGCAACATTGATGATTCCCAATTTTTGTTAGTCTGTGTCAATTTGCTAAGTATGAGATGAAATTTTAGAATTGCATTGATTTGCATTTTTCTCATTTTTTGTGATTTGTATTTTTTCACATGGTTATTATTAGTTTTCAATTCTTCTTTTGAGAACTGTTTATTCATATCCTTTGACTACTTCTCTATTGGGGCATGATGTTTGGTTTTTACATGTGTATGAATGTGTCTACATGTATTTGTTAGTATACATATATATGCATGTGTATGTTAGTATAAACACATTTATGCATACACAAATCTATTTATATAAATGTATGCATTTATACATATATGTTTGTATATATACATGTATGTGTGTGTAGTTGCCTATATGTCTTGGATCTCAAACTCTTATTCGAGATATATGATATGAAGACTTTTTCCCTCAATTGACCATTTCCCTTCTTATCCTAGATGTGTCTATTTTGTTTATATGAAAACTTTCCAATTTCATGTAATCAAAATTATCTATTTTATATTTTCATCGCCTCTGTCTCTTGTTTGGTAAAGAATTCATCCCCCACACATAGCTGTGAAAGGTATACAATCTGTTTCTCTTCTAACCTTTTTGTGGTGTGAACCTTAATATTCAGATCACATTGCTATTTTGAATTTATTGTAGAATATGGTGTCAGATGTTCTCTACAATTTTCACCTTACAGTACTTTCATATATTATCTCATTTGATCCTCACAATATGTCTCTGAGGTATATAGGGCAGGTAGTATTAGTTCTCATTTTATGGATGAGAAAATTGAGGCTTGTGATTGGCCCAAGGTCACATTGCTAGTAAATGGCTGTCCTGGACTAGAACCCAGGCTTTATGAAGCCCAGTTAAGCATTCTTTCCACCACTCTGTATATTAAGGAATACCAGGATATTTTCATGTATACTAGACATAATAACCATGCACTTTTTTTGGGGGGTGAGGAAATCAGGGTTAAGGGACTTGCCCAGGGTCACACAGCTAGTGTCAAGTGACTGAGGCCAGATTTGAACTCAGGTTCTCCTGAATCCAGGGCCAGAGATTTATTACTGTGCCACCTAGCTGCCCCAACAATCATGAATTTTGTAAATACACGCTTGGGTTCAGTGAGAGAAAGGATATTGTTGTTGTTGAGTTGTTTCAGTCGTGTCCAATTTCATGACCCCATTTGGGATTTTCTTGACAGACACACTGGAGAGGTTTGCCATTTCCTTCTCCAGCTCATTTTATAGATGAGGAAACTGAGGCAAACAGGGTTAAATGACTTGTCCAGAGTCACAGAGCTAGTAAGTGTCTGAGACCAGATTTGAACTCAGGTCTTCCTGACTCCAGGCCTGCCACTCTATGCACTATGGTGCTACCTAGCAGCCAAAGAGTATTGGACTTGATCAGACTTACTTCTGACTCCTAGGGCCATTTAGTTATTGTTGTTCTTATGCATGTGAATGTTTCTAACATAAACTAATCAGGCACTGAATACAATCTGCAGGCTGTGGCCATATGGAGGAGGGCATGGAAAGCATGGGGTCCCAGGTTGGATTGCTGGGCAGGAGGATGTCATTGACTTACATGATGTCAGGTGGGGAATATGAAAAAGCCATTACAATGTATGGAGACCTTGGCACATGGGGCAGACAGACTATTACTTAGGAAAATCCCTTCACTCTCGGAGCCTCAGGTTCCTCAACTATAAAACTGGAACAAATATACCTGTTCTATAACTCACAGGAATGTTGTAAGGAAAGCACTTGCTAAGCCACAAAGTGCTGGGGGAATATGAGCTGTTACTATTAATGAATTTTGGAGGCAGAGATCTTTGGAGATTCTAAATTTTGCATCTAGTCTGAAAAAAAGCATTTCTTTTGAAAGTAATTGGGGTTAAATGACTTGTCTGGGTCACACAGTCTGAAGCCAGGTTTGAACTCAGGTCCTCCTGACTCCAGGGTTTATGCTCTAGCATACCTAGTATCCCCCAAAATCTCTCACATTCACTGCATGTTTTAAGGTTTACCAGGCACTTCCCTCATAACAACTTTGAGATATTTCAATACTTCCATGGATCTGAGGTCTTGTCGATGCAGTAACTCAAGTAAATGAGGACAGTGTGGTATAAATGGTTAGAGCACTGTGTTTACAGTCAGAAAGACCTAGCTTCAAAAACACCCAGCCTTGGAGCCTTCCAAGCTGCATGACTCTGGGTGAGTCATTTCCTTCATCAGTAAAATAAAGGAGTTGCATCCGAGAATCTCTGAAGTCCCAATTCTAAACCTCTAATTCTGGGATCCGTCCTCATCTTCTCCTCCCCTGGGATACTGGCGCTTGCCCTCCTATAAATCCTCCACAGCAGATCCATTCAATCACCTGCGGGCCTTCTGCTAGGTCTCCTGACATTGCATAGCTAGAAATGGAGTCCACAGGTTGGTTAGTGGTTCCAGAGCACTGTCTCCAGATGACCAATCTGCCTCCTTCACCAGTTCCACATTTCCTCAATTATGTCATTTATACTAGTTCTGGTGTCATCAATTTTTCACTGATAATATGGTAGAGTCTATTTAGCCTTACTCTGCATCCCGTTGTGCACGTCTGCATCGCCCTTCGCATGACCCACAGCTTTAAAGCTTGGGAGACTGAAGTATTCTTGTGTTCCTGGCTATATGGCATCGCTGGAAGAAAATTGGTGTTAAAAATAGAGGTCTTTGTTTCAAGAAGATGTTTGGAGTCATTTAAAGCATAAGTATCAAGCACTGGGTATGAGTATGCCTGAATCAGATTAAACGTAATTGGGAAATATTTAACAATAAATAAAAATACAATAAAACAAAGATAAACATTACATTTTAAAACTAAATCAATAGGCAACCTGTAGCGATCCTTATGAAAGGATTAGCCATCCCCTATTCCTACTCGAGTTTGACAACACTGATTTAAAGCATGGCACAATTTCCCTAAGGCAATCCAATCAGTTCTTTTTCTCCTATGCAATTTCGGGACTAGTTCTTATCAACTTACAGTGTTTGTCTCAGACGTGTTTTGATTAAACAATTATATGAACTATTAATAGCATAATGGGGCAACTAGGTAGATAAAGAGCCAGGCCTGGAGTCAGGAAGACCTGAGTTCAAATCTGACCTCAGAGACTTGCCATCTGTGTGAACCTGGACAAGTCATTTAATTCTGTTCGCCTCAGTTTCCTTATCTATAAAATGAGCTGGAGAAGGAAATGGCCAACCATTCCAGTATCTTCACCAAGAACCCAAGTGGGGTCACAAAGAGTCAGACAAGACTGAAAAATGAGTGAATAAATAGTGTAACAAATAATCAAATAAGATAATATTTGTAAAACACTTGGCTCTGTGCCTGGCACACAGTAGGGGCTTAGTAAATGTTTATTCTCTTCCCTTATAACATTGTCTAGACCAGGGTGGGGAACCTGCAGCCTCAAGGCCACATGTGGCTCTCTACGTCCTCAAGTGGGGCCCTATGACTGAATCCAAACTTCACGGAACAAATCCCCTTAATGAAAAGATTTGTTCTGTAAAACCTGGACTCAGTCAGAAGGCTGCACCCAAGGATCAGCAAACTATGCATTGCATCCTGTTTTTGTACTGACCAAGAGCTAAGGATGGTTTTTACATCTTAAAATAAAATAGAGCTAGATTCAGCCTGAAAGCAATACGATCTGTAGTCTAGACAAAAGGCATTCTTCATCCACTTGGTTTTACATACTTGGATGGTGCAATCAAATTCTTTTGAATAGTCATCTAAGATGTCCTCCAAGAGGTTCTGAAATGGGCCAAGGCTTAATGTAATCAACACAATCTCAGCCACAAACTGGGGCATGTGGAAGACTTCCTCATTTATAAGGAATCTTTTTTCCACGTTTATCAGAACTTAGACACAGTCTTCTTTCACAACATGACTAATATGGTAATATGTTTTGCATGATTGAACACGCATAAGCTGTATCAAATTGTTCACCGTCTCAGGGAAGAAGGAGGTGAGGGAGGAAGAGAAAATTTGGAACTCAAAAATTTTTAAATGAATGTTAAAATTGTCTTTACATGTAACTGGGGGGGATATTATTTTAAAAAATAATTTAGACGTAAGTTGTTCCACCAAACCAGTGCATAGTCCAAGACTCTAGGTTTCAAATCCCGGGGCCATGCCAAGAATGTGACCAGGGAATCAGCCACTCTGGGTATGGAAGAAGAAGTTATCCTACCCCTCCCCTCACCCTTCCCTAGGCCTTTGGTGTGGGCTGATCTAGGTGTCTGAGCTGCAATGAGGATGCACATCTGGTACCGAAGTCGCTCTACTTAGCTCCTGAAATGTCCTTTCCTGGTTTAGCTTTGGCCTGAGGCTCACATCACACACACACACACACACACACACACACACACACACACACACACACCCTTATACCCTCAAGGAATTGATAGCCACTCACTACCCCCAAATCCCAAGGCCAAAGCATAGTTTGTTTCTGATTCAGAAACAATTATCTCCTGAGTTATATAAGTCCACTTCCTAGAAGCAAGGAAAATGAGGCAACTGTGGGGATAAAGCTTACCCCTAGAGCCCCATTATGCTCTAGGGTTTTTCAAGATTTTGTAAACAATCCCTGCTAGGAAGGAGGTTGTCAGCACTTAGATCATTCCCTACTTTAACCTCACTCCCGCTCCCTGAAAATACTGTATCTGTAGAGGACATGACTTCCGTGGCCACACTGTCCATCATTATTTCCAGAACAGTTATTCTCAGTAAATATGTAAATTCCATGTGGACAGGCACTACTTTTTTTTCATCTCTGTATTTGTATCCCCAGTGCCTAGCATAATGCCTGATACATTTTAGACACTTAATAGATGCTTATTGCATTGATTTGAATTAGATTGCCTTCAATATTAAATTTTTCCTCCTCCCCTTAGTGATCCTCAGACCCATCAGAACAAGCTGTCCTAAAAGCAGACACGTGATACGTAGCCTGCGGCAAACATGAAAGTGTTTGTTTGGTATATTAGTAACAGTAAAACAATACTGTTTACAAGCATGGATATGTGCTTGGTTGTGTGCCCAGAAATTTCTAGTATCTCCAAGAAGAGTTTTCCGCATAAATTTCCGTTCTTGTTTAAAACACACACACCATTTTTCAGGTCTTTTTTGACAGGTCCTTATTGGGTTTCTTTCCAAAGAAGTCAGAATTAGGCCAGTTAGAAAAGATTATGGAAAGTTATTAGCTTGGCTGAATTATATATTTTGAGGAAGCAGGGAGTAACTATTTCTCTGTCTGGGATAACAAGACAGTTTCCTACACGGTAGTTAATAAAATGGTATCTCACTGGAGAGGTAAACCAGATGTCTGAATTAATCATGGAATCCCTGAAGTTAGGAATGGAAAAAAAAAATCTATTAGGTCATATAGTCTCCCCATTGCCAGCAAAAAAAATTATTCTCTTTCCCCAATTCTCATCCTTTTCCCACACCCTACCCTATCTTTTCCACACATGGAAGAGATTGACTTTGAAGTCAAAAAATTGTACCGGATTTTATTCATCTGCTAGCTCAGTGGACCATGGACCTAGGGCCCAAAAGACAGGAGCAGGCCTCCTGAAAAATGAGGCAATGGACTTCACGAAAATTTTCTTATACTACAATTTTCTGTATTCTTCTTGTTTGACTTTCAGAGGAAATCTGGGTCAGTGGAGGAGTTCTGAGTGAATTTGCTTCAGGCAGATGTTAATACAAGGAATAGAATCCAGTACTTACTGGATTGATTCCCTGGTGACCAGAAGAAAGAGATGGCTGCTTCCAAAACTGTTTAACTAGGGGATAGCCTGGCCAGGAAGTAGTTAGGTTACAAGGTTCTGCTGAATGAGTCGCTATTTTACTTTGATTCTCCAATTCTGAAGGAACTCAGTCAAGCATTTTAGCTGAAGGTTTATGGCATACTTTGCAGTAGTAATTACCACCTTGGGTTTTGCAATAACCAAGGGTGCTTCTACTGATGTCAACAGGTGTTGGGAAATTCTCCAACATCTTTTCCAAAGGAGAATTCATTTTAATTTGCTTCTATTTTAAAAGAAAAACTGCACAACAAGAGTGAAATCAAACATAGATTGTTGCAGTCCCAAGTACACTTAGAAATTTGTATAGTACAGAGACCACAGTGCACATCCATGGTCTATATCAGTTCTTAATCTGGGCTCCATGAACTTGTTTTTTAACTATATTTCAAAATAATGGGTTTCCTCTGGAATCCTATGTGTTTTTATTTTATGCATTTAAAAACACAATTCATGCTAGGCTTCATTGGACGGCCAAAGGGGTCCACAACACAAAAAGGTTAAGAAATCTGATCTAAATTGTGCAGGCACTGATACTTCAAGAATCTGCTTTGTTTCATTCATGAGGTCACTCTCCCCATCAGCCATCAATGTAGATTGCCCAACTTAATAACTGGTGTCATGAGTTACCAAAGTCAAACACTTCCTCACTTAATAGCTCACCTACTGCTCATGAGTGTCTCTCAGTTTAACTAGGCTAAGCCCAAGACAAGACATCATCATTTCCTAGGCTTCTACCCAAAGACTTTCCAACTTGATAAAATCTACTAGGGTTTGTGCTCCACAGACATAGCCCTCAACTGCCCAAGGTCACTTCCATTAAAAAAGTAATAATAATGATTATTAATAATAAGCATTTATATACTGCTTGCTGATTTGCAAAGTATTTTACAAATATCTCATTTGATCCTCAAAACAAGCCCCATGAGGTAGGTGTTGCTATTATCTCCATTTTGCAGGTGAGTAAACTGAAGCAGACAGAGGTTAAATGACCTGCCCAGAGTCATACAGCTAGTAATATCTGAGGCTGGATTTGAAATTAGAGCTTCCTGATTGTAGGTTCAGCAATCCAACACAAATTTAACAGCAAATGGACTTGGAGTCAAAAGATATGGGTTTGAGTCCCAGTTCTGCCACTAAGCAGCTTTATGTTTTTGGCCAAGTCTCTTAACCTTGTTAAGCCTCTGTTGTTGTTTTTTTCTTTTGTTTTTTGTTTTTTGTTTTGGTTTGGTTTTTTTGGTGAGGCAATTGGGGTTAAGAGACTTGCCTAGGGTCACACAACTAGTGTCAAGTGTTTGAAACCAGATTTGAACTCAGGTCTTCCTGACTCCAGGGCCAGTGCTCTATCTACTATGTCACCTAGCTGCCCCAAGCCTCTATTTCTTTTTTCTTTTTTTTTTTTTTTGGTGAGGCAATCAGGGTTAAGTGACTTGCCCAGGGTCACACAGCTAGTAAATGTGATGTGTCTGAGGCTAGATTTGAACTCAGGTCCTCCTGACTCCAAGGATGGAGCTCTATCCACCACGCCACCTCGCTGCCCCTCAGGCCTCTATTTCCACAACTGTAAAATGGGTATAACAAAATTTTCAGTACATGCATCACAAGATAAAGGAAGAAAAACACAGAGAGAGAAAGAAAGAGAGAGAGAGAGAGAGAGAGAGAGAGAGAGAGAAGTACATTGAGGGAACAATGTACACTGAAGAGCAACAGAAATTCAATGTGGAAGAGCAGACCTCAAACTTTTTCTTGGCTAGTACTATGAGCTTAGGGCAGCTAACTGGCACAGCGGATACAACACTGGGCCTGGACTCAGAAAGATTCATCTTTTTGAGTTCAAATATGACCTCAGACATAGTTGTGTAACTGTGGGCAAGTTACTTAACCCTATTTGCCTAAGTTCCCTCATCTTTAAAATGAGTTGGAGAAGGAAACAGCAAACCACTCCGGGAACTTTGCCAAGAGAACCTCAAATGGGGTCCCAAAGAGTCAGACATGACTGAATAACAACAAGAAGACTGTGAACTGTGTGGACTATGTAAATCTTTAGGGAAGGTTGACTCTCACAATCCAATTCTGACTTTGTTTCCTATGGGGAAAGTAGGACCCACCAGGAGTAGATTGTTGATTGACTCTCTAGCAATGCTGAGCTACAAAGGGTGGTACTATAAGTCAGAAGGATTGTATATTCCCTGTGCAAATGGTGAGAAGCTTTTTCCCACTGTCTATGGGCTGTGTATTAGATGGGTTTGTTGATGGTGGTGGTGGTATCAAGCTAAATAAAGCCTGTACTTACGCTCACTGTCTCAATTGACTGAATGATTACAAGGGAATGTCCATTTTTGGAGAGAAAAAGGAGCCAGCAATTTTTCCTCAGATATATGTCAAAGGCAGATGCTTCCAAGATAGAGGCCTGAGCCAAAGAGCTTTTGTGAGAGATACCCCCAAATTGTACACTGGGCCATCAAGTCATGAGGGCCAAAAAGTACAAAAAGGTTAATTATTCTTTTAACCAATGCCATGCACACAGTGGGTACCTAATAAATATGTATTTAATTGAAACATACACACACACATATATATAATCTAAGTCTTTTTTTGTTTGTTTTTTTTTGTGTGTGAGGCAATTGGGGTTAAGTGACTTGCCCAAGGTCACACAGCTAGTACTTGTCAAGTGTTTGGTCTGAGGCCAGATTTGAACTCAGGTCCTCCTGACTTCAGGGCCAGTGCTCCATCCACTGTGCCACCTAGCTGCCCCAATCTAAGTCTTTTTTATGCACTAAATGGCACTAAAGTTAATAATAGAAAAAAAAAAGAGTGAATAGAGTGCCCCCAAGGCGACTAACAATGCTTGAGAGCAATTATACATGAGCAGATATGATTCAGCAAGTATCCATGGTATCCACTGTAAGAAAGGCCATATTTTTCCATGTTTTTGAAATAGAACATTTGTTTTGACTGCCCTTTCATTCCTTAGTTCCTTCATTTGCCCCCTGATTTCCCAGAATCCCCTGCCGTTGTTCCTCACTAACATCTACCTTTCCTGACAGGTGACTATCTTCTTTTTTTTTATGACTATAAATTACAGAAAATTTATTAAGCTGCATCAATAGAAGGGAATTTCCACACTGGAAGTCCCCCCCAAACTGATGCTTTCACAGGGATAAGGAAAATAGGGCAGGGGTTCTTGACCTGGGGCCTGTGAATTCCAAAATGGTCCAAGACTTACAAAAACAGGTCTAAAGACTCCTGGGATAAGGATTCCTTTTTGGTGAAGAAACTCCCATTACCAATGCAGGTCAGCATGTGTTCTAACTGCCAACAGCACTTAGCAATTTAGTGTCTTGCCTGGAGTCACAAAGTTAGTGTGTATTAGGGGAAGGAAATAAATCCAGTTCTCCCGGGTTCTGTGGCTAGGACACAAAAGAAGTCATCTAGGTGTTTCCAGAGTCCTTTTAAAGGGGCCAAGACTTCTGTAGAACCAACTATTTAACGCTCCATGATGCACACTATGGTTCTTCTCATCCCAATGCTTTGCAGATATCCTCCAGTCATCTGGGGGTGCTCAGAAGTTCCTAGAGAGAAGCTGCAGACAAGAGGAGGTGGGGCAGCTTCTCTCGAAACTTGCTCTCTTCCCCTCCCTGTCATTTGACACGTTCAGGCAGGAAGAACTCGCTCCGGTAGCGCCCCTTCTGGTTCAGGTCTTAGGGGCTCACCACCTTCCTCAGCCCCAGCAGGTTGGCAGGGACAGAACGCTCAAAGGTCCAGGGGTTCTGGTTGTTGAGCTCCCTCTCCCTCTGCTTCTCGCGCATCTTTTCCAGAGACTCTCGGCTCACAGCCTTGGTTGGGAAGGGCAGCTTGTGTGCCAACTGCTTGAGGAAGGGTTCCACCTCGCCAGACTCACAGCGGCCACCCACCCACCTCCACGATACGGCGGCCGGCCTCGACTGCTGTCGCGTAGTGGTCAATGGCACCTTTGCCACCCCACATGCGCTGGCCCGTACCCTTGCGGGTGATGGGCTTGCAAGGGTCTGGGACACCCCAGATGGCAAACATGTTCTTGGTGTCTAAGGCACGGTTGATTGTCAGGCGCATCATTTCAAAATGGCCCCAGGGGAGATAACCGCCACCTCGTGCCAGGATACCACAATTACCCTCAGTGAAGTCGGTGGCTTCAGTAGGTGGCCCTCGGATGTCACTCAAGTTCTCAGGCTCCCGCCTCACCTTTGGCACAAGTGGCATCCTATCAACAAACTTGCGTTTGGGCTTATCGGGAACAGAAACACCTTCATGGGTTGGTACTGGGAGGAAGGTCTTCATGCCAGCACGGAGGAGCTGGGCAGCCCCAGGACCCGAAGGCAGCAAGCTCAGGACGGGAATGACGGCGCGCGCCCCCAGCCGCCACATGTTTGCGAGCCGGGGTCGGCCGGCGTCACAGAAGACAGAAAAAACGGGCAGTGAGTGGGGAGGCTGGTGGCGCAGCGGGTAGGGCGCTGGCCCTGAAATTAGGAGGACCTGAGTTCAAATTCGGCCTTAGACCAAACACTTGACACTTACTAGCTCTGTGACCCTGGGCAAGTCACTTAACCCCAACTGCCTAAAAATTTTAAAAAATTAATTAATTAATAAAAAAAAAAAAACTAAAACAAAAACAAAAACGTGCAGCGAGAGCCTGGCAGGACACGGCTGACTATTCTCAGGGAACCGCCATGACAGACCCAGGGTCCCCTCTTCTCTAATCTTTCTCTCTACCTATCTAGCCTCCCATTCACTTTTCACTTTGCTAGGTTAATCTAATAAATTAATTTGTATTCAAGTGTTAATGGTTTAATATGTTACCATTCCTAGGAATGTTTACATTTTGAAAGGGCACAAAGTCTTAACGCAAATAAATGCATCTCTAATGGTAGATTTTAGGCACAATAGCAGGACAGTAAAGGACATATTCTTGGGTATGGAGTCTTCCATATATAATGCTTCAAATGATATCACCTAGGAAACCACCTACTCTGCCTGTACATGAAATCTACTCTAGTTGCCAGACGACTTTCACTAAGAAGACATCCCACGGTGGTTTTTCAAATAAAATAAAATGAACACTATTTAAAAGACTAAGATTAAAAAACTAAAAGAACTTAGAAGACTTAAAAAAGAACTAAAAAAACTAAAACAAAAACCTAAAAGAAAAAACATTTAAGCTGCATTTTATAATACCTTGTGTCACCTGAATGTTTGGCTTTATTACACATTATACATCTTGGGAATACTTTTGAGACCCTGAGATAAAAGACTTTTATACTGTAAAGCCCAAGTTTTGAAGAAATGTTCTGAGTCCTGTGATTAGTTTTTTATTGACCTCCTGCAGCAGGTTTGCAAGGAAAACATGTGCAAAAACAAAAACAAAGTAACATAGGCACAAATATTTCAGGCTGGAAGATACTAAATCAAACCCTTTTTGTTTAAAATTGACGCCTAGAAAAGTGACTTGTCCAAGACCGTACAGTGTGTTCATGAAGAGTTCAGACTCTGTCCTGCATAGAGGTCATGGACTCCAAATTGGAGTGGAAGGCTCTATATGGCTGGCACTCTTCCTCAGACTCACCCATCTTTTCATTTACACATCATCCATGACCAGGGCAGAATACGTGGAGCTGCTTTCTTCAGCAGCTGAACGCAGGGACAGAAACCTCCCTTCTTCTATCTCTTCTTTTCCCTAGTATAAACGGACTGATGTAGGACTTTCTAGCACAATAGAATACATAGATCCAAGAGGCAATGTGGAGAAATAGATAGAGAATAGGCTTTGGGGTCAGGAAGACGTGGGTTCAAGTCCTGCCTCTGACCATATTGGCTCTATGTCCCGGCACAAGACACTCTCAGTGCCCTAGGAAATGCTCTAACAGCCAGTGACCCCCACTTCCTGTAACTCCAGGACAGCTCCCCTTAGGAAGGTGCTTTCCTTTGCTCTTCAGTCACCAAAAGAACAAAAGAAGCGATTCAAAGACAGCTGCCTGTCACAGACAGAGCCAGAGGGAAATATCTACTTCATCTACCTGTCTTTTTGGGACTCAGGACTGCCCTGGGGCCATGCTGCTCTACTCTAGCCCACTCCAGCCACCATCATTCTGCTTTGCCACTGTGCATGTACCACTCTTCCACATCTTGTTCTGGGCACATTAATCAAGTCAAAACAGCCATTGATTTCAGAAAGGTCACATGAATCAGTCACCCAATGGATCAGCTCATCATCCCAGTGACTTTCCAGACCAAAATTCCCTTTTCCAGGCCACTATTCCCCTCTATGTGCTAATTCTCCTATTAGAATATAAGCTCTCTGAGGGCAGGACTGTCTTTCTTTTGTCCTGTACCCCAAACTCTTTGCACAGTGAACTAGAACATAATAAGGACTTGATAAACGTTTTTGAATTATTTCATATTACAGCAGAAACAAACACAGCAATGAGTAATCTAATTCATTTTACAGATTTATTCTACTTCAGTCTAATAATAGTTCTGCTAACTGACTCGAGCGAAAAAGTGGTAGAGATATGTCCTTCGCCAGAGCCTCACAGTAAGTTGGTGCCTCATGACCTCTCAGGTTGTTGCCTTCCTTTAGGCCAGAAACTGCCCAAAGCTATTTTACTCTGTCCACCTATGGTACATCTGGAGTCCTGAACAGGATATATAGCAATAGCTGGTTACCTGTGGATTTTTGGTGTGGTCATTCCCTGAGCTGGCAGTATCTCGATTATCTTCACTCCCCAACCCTACCTCACCCTATCCCACTCTGTTATAGCTTGCAGGCACTTGATCACCAGATCTACTACTCCACCTACCCATCAGATAGAAGAATCTTCAAGAGAAAAAAGTTTGATCATCTCTGCTTTACCTCTCCCTACCTAAAAGTCAAAAATAAAACAAACAAAAAAAAATTTCCTAATACTTAACAATCAAACTTATTAAGCCCTTACTCTGTAATGGTTATGAGTACACAGTTTTAGTAACACACCCTCCATGATGCTAAGCATGAAGGGACTAGGGAAATCAGTCAATAGCTTTTGGAATCAGTCACAATAGGTCACGGAAACAACACTGAACTTGGAGTCACAGGAATGGAGTCTGAATCCGAGCTCTTCCACTTAATGCATGTGTGACCTTGGGCAAGTCATTTAACGTCTTCAGGTTTGATTTCTTCATCTGCAAAATAAGAGAGTTGGACTAGATGACCACTAAGGTCATTTCTCCCTATTAATAGTCCCCTTGCTGGGTCTAAGGACTAGTGTTGAAGGAGATGAGGACAACCATCAAGACACTGTGGGACTCTACATGGGCCTTAGAGGATTGGGAATAAGTAGACTGGTGACCAAATAACTAATATGGACTCAAGAAAAAAAGTCCACATTCAGATTTTCTTTAACAAGCAATATTTGTCTATGGGTGTGCCTAATCATCATGTCTGACACAATTTCTGGCTGAAAATCAGAGTGTAGGGAATCCCACAGCTGAAATCTCAGGCAGGTGTTTCCTTCTGGCAGCATCCCTTTTTGCCCATCTGCTCCCTCCCCACACCCCATCCCCAAGGCCAATGTGTCAACTTCATTTGTCTGGCCCAGACCTGAGGTCCTGATGGATGGGTTGTCCAGAAAACCTTCTGCTTTAGCACGCCTGTGCACAGATTTGTTTCAGAAACTATAGGGTTGGTTGCCAAGTGGTAGAAAGGTGCTCAACCTAAGGGAAACAAATCCTGCCAGAGGAGCTCTCCGCTCTCCACTTGAGCAGATGGAGCATTAATGTAACCACAGGGACCTCATCAGGCACCAGAAGGTTTCCCCCCATGAAGGAAATGGAGTTCTTTCATTTGGCAGCCTGTCACACTGCTCAGCTTGGATAGGAGATGAGTTTTTCACTAGTTATATGATATTCAAGCCTTACTCCAGTCCTCCCCACCTCGGCAGTTTGATCCAAGGTAAGTCTGCCTCAATCACTGGGTGCTTTACTACTGGCAGCACCAGAAGGACATCATTCCAAGCTTGTGCCATGGACCCCAAGATGCCTTTGGAGCTGGGCACCATTGTCACTATGTTGATTTAGCATCTTCCCTAAGGAGCTCCCAAACTCTTTCAGGCACAGTGTCTCTAATATATGCCATACCACATGTCCCCAATACATGGCATATCAAAGAGCTTAGTGGTCCTGTCATCTCTATTTTATAGTATTGGAAGAGGTAGCATGAAATACAATCTATTATAGATATCAAGAATCTGGACCACATGCTAATCATGAAAGAACCAAAATCAGGTTGCAAAGGTTCACTGCATCTTCTCACCAATGCATTGCAATGTTGTAGGTATGGTGAAAAAGACATTGAGTCAGGAGACATAAGCCCTAGTCCTAGCTCTGGCACCAGATAGCTTTGTGTCCCTAGGCAAATCACTTCTCTGATTGTCAGTTTCTTTCTCTGTAAAACAGGTATAATGATACTATATTAACATTATTTATATGCTCTATTAACATCACAGAACTGTTCCATATGACAGATAATTGAAAACAATAATGATATCTTATCTTCCTTAAATCTTCTCTTCTCTTGGCTATGCAAATGCAAGGTCTTAATACTAATTTCCCAAAATAATTTCCAAACATACAAAGAATTTTGTGTATTTTTTTAAAAATTAAATTAGCTTCACTCAGATTTAATAACATACCTTAATCTTCTTTAATATGCTCACACAGTTATACCCTGTTTTAAAAAAGAAACCCAGTATGTGAAAAATCTATATTTACAAACATATATATATGAATGTATATATAATATATAAGTGAGTATTATTACATTTTTATGAGGTTTCATTTTATTTTACAAAAGAATTCATGATGGGGCAGCTAGGTGGTGCAGTGGATAGAGCACGAGCCCTGTAGTCAAGAGGACCTGAGTTCAAATCCGACCTCACACACATAACATTCACTAGCTGTGTGACCCTGGGCAAGTCGCTTAACCCCATTGTCTAGTCAAAAAATAAAACAAAGAAAAGAATTCATTTTAAAATAAATGGAATCGTAGCATCTAAAGAGTTGGAAAAAGCTTTAGGGATCATCTAATTCATCTTCCCACCCAATACAACAGTGGCTTCTACAACATCCCTGACAAATAGTCATTCTCTACTATCTTGTTATACAACCTATTCCACTGTTCAGTATAAAGTTCTTCCTTATACTAAGCCAAAATCTACCTTCTATAATTTTCATCCATTGATCCTAAGCCTACAATACAGAGTAAGTCTACTACCTCCTTCACATTATAGCTGTTCAAATATTTGAAGATATCACATTTTCCCTAATATGTACTCTTAATCTTCTCCAATCCAAAAATCTTCAGCTATTTCAATTGTTTGTCATGTGACAATGATTAACGATTCTTCACCATCCTGTTTGCCTCCCCCCTCTGAAATTGCTCCAGTTTGAAAATAACTCCTATGAAAATATACCATAAACTGAATGCAATACTCCACATGTTATATGACCAGAGGGAACACCTTTAAATACAGCACTCTCTTACTGCACTTAACATAAAATTTAATTTACATGTAATTTTAAGGGAAGATTAAAGTACTTTATGTTGTGCATTAAGGTTTACCAAAGTCTCTCCTTGTAACAATCCTCTGAGGTAAGAGGTTTTTGTTGTTGTTCAGTCATTTTTCAGTTGTGTTCAATTCTTTGTGACTCCATTTGAGGTTTTCTTTGCAAAGATGCTAGAGTCATTTGCCATTTTCTTCTCTGGATCATTTTACAGATGAGAAACTGAGGCAAACAGGGTTAAATGACTTGCCCAGGGTCACACAGCTAGTAACTGTCTGAGGCAGAATTTGAACTCAGGAAGATGAATTTTCTTGACTCCAGGTCCAGTACTCTATCTACTGTGATATCTAGCTGCCCTAGAGGTAGGAGGTACAAATATTGTTATTCCCATATTACAGATGAGGAAACTGAAGCTCAAACAGGTTATGTGATTTACCCATAGTTGCACAATGATTACACAAACAAGGTACACCTTATATCCTTAGTTCCACCACCTAAATACTAAAGAGATTCCACTCTGAACTTTAAATCCAGAGAGACAACTTATTTCTGGCCATCAGGAATATTAGTCTGTAAATATCAGACAGTTCTATCTAACTCATCTTTGGGGCCAGGAATTTGAGACAGCTCCCAGATGACAATCCCCATGTCCCTGGCAAAGACTTCCAAATTTAGTACAGAGGGTCATAGCTTTGTCAGCACTCTTCTCTCCAAAGAAAATGATGTGATCACATGGTGCTTGTCATCTTGGAGGGAAATTCAAAGGATCTGGCTATTGGAGAAATCCAGAGGATGTAGAAAAATTCTAATGTAAGGCCAACAAAAGGCAGCTCTGTTAAACAATATGGTTTCCCACTATTTTGCAGTAAGTAACAGGGTCTTATAAAGGTTTCCTTTCAATGCAAAGAAATCTGGAAAGACCTCATGCCTGCCTCCTTCACCCCAATGAAATGAAACTCTCTTAGTTTTACTGAGAAAAACAAAGCAAGCTGCCACCACAGCCCCATGTTACTTCCTCTTCATGCCCCAATTTCTTTTCTGTGTCTCCAACCAGCTTCCCTTTAAGGGTGTGTTTCTTTTCCTTTCCAAGGATAACTCCTTATTTGTGATCTTGATTTCATCCTCTCCAACCCTCTTCAGGATCTTGTTCCACCAGCTACTTCCAACCCATCCCTGTACCATCAGTCTGCACCTAGCCACTGACCTTTTATTTTTTTAATTATAAAAATGTGAAAGAGTCAGAGCCAAGATGGCAGAGTAGAGGAGGAACTATAGCCCAGCTCTCCCAACATTCCCCTCCAAAAAAAGGCAAGAAAGAGGATGGGAAAATAAACAAACAACAAGAACAACAAAAGCCCTGACCAGAAAAAGCTACTATGGTGACAGAGAAGATCAAGACACAAACTCGGAAAAAGACAATGACATGAACACAGATACAAGAAAAGCTTCAAAAAAAAAATGCAAGTTGAACACAAGCCCTAAAAGAATTCCTAGAAGAGCTAAGGAAAGAGCAGAAACATGACTTATTAAAATCAAATGAGAGTGGTAGAAGAAAAAATAGGAAAAGAAATTAGAGCAATGCAAGAAAATTATGAAAAGAGAATTAACAGCTTCACTGATGAAAATAACGCCTTAAAAAGTAGAATTAGACAAATGGGAAAAGAGGCACGAAAATTCACAAAAGAAAATAATTCCTTAAAAATTAGAATTGGGCAAGTGGAAGCTAATGAGATATTAAGAAACAATAAAATAAAGTCAAAAGAATGAAAAAATTGAAGAAAATGTGAACTATCTCACCAGAAAAACAACTGATCTGGAAAATATATCAAGAAGATACAATTTAAGAATTATTGTACTACCTGAAAGCCATGAGTAAAAAAAAAGAGCCTACACATCATCTTTCAAGAAATTATAAAGAAAAACTGCCCTGATATCTTAGAACCAGAGGGCAAAATAGAAATTGAAAGAATCTACTGATCACCTCCTGTAAGAGATCTCAAAATGAAAACTCCAGGGAATATTATAACTGAATTTCAGAGCTTCCAGGTCAAGGAAAGAATACTGAAAGCAGCCATGAAGAAACCATTCAAATGCCATGGAGCCACAGTCAGAATTATGCAAGATTTATCAGCTACCACATCAAAGGAGTGAAGGGTTTGGAACATGATATTCTAGAAAGCAATGAAGCTAGGATTACAACCAATAATAACCTACCCATCAAAACTGAGTATAAACCTATAGGGGAAAAAATAGTTAAGAAATAGAGGATGCCAAGCATTCCTGATGAAAAGACCAGAGCTGAATAGAAAATTGGATATTCAAATACAAGATTCAAGAGAAGCATAAGAAGCATGAAAGAGAAATCATAAAATTATTATTAGGGCCATTAAAAGGACTGTACATAGGCAGAGGGCACAGGTACAAATTGATTATATTGTTACGATCTCTAAAAAATGGAGTGATGAAAAAGAAGGATGTACTGGGAGAAAAGGGAAGGGACAGAAAGAATGGGGGAGATTATCTTACATAACAGATGTGCACAAGGACAACTTTTACAGTGGAGGGGGAAATGGAGAAAGAATGGGCAGTGATTGAACCTAACTCTCATTTGAACTGGTTCAATGAGGGGAAAATATATATACATAAAAACTTAGTCAGGTATAGAAATCTATCTTACCCAACAGTGAAGTAGGAGTGGAAGAGAATAAAAGAAAGTGGTGGGGGGGGCGGTGATGAGAGAGACAGAGAGAAGTATAAACAGAAGAAAGTAGGATGGAAGGAAATACATAGTTAGTAATGAATTGAATGGGATGAACTCATCCAAAAAATGGAATTGGATAGAAGAATAGATTAGAAACCAGAAACCAATGATGTGTTGTTTACAATAAACACACTTGAAACAGAAAGACACACATAATGTTAAAATAGGGGACTGGTACAGACTCTATTATGCTTCAGTTGAAGTAAAAAAGGTAGGGGTAGCAGTCAGGATATCAGAAAAGCAAAAGCAAAAATAGACTTAATTAAAAGAGATAAGTAGGGAAACTATATCTTGGTTTTTTTTGTTGTTGTTGTTGTTTTTTAGGCAATTGGGGTTAAGTGACTTGCCCAGGGTCACACAGCTAGTAAGTGTCCTGTTTGATCTGAGGCTGGATTTGAACTCAGGTCCTCCTGACTTCAGGGTTGGTCCTCTATTCACTGAAACTACATCTTGTTAAAAGGCACCATAGGCAATGAAGTAATGTCAATACTAAACATATATGCACCAAATGGCATAGCATCCAAATTCTCTAAGTAAAAGTTAAATGAGTTACGTGAGAAAATAGCAAAACTATGCTAGTGGGGGAATTCAATTTTCCCCTCTTAGAACTAGATAAATCTAACCATAAGATAAATTTTTTTAAAAAGTTAAGGAGATGAATAGAATTTCAGAAAAATTAGATTTGATAGACCTCTGGAGAAAACTGAATGGAAATAGAAAGGAGTATATCTTTTTCTCAACTGTACATGGCACCTTCACAAAAATTGACTATGTATTAGGGCATAAAAACGTTAAAAACAAATGCAGAAAAGTAGAAATATTAAATGAACTCTTTTCAGACCACAATGCATAATATATTCAATAAAGGGCCTTAAAAGCATGGATTAAAAAGTAATTGGAAACTAAATAATATAATCCTAAAGAATGAGTGGGTCACAAAACAAATCATAGAAACAATCAATATATTCATTAAAGATAATAAGGAGACAACATAATCAAAATGTATGAGACTCAAGCAAAGCTGTACCTAGGAGGGAAATTCATATAAGACTCCCTGGATGTTTCTGAAACCATTCTACTTATCTTTTCTTATAGCACAATAGTAAGGAATTGCCTCTTTAGTATACCCATGGAGTTCTCAACAGACAATTAAAAGTGATATCATGCCTGATAGCAAATAATTAAGGGATATCTGGGCCTGCTTTGAAATGGGTACAGAAAAACTCATCCCCTTCATGCGTCCCAAAGAGAGTGTTGCAGATATATAGCTGTAATGAGGGGTATAAATCTCTTTTTCCCTCAAAGTAGGTGCCTGAGGTGGGGTAAGTTATATTCCTCTATCCACTTTTGTGACTATGTTGGGAATCAGGTTGGTAATTTGAATCACTCAGACCAGCTGCCCCAGAAAAAGGAGAAGAATTGAAAAACAATGCAGGAGAAAATGTGAATGCCCCTCTGAGCTCCAAGGCTCAATGTAAAGTTCTGACAGCAACAAGAGGCCTATCATCCAGTCATCTGAGCAGCACATTACTATCAACCTAATGCTTATGTCAAGTAAAAAAAAAAAAGTGCAGATCAATAAATTTGTCATGTAACTAAAAAAAAAACTAGAGAAAGAACACATTTAAAACCCCCCAATTAAATAGAAATACTGAAAATCAAAGGAAAGATTAATGAAAATTGAAAGTAAAAAACCCATTGAGCTAATAAAAAAAACTAGGAGCTGGATTTATGAAGAAAAAATAATAAAATAGACAAATGATTGGTTACTCTGATTTAAGAAAAGAAAGAAGAAAAGCAAATTATCAGTATCAAAAATTATAAGGGGGAATGAACCACCAATAAAGATTAAATCAAAGCAATAATTAGAAGCTATTTTGCCTAATTATATGCCAATAAAATTGGCAATGTCATTTATGACATGGATGAATATTTACAAAAAATACAAATTGCCCAGATTAACAGAAGGAGTGGAATACTTAAATGACCCTATCTTAGAGAAGAAGAAGAAGAGGAAGAAGAAGAAGAAGAAGAAGAAGAAGAAGAAGAAGAAGAAGAAGA
>NW_020954884.1:2152863-2191932 GCF_900497805.2 Vombatus ursinus | reverse complement strand
AAGAAGAAGAAGAAGAAGAAGAAGAAGAAGAAGAAGAAGAAGAAGAAAGAAGAAGAATCTGTAAATGAGCTCTCTAAGGAAAAAATCCCTAGGACTAGATGGATTTACAAGTGAATTCTACCAAACATTCGAAGAACAATTAATTCCAATACTACATAAACTATTTGAAAAAATAGATAAAGGAGTCTTACCAAATTCCTTTTATGATGAAGTATATTTTGATACCTAAACTAGGAAGAGCAGAAACAGAGAAAGAAAATTATAGACCAATTTCCCTAATGTTTTTAAATAAAATACTTGTAATGAGATTACAGCAATATATCACAGAGATCATAGACTTTGACCTGGTGGAATTTGTAACAGGAATGTAGAAGTGGTTTAATATTAAGAAAACTATATGCCTAATTGACCATATCAGTAACAAAAAAAACAAGAAAAATAATGTTTCTATCAAAAAGTGCAGAAAAAAGCTTTTGACAAAATACAGTACCTATTTCTATTGAAAATACAAGAAAGCACAAGAATCAATGGAACCTTTCTTAAAATGAAAAGGAGTATCTATCTAAAACTAAGAACAAGTGTTACCTGCAAAAGGGATAAATTTGGAGCCTTCTGCATAAGATCAGGGATGAAGCAAGGATGTCCATTGTCTATTCAGTATTCATATTAGAAATTGTTTGATAAACCCAAACATCCCAGCTTCTGGGATAAGAACTCACTATTTGACAAAAACTTCTGGGAAAACTGGAAAAGAGTATAGCAGAAACTAGGTATAGACCAATATCTTACATCATATACCAAGATAAGGTCAAAATAGATACATGATTTAAAGGTAAAGCATGATACCATAAGCAAATTAGGAGAGCAGGAAATAGTTTATCTGTCAGCTCTATAGAGAAGGGAAGAATTTTTGATCCAGCAAGAGATAGCATTACAAGATCTAAAACGGGTAATTTTGATTATATTAAATTTAAAAGGTTTTACACAAACAAAACCAATGCAAACAAGATTAGAAGGAAAGCAGAAAACCGGGAAACAATTTTTACAACAAGGGTCTCTGATAAAGGCCTCATTTCTCAAATATATAGAAAATTGAGCCAAATTTATAAAGCAAATTACATTCACATACCACAACTTGTTCAGCCATTCCCCAGTTGATGGAAAAATTTCAATTCAATTTCCACCACAAAAAGAGCTACTATAAATATTTTTGTACATTTAGGTCCTTTCCTTTTTTTAATGATCTTTTTGGGATACAGACCAAGTAGTGGTATTGCTGGATCAAAAGATATGCACAGTTTGATTGCCCTTTAGACATAGTTCCAAATTTCTTTCCAGAATGGTTAGATCAGTTCACAACTCTACCAACAGAGCATTGGTGTCCCAATTTTCCCACATCCTCTCCAACATTTATCATTCTTTTCCCTGTCATATTAGCCAATCTGATAAGGGTGAGGTGGTATCTCAGAGTTGTTTTAATTTCCACTTCTCTAATCAATAGTGATTTAGAGCATTTTTTCATATAACTATAGGAAGCTTTGATTTCTTCATCTGAAAACTACCAATTCATATCCTTTGACCATTTATCAATTGGGAAATGATTTGTAATCTTATGAATTTGACTCAATTGTCTATATATTTGAGAAATGAGGTTTTAATCAGAGACGCTGTAAAAATTGTGTCCCAGCTTTCTGCTTTCCTTCTAATCTTGATGCATTGGTTTTGTTTGTATAAATATAATGGAATCCTATTGTGCTATAAGAAATGATGAGCAGGAGGATTTCAGAAAAACCTGGAAAGACCTACATGAACTAATACAAAGTGAAGTGGATGGAACCAGAACATTGTACACAGTAACAGCAACATTGTTCAATGATCAACTCTGAAAGACTAAGCTAATCTAATCAGTAAAATGATCCAAGACCATTCCAAAGGACTCCAGATGGAAAAAGCTATCTACATCCAGAATAGGAACTGATGGAGTCTGAATGTGGATCAAAGCATATTATTTTCACCTCTTTTTTTTTCATGTTTTTTTTTTCCCTTTGGTCTGTTTCTTCTTTCACAACATGACTAATACGGAAATATGTTTTACATAATTGCACATATATAACCTTTATCAAATACTCTCTATTTAGGGAGGGGCAGGAGATGGAAGGAGGGAGAAAATTTAGAACTCAATTTTTTTAAATGCATGTAAAAACTATCTTTACATGTAATTGGAAAAAATAAAATGCTATTTAAAATATTATACTAGAAATGCTAACTATAACAATAAGACAAGAAAGAAATTAAAGGAATAAAAATAGGCAATGAGGAAGCAAAACTATTACTCTTTGCAGATGATATGATGGTATACTTAGAGAATCCTAGAGAATAAACTAAAAAACTAGATGAAACAACGAACAACTTTAGTGAAGTTGCAAAATAAACCCACATAAATCATCAGCATTTCTATATATTACCAAAAAAACCCAGCAGGAAGAGATAGAAAGAGGAATTCCATTTAAATGAAATGCAGACAATATAAAATACTTAGGAGTCTACCTGCCAAGACAACCCAAGAACTACATCAACGCAATTACAAAACAGTTTTTACACAATTGGAGAAATATTCATTATTCATGGGTAGGCTGAACCAATATAATAAAAATGACAATTCTAACTAAATTAATTTGCTTATTCAGTGCCATACCAATCAGACTACCAAAGAATTGTTTTATAGAGCTAGGAAAAGTAAGAACAAAATTCATTTGGAAAAACAAAGGGTCAAAGACATCAAAGGAATCAATGGAAAAAAATATGAAGGAAGGTGGTCTAGCAGTACCAGATTTCAAACTATATTACAAAGCAGTAATCATCAAAACAATCTGGTACAGATTACGAAATAGAGCAGTGGGTAAATGGAATAGATTAGGTACACAACATACAGTAGTAAATGACCATAGTAATCTAATGTTTGAAAAACCCAAAGATTCAAGCTTTGGGGGCAAAATCTCACTATTTTACTAAAATTGTTGGGAAAACTAGAAAATAGCTAGGTCCAAACTAGGCAGATACCAACATCTTACACTGTATACCAAGATAAAGTCAAAATGGGTCCATGATTTGCAACATGGCTAATATGGAAATATGTTTTGCATGACTTCACATGTATAATGGGTATCATATTGCTTGCCATCTCAATGGGTGAAGGAGAGGTTGTGGAAGGGAGAGAATTTGGAGTTCAAAATTGTAAAAAATGAATGTTAAAATAAAGTGTATATATATTTTTTAATTATAAAAATGTTAGAAACTGAAAGGATGCTATGGTTCATCCATTCTAAGCCCCTCATTTTACAAATAACGAAACTAAGGCCCAAGGACACAATAGGGTTTGCTCAACGTTGCATAGTAAGTAGGAGACACAGAACTCAGATCAAAATCTTAAGAGAGCAAGTCTAGCATTTTTTTCTACTGTACTGGGCTGCCTTCTGCCTAGAAACATTCTCAAGTTCCCTCTAGGAACTGTTTTTAAGATACCTTTTCTTGGATTGCAGAAAACTGGGGGGAAAAATTCTCATAGACAATCTCCCAGGTAGAATGTGATTGGGTCAGAATATTACCGTGGTGTAGGAAATGATGAGTCGATGGATTTAAAAAAATATGGAAAGACTTGGACCTACGAAAGAAGATGCTATCCACCTACAGAGAAACAGATGACAAGTAGAAATAAGCATAATACAGTCTTACATGTATACGCTTCAGTGTATATGTGTACGTTTGTGGATATCTATGTATGCGTCTGTGTGTGTGTGTGTGTGTGTGTGTGTGTATCCATGCTTAATTGTAGCCTTCTGGGGTGGGGAGGAAGGGGAAAAAATAAAGTAAAAAGTGCACAGCAGAGGACAAAAGAAAACAAAAGGAAGCAAAGAAAAGATGAATAGCTTTGGAATTAATGTATAGTATTCATTATATAGGTTTTCTTGAAATAGAAATTTATTGCTTTATTTTGAATCCTCTCATATTCTGCTGTGTACATGGCAATTTTTTTTCTTTTCTTATTTTATATTTAAGTTTAAAATAAATTTAAAAACTTAAAATAAAATACCTTTTCTTGAACACGATGCCCCTGAATCTACCACTATATTTGCCTTGTTTTCATTGCTAAACTTTTAAAACTTGATGTATTGAATGCCTCCACTCTCATACCCCTGATTCATTCCTTAGCCCATGGCAATTTAAACTTTATGTTGTGGACAACGGGGGGCCCTTTTAAGATTTGTTTTCTTTTCTTTTTCTTTTTTAAACTAAGTGATGCAATGAAAATGCTACTGTGTGCAGAATGGACTGGAAAGGGAAAAATATAGGTGTTAACAATATTAATTAGAATATTCTTATGTAGTGCAGGAGAATGAATGAATGAATGAAAAAAACATTTATTAAGCACTTACTATGTGCTGAACACTGTTAAATGATGAGAAAACAAATAAAAAAAGCAAGATAATCCTGTTCTCCAGTTCACTTTCTAATAGAGAGACACAACATCTACAAATGATTTCATCAGCAAGTAACATGGAAAGGCCCTGTGGTCCTTTGGGCACATTGGCAAAGCAAATGGTAATGTCTCCTTTAGTGTCCTTTCCACTATAAAATCATACCAGTATCTGATGTATCATTTGACAATGCCAAGGACTTTTGTGACCTCTGATTGTCATGGTCCCCATAACCTCTGATACAGGCACACCCAAGAGAATAAGGGAATTGGAGAGATAGTTTATCTTCATTTCAGATCTCTCCACTTCACATATCCCTTTCTAGTAATAGAAGGCATTGTCAAGGGCAGAGCTGTCACTGACCTTGTGACACAGGGACATCATCACTCAAATCCTTTGGCATTTTCTGTTCCTAAGATCTCCAGCATAGCATGTCATGCATAATGCAGGCAAGGGAAAACAGACCAAGAGGAAAAGCCGGACAGCAACACCAGTTCCCTCCACCCCGGTCCAAACTTCTCTCCCACCAAAGGGTCTTCCCAGTGCTTTCTTTTCTTCCTTTATGGAAGTTTCAGCTGAGCCTTGCAGGAAGCTAAGGCAGGAGTGAAGATGAGTGAATTCTAGGCATGGAGGAAAAAACAAAACAAAACAGAGAAAAGTAGTGAAATGTCATATATGAAAACTGCAAGTTGGCCAGTCTGACTAAACCAGAGAGCATATGAGGAAGAAAAACATGAAATCTATCTGAAAGGGAAGTTTGGAGCCACATTGGTAAATGGCTTTCTAATGTCAAACAGAAGAGGCAATCGGAGCCCCCTGAAGCTTCATGAGCAGGAGCGTCATACAGCTGAACTAGCTTCAGAAATATTCATTTGTCTGGCTTATTGTTTTAGGAGAAGGGAGGGGAGGAAGGAAAGGACAAAAATCTGGAACTCAAAAATATTTTTAAATGAATGTTAAAAATTCTCTTTACATGTAATTGAAAAAATACTATTAAAAAAAGAAATATTAATTTATCAATTATGGGAAGCTTTAATTGGTGATGGGAAAGACTGGAATCACGGAAGCAGATGAATTGATATATTTAAATATAATATGAATTATACATCTATATGTGTATGTGTGGATATGTTTTATATTTGTAATATTGTATATATTACATATTACGTAATATACTGCAGAAGTCACCAATAAGGCACCTTGGTACTCCCAGAGGGACAAGACAATAACCTGAGCTGATGGGATTGATCATGTGCCAAGCCAACTCCAAACACATAGTCACTGAAATTTGGAAGAGAGGACAAGGATGAGGATGTTTTGTGACTTCTTTTGAGCTACTTAGGGAATATTGAAACAGACGTTAGGGCCTTTACAGAAACGCACAAGTAAATTTTAAGCTGCTGTGTTCTTTGTTATGCTAAATGAGAGTCTTCTTTTTTAGCTAAAAATATATTGGAGCAAAAGGTAGAATGCAATGTCCATTCACAGTTACAAAGGATTGTTGATAAAGTTTGTTACCTACCTCCTAACGGAGAGGGGATGAATTCAAGAGGAAGAACAACATACGCTTGTAGATATGACCGATGTGAAAGTTTATTTTTGCTTGCTATGCATATTTATTACAAGGGTTTTGTTTTTCTTTTTTTTTTCAGTGAGAGTTGGAAGGTGGGAGAGAGAGAAAATAAAGTTATGTCCATTAAAAAAATAACTAAATCATAGTTTGCAATTACATCATTTAAAAGGACAGACATTTCTTACTTCCTAATTTTCCTGCTCTAGTTAATTGGAAACTAGACCATAAACTCCAATAGAATGTAAACTCTTTGAAGGCAAGAACTGTTTCAGTTTGGTTTTGTATCTCTAGCACAATAGTTGGCATAGAATAAATGCTTGTTGAATAAATGAATAATTTTTAAAGAGCAAAAGATGGAAGGGAGAAAGGAAAATCCCTACATGAATCTCCCTTTTTACACAATAGATGTGTTCCTGAAAAGCTGGTTATACATTGATATTTTGTCAACCAAATTCTATTTTCCCAAGTTATCTATCTTTCTGTATATAGTATAATGACAAACTGTACCTGTCTCTATTTCAGTGAATAGGTGCAGTGGACCCAAAGTCAGAATATTTATATTGAGGTCTTACTGTCGTATTGCCCTGGACAAGTCATCTCACTTCTCAAGGCCTATTTTTTCACTCACTGTATTTTCATCAACCAAGATTTATTGAGCTCTGAAATGAGGCTGCTGGATCAGCTGATCTATGAGGCTCCTTCCACTTCCAACTTTCTACAATCACACTTTCAAAGATACTTTAGTTTCATTTCCTATTGATCTTTTTTTCATGTTCCTTTAACTTTAATATCTAATGGGGGGTGGAGTTAAGGTATCTTTAAGGGAGTGCGGACTCAATATGTGTCCCACCTGTTAAAGGACTAAAGTTAAAGGGAATAAAAAGAGGAAGAGGGGTGGTAGGCAACATTCCTTGGTGGCAGGGTCTGAAAGAGGGCATTACTCCGTTGATCCTAAGGCCTTGTCTTCAAATTCAGCTCTAGGTTAGCCCTCCTCTGCCATAGCCTCCTTTTCAGTTCCTCCATAGTATCTGTGGAGATGGACGTGATGAAGAAAATCTTGGGCTTGAAAGACCCTGGGGCAGTTTTCTTGGAGCAGATATCCTTAGGCTTGGTAGGCATGGGTGGCACTTTGAGCAGTGGCTTCCCTTACCTCTCGGGTTTGGGGTCAGCCAAGAGGCTTGGGGACATTACACATTCATCTATATATTGGGTTGTGGGCTCATCACAGACGGGCATAATGCAGTTCTCATCCTGAGCAGGCACAAGTGGCAGAAGTTTGAGTAAGCAAGGCAGGGCTTGCCTGGTCCAGGCAAGATTTGCCAGATTTGCTCAACCTCTCCTGGCTGGAGGCTTAGGGACTGTCCATGTGCTTTCTCCATTCTCCTGGTTGGCTTCCACAAAACCTAAGACCTTCTCCTAGTTCTCCTCTAGGAGGAAGGAGACTGAGGTCTTCTTGATATTGGAGAAAAAAATAGTTCACTATGTCATGGAGAGACAAGCCCGAGAAGGGCTCCACATTGATGTCATAAGTTGCCCCTCATGCTTCACCACCTCCACCCCATTTAATACATGGAAGATGGTGATAGAAAAGCCTCTAGAGGCCTCCAGGTCATAATAGCGTCTTCCTGTAGTCCGGGTATTTCCCCAAGAGCAGCTGTGCTTCTACCCAACTCACATTCACAAAGCAGGAAAGCTTCTCATAGACCTGGTGATTCTTTCTCTTGGTCAGGGCTTCAGCCATCCTGTATCTGTGTCCTGGCAGCAGGGTCGTGTTGAATGGGACTCTGATTGATCTTCAGTGAGTAGTGGATGGGTTCCTAACATTAGAATTTTAAGTACCTTTGTACCCAACTCTTTGATAACTGATGATTTATATAAATTGACACAGAGAGAAGGGCTTTACTGGGATGAGAAGAATACTGAAAGAAGACTGACTCTGTCCTTCCCTTATTCTGATATTTGCTTTCCTCTTTAAGGGGATCTCAGAACCACCCCCCAGGGTGCTGACAGCAAGGTCCAAGTTTATAGACAGACTGTCACAATGATGGCACAAGGTGAATCTTGCATTTTCACTCTGGCATTTTGCCTGAAGCCCCTGGCAAGTTTGCTCATGACAGACATTATTTTTCTTCCTGTGACATTTTCTTCACCAAGCATCCTTCTCATAGCTGCAAGACAATTTTGCATAGCATGATGGAAATGGAAAGGACAGATAAAGGAAACATATATATTTAGCCACGGCCCCAGGAAACTATAGGGAATGATGGCTGCCCCTCTCCTTCCCAGATGAGAAAGAGGTAAGGGAAAGGCAGTCAGTTAGATTAAAGAACATATATGTTGTAGACACAGGGTGGGAAACCTAAGGCCTCAAGACCACATGTGGCCCTCTAGGTCCTCAAGTATAGCCCTTTGACTGAATCCAAACTTCTGTAAAACTTGGACTCAGTCAAAAGGGCACACCCAAGGACCTAGAAGGCCACATGTGAACTGGAGGCCACAGGTTCCCCACACCTGTAAGGCAAAATGTCTCAAGTCAGCTGACTTTCTATGCCACTCAGGTGGATCCTGAAGCAAGTGAAAGACAGGACAAAGAATGTATTAAATGTCAATCAATCAAGGAGCATTTATGAAGTTCCTACCATGGGCAGGGCACTAGGGAAACAAATACAAAGCATGAAATACTCCCTGATCTCATGGAGCTTAGACAACCTGGGAGGTCTGAAGCTAAAAGACCATTTATCTGTAGGAGCTGAAATGAAAGATGAAACTGAGCTTTATCAGATGGCTGTGGTGAGCAATGGTATGAGAGACAGTGACGACAAGGCAACTTTGGAACAGATTGATGCCTGCAAAAGCAGGGCTAGCTGTGATCCACTGAGGCAGAGATGGGGCTGAAGCACCTAAGCTGGAAACTAGGAAGCAGAGCTCCTTGTGACTGACAGTGGTAAGAGATGCTGCCTTACCTTGGGACAGCTCAGAAGGCAAGGGAGCTGCTCCTATGTTGGGGCTCCTAACCTAAGGTCCCTGAATATGCACATGTATGCATACGTACATACGTGTGTAAACATGCATATATCCATACACGTGTATTATGTGTGTATGGCAGAGAGAGAGAGAGAGAGAGAGGAGATTGGCAGCTAAGTGGTACAGTGCAGAGCAGGTCTGAGGTCAGGATGACTTGAGCTCAAATCTGGCCTCTGATAGTTCCTAGCTGTGTGACTCTGGGCAAGTCAATTAACCTTTGTTTGCCTCAGTTTCCTCATCTGTAAAATAAGGATAATAATAGCACCCACCTGCCAAGGTTGTTGAAAGAATCAAATGAGATAATAATTGTAAAGCACTTAACACAGCGTCTGACACATAGTAAGCTCTATATAAATGTGTGTATATACTTACATATATATGAGTACATATATAGATGTGTGTAGATCTAGATGTTTAGATACACAGGCATATGTGCACATATGTGTGTACACATGTATATATCCCAAAATAATTTTTCCTTTGTATTTTTAATGTATTTAATAAGCATTATTCTGAGAATTCAAGGATAAGGGAAAGCAGTTAGGTAGTGCAATGGAGAGTACTGGGCCTGAAGTCAGCAAGATTTATCTTACTAAGTTCAAATCTGGCCTCAGACACTTAACTAGCTGTCCAAACCCTGGACAGGTCACTTAACCCTGTTTGCCTTAGTTTTCTCATCTGTAAAATGAGCTGGAGAAAGAAATCGCAAACCACTCCAGTGTCTTTGCCAAGAAAACCCCAAATAGGGTTACAAAAAGTTGGACACAACAACAAAAAAGGCTGAACAATAAATTCTGAAAATGGATCCAGAGATGTCACCTAACTGTCAAAGGGGTCTATCACACACACACACACACACACACACACACACACACACCTTTAAAGAACCTCTGTTCTATTGTCTTCTATTGTATCCTCTGTTCTATTGTCTCTCTCTACCACCACTATGGCCTTAAGAATTTTTTCCCTTTTCTTTACTGGCACAGAAGTCTATTGGAAAATTGTGTCCAACTAGTTCATGAAAAGTTAAGAACAAGTTTACTGCATGGACTGTTCTGTTAATTATATTTTATCAGTATGGTTTAATTAAATACCTTCTTATTTGGTTTCTAGTTCCAGATTCAGGAGTAGAGTCTGCACTAGATGGGGGCTCAGGCTAAGGCTATGTTTCCTTTCATCCACACTGAGCCTGAGAAAAGCACAGGGATCCTCCAAAAGATAACTCCTAAAAATGCATATCAAGAAAACTTGGGGAAGAGATTTTTGGACAAGAGAAGGATCTTTTTATCATACAAAGGAACCACCCTTAATTTATCCATTTTACGACTACCCTAAAGGGAGGTTTTCTTAAGGGAGGTACACCTGGAATTTGTTTGTCTCCCTCCTCATAACCCCCCTTCCTCTGTTCCCAGTGATGTCAGCAGCAGCTATAGTTGCCTTGGCAACTTCATAGGACACATTTGTTGCTTTCTGGACATCTGCATCCAGTGGGAACTGTCTCTGGCTCAACTCCCTTCCCTGAGTGCAATCTATAGGAAAACAGAATTAATTAGCTTGGGGGGTTTGCCTTGTGGATTTACTTGTTAAAAAGAAAAGAAAAAAGAGTAGGGACAGGAAAACCAAGGAAGGGAAATAAGGTAGAAAAATGCATGCTGATTATTTGTCCTCTGCCTAACTGATGTTATTTGGACAATACTCCCCTCCCTGTACGTGAAGGAATTAAAATTTCTTCAAGCCCAAGATCTCAGCAGCAGCCACCAGGGTGCTGACAGCAGGGAGCTGGCAGGGCCCACGTTTATAGACAGACCTTCACAGTGATGGCACAAGGCAAGGCCTGCATTTTTACCCTGGCTTTTTGCCCAAAGCCCCTGGCAGGTTTGCTCATGACAAACATTTCTCTTCTGCTGAAATTTTCTTCACCAAGCATCCTTTTAAATGAATTCAACCAGGCCTGATTCATATTAAATAATGATTTTCATGAAATCCAAGAAACACATTAAATGTCCAAACTCTGCCAACCATGTAGCTGTGGTGCTCAAGTATAGGACACTGGGTTTCACTATGGTCCTTATGGCTAAGAACCATTTCATGTCAGATGAGAGATGTCCTTCTTATATATTACACAAGGTTCTATGCAAGTATTCTTGAAACCCAGCAGGACTGTATTAAGGGTTGATCTTTTAGCCCATTTGTCCTATCATAATTCCCTTTCCAAGTGCTGCCCTAGACCTGCCCTAGAATTATTTGTACCATAGGCAAAGTGGACATATATACTTTAAGATGGTGCACACTGACATATGGTACCCTGGACAGATCCCAGCTCACCAGGGTCTTGGTCTGGCCCTAGATTTTTCTTCTCTTCTCCTTGACTAATTTGGGTGTCAGGCTTTGGAATCAATGATTCCTAAGGTCCCTTCAAAGGCTAAGAGTCTATCTACCTCTTCTAGATCCTAGATTCCTTTTTTCCATCTTGCCCATTCTTCTTTATGCCCAGGCTCTATCCTAGGCATATCCATTCCTACTAGTCCTTTCTAAGATGTTAACTGCTGACTAGAAAGTTAACTGATAATTAAGTTGTCTCTTCTCTACTTACTTAGTCACCACCCTGACAGACCATCAGCTCTTCTTACCTGGACCATTGCAATGGCCTCCAATTGGTATCTCTGCCCTTAAGTCTCTCCCCATTTCAATCCATCCTTCACACAGGCATCAAAGCAATGGTCCTTAAATGCAGAAATTGACCATGTCATTCCCTATTCAAAAAATTCCAATAGCTGTCTCATGCCTCTGGAACAAAATATTAGCTCCTATGCTTGGCTTTTAAAGTCCTGCACAACTAACTCCAACCTCTCTTTCCAGCCTCAGTATACTTACCTGTACTTCCCTTCCCATATCTCTGGTCTAGCTAAACTAGTGTTCTTGCTGTTTCTAACACATGGTACTCCATTTCCCATCTCTTCACCTTTCACCAGACATTTCCCATGTTGGGAAAGCCCCCTGCCTCACCTCCATCTCAAAGAATCCCTCACATCCTTCCAGACACAGTTCAATGACTACCTTCTACATAAAGCCTGTCTTAATCTCCCAAATAGCTAGTGCCTTCCCTTAGTAGAATGAAAGCTCTGTGGAGTTAGGGATCTTTTGTTCATTCTGTCTTTAAACCCCAGTGACTAGCACAGTGATTGAAATATAGTGTATATTTAATAAATGCTTGTTGAAAATGCAACTGAATTCCTCATAGAGGATACATGTAATGCTCAGCAGAAACTAGGAGCTGGCAACTATGTGAATAGTGAGAAGAGGAACAGACCAGAGTCAGGAGATCTGGATTTACCATTAGCTGTGTGGCATCTTGAACAACTCTCTTCACTTCCCTGGACCACTGTTTCCTTGTCCAGAAAATAAGGATCAAACTACCTTGTATTTAATTACTCTTTACTTACTCTGTATATCTGTATTATGTATACACATGTGTGATTGTGTGTGCATGGATATGTTGTCTTCCTCTATAAAAGGTAAGCTGCATAAGAGTAGAGACTATTTCTTTTTGTTTTGTTTTGTTTTTATATCCATAGTTCCTAGCACAGTACCTGGCATTTAGTAGTTGTTTAACAAATTCTTGTTAATTGATTAATTTCTGTTATTTGGTAATAGTTCAAGAGCATTTGTACTTTAATAGGGAATGCTGGAAGATCTGGAAGATTTTAAGACTCAAAGAAAGGAATTGATAATGGTAGAATTTCAGGGATAACTTTTGAGTGGCAAAGAATCCTGCTCCCTTTCATTCATTTATTCAATGAATATTGATTGGATGCCAACTTGTTGTGTTATATGTACTTATGTGGTTGTGGTTTGTCCTTCATTCTCAAAGAGGACCATGGCATCAGGGAGATGATGACATGACTTGCAATTGACTTTGATTTGAGAGAGGGCTGTGCAAAATCACCAGCCTTACTTTCTCTTCCAGAGCCATCTGGGTCCAGTAGTCAGATGTTTATCAAAATGACTGGAGATGGCCCAGGATGCAGTGGGAGACCTTGGCCCTTTTAAGCTAAGGTCTTTTCAGGTTCTCACTTTGAGTGAGGCAACACCCATTCGGTAAATAGATCTCTTTAAGAAGTGAGTCAAGGGATGACCCTTTTATTAAAAAAAAAATCAAACTAGGAGGGGAAGACCCTTACCTTAGGGTGTTCTGCCCAAAGGAAGGTAAATTTTGATGGCAGAAAGCTACCTAGTTAACTTGGGGTTTACTGTCTAGATTTCTTTTTCAAAGACCAAGCCTTAAACCCAATTCACTCTGGATCTCATGGGCGCTAACTATGTGCAGGGCAAGGATCCCACCAAGTAGACAGCAGCCTACTTCATGTCCTCTTAAGTACATGTCCCCACTTAGCATCTTACTTTTCCCTCCATGCCAGCTACCAAGGAATCCACTAGGCTCCCCACCAGATCTATTTGGTGACTGAGCCCATATTTGCCACACCCTCTACACGGCTCTCAAATTAAGTACTTCTGGAAGCATCCTAACCTTCTGTGTGAGGGCACTGAAGGAGTAATTGAGAAGATAATGAATGGATGTATGGATAGATAAATGAAAAAAAAACCACTTACTATGTGCTAAACACTAGAGATACAAATACAAAAGCCAGATTATCCCAGTCTATATGCCTGAAAGAATTAATTCACACATACATACCCCAGAAATGACTCAAAACTCTATGCAGCTTATTCACCTAGAATGAGTAATTCACTGGAACATGAATTCATTTAACAATTGGTTTTAGCCAAAGGAAGTACTGTTTTCCTCTCCTTTTTAAAAATGTATTTCTTTTTTGTTATAAACTGAGCATTTACTCAAAAGGCTGCCTTCACTGGGGCTATTTCTCTGTCTTGGCACAGAACTATGTCTTGAGGGAGGTCTATCCCTTTAATAGAGTCTCTTAAAAATGGACTTTGCTGTATAGAGACCATGAAATATTTGAATAAAATCCCAGAGACATAAAATGCAACACAAGCAATCATGTGCTTTGGAGGCCTTGTGTCTAATGTGTCTGGTAGTATTTAGGCACGTAGGCTGAGGCTTCAGACTGCAAGAGGAAGAGCTGATGTCTCCCACATGCTCAGCCTGGTGAATTGAAGAATATCATTCCAAGAGCCTAGGGCTGTGTTATGTTTGACAGAGCAGGGTCTTTGCACAAGCAAAGGAGGACACATCTTTTTTCAGATTGAATATTAAAAACCCAGTAGAAAAAGCTCTGTGGGGCCAGGGACTTTTTGTCCATTCTGTCTTTAAACCCCAGTGACTGGCACGGGGCCTGAAACATAAAAGGCATTTAATAAATGCTTGTTGAAAATGCAACTAAATTCCTCATGGAGGATATGTGCAATGCTTAACAGAAACTACGAGCTTATGACTATGTAAATAGTGGAAAGAGGAACAGACTGAGAGTCAGGAGATCTGGATTTACTGTGTGGCATCTTGGACAACTCTCTTCCCTTCCCTGAACCACTATTTCCTTGTCTAAATAATGAGGATCAAAATATCTGTCCACCTCAGAGGATGATTAGAGGATCAAATGAGATAATGTATAATGTGATTAATGTAAGATGTTCTTTCTATCCTTGTCCTTTGAGAAAATTTCATTCTGCATTTGGGGTGCATTTGCTCTACCGGCCATAGAACTAACGTAATTATCTTGGGTTGATATGAGGATTTCCTGGGATCCCGGAGGGAAAAAAATAGATATGGCTTGCTACAAGTTTTATGTGGCTCTAGGTGATAGGATTATAGATCTAAGGCAGAAAAGGACCTCATAAGCCATCTTAGTCTCTTTTACAGATGAAGAAATTGGGGCCCATGTTAGTTAACTGACTTGCCCCAAGGCAATATAGGTGGTAAGCACAATATGCACCTCAAAGTCCATTGGGACGTGACTCTTCATTGGTGGAGAGTAATCATTCAGTGTCCTGTGCCTGTGTAAGAATCAGTTTTGGGAAGAACTTGAGAGAGGAGAAATCTTGGTCTTCTGGTTTCCAGCTGGAGGGGACCTTGGAAATCATCTTGTCCAATCTACTCCAAGGGCCATTTTGAAGAAACAATCAACAAGCCTTGGTGATTAATTGGATGTGAGGGAAGAGGAAAGCAAGAAGTCAAAGGTTCATTCATTTAACAAATATTCATTGAGCATCAGCTATGTGAGAGGCTCTACATCCAGGAAAAGTCCTTACAAAGTCCAAAGAACATACCGAGATCCCATAGTATGATATCAAAAAGGATTCTGAAAGTTCAGCTTTGAGAAACTTGGGGGACAGTGGCAGCTTTGACTGATAAGGAAGCTAGCATCACCATCAGACTCACTAATGGTAACCCTTTTAGGACTCAGTGAAATTATTACTCAATATTTTCAAGCTGGGAGATAAAAAGCTGCTCAAACTTCTCCATAGGCTTCACCCTGACCCTGAACATAGGGGATGCCCTGAAATGCCCAGTTCTATCTTGACTATCATCTTCGAGGAAAAAGATAAGAAAAGTGACTGTGGTCAGTCTTGTGACATTACACTGCTATATCTGGGACAACTCTTTGCACTCTCCAAGGGCCTGCTTGAATTTTTTGCATTTGTAGACCAGGTCACACCAATCTCAAAGCAATGCTAAGCCATTAAGAAGTAGCATACATGATGTGGTATGATGATCCTTAGACTCAAAGTCTGAAAATATAAGCCTTCTAGGTATGATGTTGCATGGTGGTGGTGATGGTTGCGGCTGTGGTTGTTTTTGAGTCATTTCAGTCAAGTCCAACTTTTAGTGACTCCATTTGGGGTCTTCTTGGCAAAGATACGGGGATGGTTTGCCATTTCTTTCTCTAGTTTGTTTTATAGATGAGGAAACTGAGGCAAACAGAGTTAAGTGACTTGCTCAGGGTGACACATCTAGTAAGTTTCTGAGGCTGGATTTGAACTTGACTTAGATCTTCCTGACTCCAGGCCCAGTGCTCTATCCATTGCACCACCTGTTTGCCCTTCTAGGTACTTCTCTGTCCTTAATTAGTTAATTTTAGGACCTTGGACAAATCACTGGATTTCCCATTGACTCATTTTCTTTAAATGAAGAGAATGGCATCTGACCTACTTTACCCCTTCCTGCTCCACACCCACAGTCTTGTAAGGATTCAATAAGATAATATTTGAAAAGCTAAAGAACAATATAAATATGAGGTATTAGTAATATTACTGTGGTCTTGTCACCGCAGTGGGCCCAGAAGGGGGCCAGGAATGTGAAGGCTTCTACTCCCTGTCTTCATGGATTTTATGCAATAAAAGCATTTGATACCATCAATAAATAGAACTGGGCTCTAGCAGATTCCAAGTGAGCCTGGCTGCCTTAGCGGTTGTCAGCTAAATGCTTGCTTTCCAAAGCATTCATCCCAAAGGAACTGAGGGTCCATATTGTGCAATAAATTCCACTTTAGAACAACTCACTTCATACAGCCACATTCAAAGAAGCAACAAGAGCCCTAGAAGCTTGTTTCAGATTATGTGTTGGCCCTCTGAACTGGTGAAAATGTAGAGTGGGGACAGAACTTTTTTTTAACCTGTCTGTAAGTCTATCATAACCAATGGGAAAAGTGGCTCATTAGCTTCAGCATTTCAGTTCTCAGTGACTCTTTTCCAACGAGAAATCAAGAGGCCTTACTATTGCAGGCAAATCGCCTTTTACTCAAATATATTTGGAAGGAGAAAAAGGGTCCTGAAGATGGCAGGTATATTCACTATACCAAACACCATCTTTTTCTCTAGGATGTGGACTGAGATCATCACTTCTTTTATTTATACTCAAATCCAGAAGAGCAGAGACATCGCTGTTAGTGTCCCTGAGACTTGAAAGTACACGTACCTCAAAGGAAATATGTTTTCTTGCCCTTCAACCTCTTCAATCACTCTTACCTATGATCCTTTTCCACCCTGAACTATGACTCTCTTCCAACATGACCTGGTGACTGTTCTCTCACTACCTCTTTACACATAGTAAATGTTATACAGAGAGTGACCAATTTGCACACAAAGATGTTTTGATTTATTTGGAAGTTGGAACGTGATTTCTCATTGAAACAATGTGATATATGGTAGTTTTAGAGCCACAGGCCATCTCTCAAAAACCTACTTAAACCAGAATGTAGCAGAAATAAAATATTCCTAGATGATATCCAACGTTCTGGGTCCTAGAAGCAGAGAGCCAAGTAATTCATTAGGCAGGAGAAGGAAGAGGAAGAGAATTTCCTCCTCACTTTCAGCCCCTCCCTTCCTGGACACAGTGTTGGCCCTAGACAAAATCTTGAAATAAATGATTAGTCTTTAGGGCCTCTTTCTGCGCCCTCTCCTATCTCCCAGTGCCCAATGACATACTATCCTGAGCTCTATAGCATCCAATCCCTCTAGATTGCTCCAGGCTCCAAGGTTGCCTACCTTCCTCTACCTCTACTACCAAAACTTCCATTCTTTCAATACAGTGGTTTTCAGTGAGGTGTTAGGAGGGAAACAATCTGAACTAATTCATATTAATATATGAATGACCAATGTCTATCCAAGAGACATTTGTACTTTTAAAGAGAGAATGCTTGTAACCTAAATTAATCTCTAATTCCTAGAATTTGAGTCATAGTTTAAAAAAAATGACATGAAAAAATCCAGGCAATTACAGAGGCAGATATTTGGGGGCCAAAGAGCTAATATATAAGTGGGTCGATCCTGCCTAGGAATCTGCACTCAGAGTAAGATCTCCTAAGCTTTTTTCTTCTTTTCACAGCTTCTTCCTTAAATCTACTTTTAAACCCATAAACCCTCTAAAAACTCCAAATTTGTTTCTGACCTACATGCAGGACCACACCAGAAATTCTGTACTAACAGAACTTTGGAAATAGCTATAGGACATATAAAAATTTCAGTAAGTTTAGGGAAGAAAATGTCTAGATGGGGCAATGGTATCCTCAAATAGGCCAATGCTCCAGAATTCTTCACTGACTACATCTTTTTTCCCACTGTAGCCACAGCTGGGATTCTGGGGATGGGTAAGTAAAGCATAACTAGGCCTCCCCATCCAGAAATGCATGTTTCCTTCCAATGACTTACAGATAATCTCATTTATGCCTCTCTTAAGCCTTATAGTCTATCAATTGATTAATGAGAAATCAAATATCTCCTATATGTTAAACACTATGTGAGGTATTGAGAATATAAAGATAAAAATAAAACAGCCCCTGCCTTCAAGGAACTTATAATCTAGTCAGGGATGACAATATGTGTGTACAATCATACGCAAAAGAGGGGCAGCTAGGGGACACAGTGAGTAGAGAGCCTGGTCTAGAATCTGCAATCTAGCCTCAGACATTTCCTAACTCTGTGTCCTTGGGCAAGTCACTTAACCCTGTATGCCTCAGTTTCCTCATCTGTAAAATGAGCTGGAGAAAGAAATGGCAAACCCCTCCAGCATCTTTGACAAGAAAACCCCAAATGGGGCCATGAAGAGTCAGACACAACTGAAATGACTGAACAGCAACAACAAAATATATACAAAATAATGGGGGAGGACTCTAGCAACTGAGAGGATCAGAAAGGCTTCATGTAGATGTAGTGTGTGAAATGAGTTTTGAATTTTTTAGGGATTATAAAAGTCAAAGGTGAAAAGGAAGTGCATTATAGGCAAGGGGGACAGCCAATACAAGGGCATAAAGATGGGACATGGAGTGTTGTGTGTAAAGAACAGCAAAACAACTAGTGTGACTGAACCACAGAGTACAAGAAAGGCGATAATGTATAACATGGTTGGAGAAATCATTTGCGGCCAGATTTTTGAAGGGCTTTAAATGTCAAACAGAAGAATTTATAGTTCTCCCTTCCACATCACAACTTTCCCCATCATGGTTCCAATATATTGTGGATCAGCTTAAGAAATTAAATAGGTATTCTTGGGAGTTTTGTAGAAGCCACAAAATGACATGGAAAGGCCAACAGATGACACAGAAAAAGTTTAAAAACTCAGAAATGCATAGAATATATGGATAGTATTTTTACTCAACATTGATCTACATATAGCCTATGACCAAACACTTAACTCAAATTTTACAATAAGGTACTGTAAACATCCCATAAAATAAAAAGAAAAAATTCAGACTTCTTCTCTGGTATGAAGGGAGAGCCAAAAAAAATTTATACAGATTTTCCAGATTATGGGGGTGCCGTGCCTCTAACCCCCATGATGTGGAAGGGATAACTGTACATATGAACCTAGAGGCAATAGGGAGCCTTTGGAGTTTACTGTCTGTGGGAGTGATCTGGTCAGATCTGTGCTATAGGAAAACTACTTTAACAGCTATATGGAAGAAGAATTGGAGTAGGGAGAGACCTGAGGCAGGGAGATTAATAAAGAGACGATTGCAGTGGTCCAGGGAAAAAGTGATGAGGGCTTGAACTAGCATGATGGCTGTGTGAGTAGAAAAAAGGGGCCACATACAAGAGATATTACAGAAGTAGAAATGACAATATTTGGCAACTGATTGGTATGTGGAGTGAGAGAATGAGGATTAGAGGTTGCAAACTTGGGTGGCAGAATAATAGTGATGCTCTCAACAGAAATAGGGAAATTTGAAAAGAAGTGGGGTTTAGAAAAAGAATCATGTGTTCATTTCGGACATGTTGAGTGTGAGATGCCTATAGGGTACCCAGTTTGAAATGTCCAATAGGCAGTTGGAGATGAATAAGCAAAGCTCAAGGGAGAGAATAGAGCTGGGCAAATAATAATGATACTGATGATGATGGTATTGGTGGTGGTGGTGGTGAAGATGATGATGGTTCCAATTTATAAAGCTCTTTAAGGTTAGCAAAACACTTTATAAATATCTTGTTTGATCTTCACAACCCTGGGACATAGGTGCTACTATTATCCCCATTTTACAAATGAGGAAACAGACAGACAGAAGTTAAGTGATTTGCCAAAAGTCACACAGTTAATAATATAGTTAATTATAATTAATAATAATGAGACCATATTTGAACTCAGAAATTTCTGACTCCAGTCCTAGAACTCTATTCAATGCACTACCTAGCTGACTCAAGCTGGAGGATGTCTGCATAGTGATAATAAGTAAATCTACTGCAGCTAATGAAGTCATCAAGTGAGAGAATATATACAGAGAAGAAGGCACAGGACTGAACCCTGGGGAATACTCACAGCTAGGGTGTATGATATACATGATGAGCCAGCAGAAGAGATTGAGAAGGGGTAGTCAGATAGGCAGGAAGAGAACCAAGATAGAATAGTGTTGGAAAACACAGAAAGAAGAAAATGCCCAGAAGAGAGCAGTCAGCAGCATAATACAGTAGAAAGGAAGGAGGAAGAGGACTGATTATCAGATTTGGTAATTAAAAGATAACTTACTTATTTATCTTCAATCTCTTCCTCCCTAATGGCTCATCTCCTCCTACCTACAAACATGTCCATGCTTTCCTCATCCTAAAGAAACCCTCACTTGATCCTTCTTCCCTTTGCAGCTAAATTCCTCAAAAAGGTCATCTACAACAGGTGTCCCAACTTCTCTCACTTTCTTCTTAACCCCCTACAACCTGGTTTCTAATCTCATCATTCCACTAAAACCACTGTCTCCAAAGTTACCAATAATCTCCTAATTGCCAAATCCAATAGCTTTTTCTCAATTCTCATTCTTCTTGACCTCTCTGCCTCTGACACTGTCAATCATCCTTTTGTCCTTCTTATGCTCTTCTCTCTAGGTTTTTGGGACACCATTCTCTTCTGAGTCTCCTCCTATCTGTGTGGCCACTCCTCAGTCTCCTTTGCTAAATCCTCACTCAACTTATACTCACTAAGCACAGGTGTCACCCGGGTTTTGTCCTGAGCCCTCTTCTCTCTTCCCTTTATACTACTTCATTTGGTGACCTCATCAGCCTCACAGATCTAATTTATCATCTGTACATAATGATTCCCAAATATACCTGTCCAGCCTTAACTGTGCTGACCTCCACTATCACATCTCCAACTGCTTTTTCAGATATCTCAAACTAGATGTCTAGCAGATATCTTAAACACACGCCCAAAATCAAACTCATTATCATTCCTTCTAAATCCTTCCCCCTTCCAAACTTCCTTATTTCTTTCTAGGACACCAGCAACCTTTCAGTCCATTCATTTGCAACCTAGGTGACATATTCAACTCATCATTGTCTCTCACTCCACCTCAGATCCAACCTGTTGCCAAGACCTGTCAATTTCACCTTTGTAATATCTCTTGAATACACCCCCTTCTTTGCTCTGATTCTGCCACCACCCTGGTGTACACCCTCAACACCTCCCACCTGGGCTATTGCAATAGGCTACTGGTTGATCTGCCTGCCACAAGTCTCTTTCCACTCCTGTCCACACTCCATTCAACTACCAAAGTGATTTTCCTAAAGTACAACTCTAACCATGTTAACACACATACACACACACACACACACACACATGCACACACACTCAATAAGCTCCAGTGACTCCTTATCACGTCCAGGATCAAATACAAAATTCTCTTTTTGGTGTTCAAAGCCCTTTATAATTTACAGCCTCCCCCCCTACTTTTCTAGTCTTCTTATACCTTATTATTTATCATCCCTGCCACATACTTTCTTCCAGGGACACCTCCTTGATGTTCCATGAACAAGACATTTCATCTCTTGGCTCCAGGCATTTTCTCTGGCTATCTCCCATGCCTGGAATGCTCTCCATCCTCTTCTGTCTTCTGGCTTCCCTGACTTCCTTCAAGTGCCAACTAAAATCTTCTACAAAAAATCTTTTCTAATCTCTCATAATTCTAGTGCCTTCCCTTCATTAATTGTTTCCTATTTATCCTGGGGTAGGCAGGTGGCTCAGTGGATAGAGTGCCAGGTTTGGAGTTAGGAAGATTGAGTTCAAATTTAACCTCAGACATTTCCCAGCTCTGTGACCCTAAGTCACTTAGCCTCCATCTTCCTCAGTTTCCTCAATTGTAAAATGAAGATTAATAATAGCATCTACCTCACAGGGTTGTTGTGAGGATCAAATGAGATATTTGTCAAGTGTTTATCCCAGTGCCTGGCCCATTGTAGGATCTTAATAAAGCTTATTCCCCTCCATTCCAGTAGAGTTGAACCAGTTAGCTATAAGGTCAAAGTTGGAAGGGAGGAAAGTTAAATTAGAAGAGAGCCGATGGCCTGGAAGTATACCGAGACTCTTTTGGTATCATCATTTATATAACCACCTTGACTAAAAACTATTTTACCTATTAATCTTGATATTTCACACAATTAGCTTGGCACAGTGTATTACACATAGTGGGCACTTAATAGTTGATTACTGAACTAATTGAGCTGAATAAAAGGGAAGAGGCAGGCATTTACATGTACAGTTTGGGGCTCATTTTCTCAAATCTCACTAACACTGGTAGTCAGGGTCCCTAGAAGAGGAATGCTACTTCAGGTCCTCGGTGTGAACCTATGAATCACTACTATTAACACAATCTCTCCTGAGCCCCCACCAATGTACTTCCCATTAATAATCAGCCTTTTAGAAAAAGCATTTATTCAAATGGCATAATAAGACCAGTTGTTACAAAGCACTTCCCCCAAAAGCTGAGGCATACTCTCTTGCAAAGAAGAATGGGCACAAATTAAAAGTACGATGTTAGTTAGGCCCACGTGTAGGGAATATCGGTTGCCAAGACAACCCACAACTCTGGAACAGCAGAACCCTGGATTCCTTTCTCTGGAGCATCTTCATAAAATTCACTGCAGAGCCTGATGTTGGTGACAGTGTCACTCCATTCATAGTCTGGGTGGGCTCCCTGAAGAAAACATCATTGCTCTGAACAGGTGGTTCAGCCTCTGGGGTGGACTGGGCAGATTGTTTGACTGCTGAGAAGGTTCGTCTTAGGGCTCGGCTGCTGTTGGTTTGGACTGGGCAGGTTGTTTAGCCACTGGTCCTGACTGCTGCTGGACTGGGTGAGGCAAGTTACTGTGCAGCTGGGCAGCTATTGACAGAGCAGGCAAGGCAGATAGCTCTGTTGATGGACTGCTGGAATAGACTAGGCTGGTCATTTGGCTGCTAGGCTACTGTTGCCTTAGGACATAAAACTAAGCAATGGGCTCTTCATAGGGCAAGGTATCTCTGCTGGATAATTTAATCCACTAGATTTCCTGGACTTGCTCTTTATGGACAGCTGCAGGATCTACAGCCTCCAAACTCTGGCTCAGCTGAGTGCTGCAGGGCTGTTTTCAACTGGAGTACAACTACACTTTCTCTGCAAGGACAACAACTACCCTTAGCCTAAAATTAGCAGTAGTCTCTCCTCTTTGACTTTCCCAGGGTGTCAACTATGAGGTTGTCTTTTGAGCTAGGAGGTAGAAGAGGATCAGCCTCTCCTCTTCAGCATTTCTTCCTGGTTCAGAGTACGGTTCCCTCAGTGAGACACTTTCTATTTACCTATAGTCATCAGCCAATTATATTTTGTAGATTCCTGTTGGGGGCTCGTGCAGATGAATAGTTGAGGTAAGTTCATTGTCTTTGCTGGTCTTTCCCTATGCAGTTGAGCTTTTCAAACCTTAGGTCCTTTCTAGCATTAGGAGATACAGGACCCAGCAGAGATCATGATAGAAATCTTCTCTCTGGTAGTCTGAGCCTGAAAAGTAACTAAAGTAGAATCTTATTTTTCAATAACATTTGATATTTTAGGCTATAGGCTGCTCCCCTTAACCCATCTTCCACACTCCCATGCAGTAAATAGGTATCATCACTAAGAGTTTTTAAGTGATCGATAGGCTTAGGGCCACTTATTTCTGTATTGCTTCTCTCTGAGAAGCATTTAGATTAATGTTCTCTCTGGTGGCTGCATGGATTTCCTTCCTTCTTTCCTTCTTACTTCTTGTCTATCTCTCCATCTTGCCCAGGCTGGAAGTACAATTGCCACTAATGAACCTGATCCCAGGACCTAATCTCATTACTGGGAGCTACCTAGCTACTTCTAACATTAAAGTGTTAGCTATTATTGTTATCATCATCAAATGGATCTGTGATCTTACTGATGTGGATTTTCCTTCTAATGATGTAAGTTACAGCCCACTCATTCCTATCTATCGTGGGTAACTGTTGTCCATATTCTTCCATGGTCACAGGGGGCCTACTCATCATGTTGGGAGCTTTCCTGTCATTCTTCTAACAATGCATGGATACCTATAGAGCAGTCAGGCTATCAGTTGTCACTCATTCTCACTTGATCCATCTTCTTTTCCAGCCATACAATTATCTGATGACATCTTTACCCCACTTCTCTTGTGCGATTCCTCTAAGACACTGCAGTCTACTCATCCTCATTATGCATCTCATTATCACCTTTTGGGTGATCTCCAACCTCATTTGGGGAGGGGGGAACTGTACTATTCCATGACTTTTAGCTACACTACATCACTGGAATAATATTGCTTTAAAAATGAGCCTTTGTTTCAGGGAGAAGCTTAGTACTAAAAGCAATGGACAATTTCCCTAAATCAATCTGACATGTTTTGCTGTTCAATTCCAGATCTAGCTTATTATCCATTTTCATCATCTATCTGAGACATATACTATCAATTGTCCATCTAATTGAATATCCTAGTCTGGATAATAGGCATTCTTCATCTACTTGTTTTGTTTTGTTTTCCTGGATGGATTGTTAAGCCAAAGTCTTCTGAGTGATTATGGACTTCATTTAGGAGGTTACAAAGAGCTGGAATTTAAACCCACGATTTCTGGTTCTAAATCCAATGTTCTTTCCATGGCACCATGATGTTGAACTCAAACAGGAATTCACAAGAGCAGTTTTAATGAGGGCATTAGAATCAAACAGAAAGACTTTCACAAGTGATATTCCACAGTAGAGTACATCTTTAAAGTCATGTGTTGCTTATTATAGGGCAGCTAGGTGGTGCAGCAAATAGAGTGCCAGGCCTGGAGTCAGGAAGATTCAACTTTCTGAGTTCAAATCCAGCCTCACACGCTTAATAGCTAGGTGACCCTGGGCAAGTTACTTAACCTTGTTTGCCTCCATTTTCTTATCTGTAAAATGAGCTGGAGAAGGAAATGGCAAACCACTCTACTATCTTCACCAAGAAAAACCCAAATGGGGTCACAAAGAGTTAGGCACAACTGAAAAAACAACTGAATAAATGTTTATTCTATGTAGACTGTTAAGAAAAAAAGTCTACTTGGCCCTGAAGGCTTTCTTCCAACACAGATATACACGTCAAAAAATCATACAAGATACTTTGAAAGAAATAACAAAGAATAACCTTGTTCAGTAACTCCAGGAATATTAATATTAAGCAAGTCCTAAAAGAGGAATAAGAGGGATATGTATGTTTGCTAAAAGTGTTTGTCACTGTCATGGAAGATGTCCAGTGCAGATTCCAAATATCCATCACTAAGAGTCAAATGAATTAGGTTAAAAGGCCAAGCCATTTAACCTCTTTGTACCTCAGTTTCCTCAACTGTAAAATGAGGGGGCTTGAATTGTATGACCTCTAATATGTCTTCCATCTCTGTATGGAAGTCTCTTCCATCTCTGACTCAATGTATTCCTGTGACTGGCTTGGTTCCAACATTACCCCCCGCCCAAGTCCTATTTGCACCCAGGTTAGGACCAAAACTAGCCTGGTTTTGAGGATTTGAGGAAGACCAAATTGATCCAGTTTTGCTGCCTTCCCCCACAGATATGAGTCTGGTGGGAGGGAAAGAATGCTGGATTTGAAGTCCTTAGAGACTGGGTTTGAAGTTATATGACCATGTATGAATTACTCGGTCACTCCAAGCTTCAATCTCCTCATTTATAAAGAACTGTGGCCCCCAGCATCCTGGTGTTGCAATAAGGATTAATGTGATAATGCATATAAAGCATTCTGTAAACCTTAAAGCACTTTAATGTGCTTAAATGTTAGCTATGATAACAATGATGATGATGGTCCACCCAGTAGAGCCTTAACTGACGGAAATATTCCAGAAACAAGAGCAGAGAGAGAAAAAATTCTGACACAAGCTCTCCAAGGTGTTAATGATAACTGCTAATTGTACCAGGCCTCCTAGACAGCATATTTCAGAAGAAAATGGTAGGATTTTAGATACTGAACAGATCTTAGGACTGACTCACCACCCATATTAACTATAGGTCAGCCAGCCCAATCTAGAACTGATTCAGAACAATCCCTAATATCATGGGCCAGGTGCTAACACAGCCCAGGTCATTTTTAGATCTGAGGGTTTGATTGGACCAGGCGTCTTCAAGGATATAAGACAAATAGAATAAACAAACAAATGAATGAATGAATAAGTAATTAAGTAAATGAATGAATTAGTAGATAAATGAACAGATGAATCTATATAATAATAAGTAAATTAATTATTAGAACTGGTAGTCATCTAAAATGTCATCTATTATGGCCTCTGAGTTGTCCCTTGACAACCTAGAGAAAAAAATTAAATCTACTAGAATGATTATAAACTATCTTTTTAAGGATAAGACTACATTATACTCAGAAGTGAATCTGTAACCTTTTTGGACATTTAGTGATACTTAGATATGGGTCAAAATTGAACCCTCAGCAAAATTGTGAAGCCTGTCAAATTTATCGTCCTTTTCCATATTTTTGTTCACTCCTTCATCAGCCCTGCCAACTCAAATAGTCAATGTTTCCATTATCACCATTGCCAACCAACTTTTCACACCGTTAAGTGCTTAATAAATGCTTTTCCATTCATTTATTTACTGAGTGCCTGTCATGTGTATGGTAGTGATTAAACTGCCCCTGTCCTTGAGGTGCTTATAGTTTAGTTGGAGAGGCAACATATGAAAATAAAAACATAAATAACAATATAGCCTCTTGACTATGCTACATAGTTCAGAGGAAGAAGCAGATGTAGGCTACGGTCAGAGAGTACCTATGAAGAAAGGAGGACTTAAACCAGGCCTAGAAAGATTGTTATGACCAAGACAAGTGGAGGAGAAAGGAAAAGTCATGTGAAGGGGAATGTAGGGGTAAGGTTAAGGTATAATATCTAAACTAAAAAAGATAGAGATAAAAATGCAAGGAGAAAGAATAATTTGTGTAAAGCAATCTTAAAAAAATTTATCTTTTGTGGTATACTGTGGAATACTGCTGTGATATAAAAAATGATGAGGGAGATGGTTTCAGAAAAACCTGGGAAGACTTTTATGAGCTGATGCAGAGTGAAGTGAGCAGAACTAGGAGAACATTGTACACAGAAACAGCATTATAACAATTTTCAACTGTGAAAAACTTATCTACTCTGATCAAAGATCCAAGATCATTTCTAAGGACTCATGATGAAAAGTGCTTTTTACCTCCAGAGAGAGAACTAATGAACTCTGAGTGCAGACTGAAGAAATTTTTTCACTTTATTTTTCTTGCTTCTTTTCCCTACAACATGGCTAATATGGAAATATATTTTGCATGACTTCACATGTATAATGGATGTCATGTTGCTTACCTTCCCAGTGGATGGTGGGGGGAGGGTTTGGAGAAGGGAGAAAATTTGGAACTCAAAAAAAAATGTAAATGAATTTTAAAAATAATTTTTTTTAAATATAGAGAACATTTTATCTGAAAAAAAGAGAAAAGATTAATGTGGCAGTGATGTGTCAGATTAGTGTGTTGGGAGAGGCTAGAGGCAAGGAGATTATTATAATTAACTATAACATAATATCTCATATTTATAAAGAATTCAAGGCTTTCAAAGTACTTTCCTCTTCACAACAACCCTGTGAGGTAGAGAGCACATTTATTATTATCCCCACTTATAGATTAAGAAGTAGAGGCAAATGACTTACCCATAGGCTCATAACTAGGAAATAGCAGTGCCTGAGTTTGCGATCAAGTCTTCTAAACCCAAATTCAGCCCTCTTTTCCTATAACATCTGACTCCACACTGACCTCAACCAGTATGGGAAAAATGAAAATGGAGGGGAAATGATAATGACAGATATTATCAAAGAAGACCTGAAATGACTTGATGACTAACTGTGGAATAAGAGGGAATTAGGAGTTTTTCTTCAAGTAACATGGAGAGGACAGAGAGCCGGCCTTGCCATCAACGAAACTAGCAGTGAGAAAAACAGTCCTGCAACTGATGTATCCTAACTGTGTGACCTTGGGTAAGTCATCTGGCCTGTTAGTGGCCCAGGTACCTCTCTAGGATTGTAGATGCTGCTCTGGGTTGGTAGATGAAGTTTTCTCCCAGGGAGTTCCTTATACCAATGAATTACAGGTCTGGCACAAAGCAAGGAGAATAAAAGTACCCCTTGAAAGAAATTGGTAAGTGCAGAAGAACTGAGTTTGAGTGGTACACTGATGGATTTCATTTTAGATAGGTTGAGTTTTAATTGTCCGAAAGTCACCTAGGTGAATAATAATGACAATAATAACAAAATTTAAATAGTACTTATTATGTGACAGGCACTGTGCTATGTGTTTCACAATTATTATTACATTTGATCTACACCACAACCTTGGGAAGTAAGTGTTATTATTATTATGCCCATCTTATAAATAAGGAAACTGAGGCAGAGGTCGAGAGATCTGTTCAGGATCACACAGCTACTAAGTATCTAGATTTGAGCTCAAGTCTTCCTGACTCTGGGCCCAGCATTCTATCTACTCCATGACCTAGCTGCCTATGCTTGAAAATTAGGTGCTTGAAAATGTGGTAATAAAACTTTAAAACAGGTAGATAATAGAGATACAGGTTTCAGAGCCATAAGATCAAAGGATTTAGAATTAAATGAGACCTTAAAAGTAATTTTTTCCAACCCACTGGTTTAAAAGATGAAGAAATTATTGTCCAACATAGTTAAATGACTTCCCTGAGGTAGCAAGTAGCAGAGTTAAGATTCAAATCTTTGTCTTCTGACTCCAAATCCAATGCTTTCCCCTACCCAGGGGTGGGGAACCTGCAGCCTCAAGGCCACATGTGGCCCTCTAGGTCCTCAAAGTGGCCCTTTTTTCTGGGGGGGGGTGAAGCAATCAGGGTTAAGTGACTTGCCCAGGGTCATACAACTAAAAAGTGTCATGTGTCTGAGGCCGGATTTGAACCCCTGGAGTCCTCCTGACTCCAGGGCCAGTGCTCTATCCGTTGTGCCACCTAACTGCCCCCAAAGTGGCCCCTTTTGAGGATCTAGAGGGCCACACATGGCCTCCAGGCCACAGGTTCCCCACCCCTGCCTTATACTTTGCTGCCCATTGGCATATAAAGGTGAGAGGGAAGATGCTGGGAAGAGATGACATCACCAAGGAAAAAGGTGTATACTGACAGAAAATAGTAATGCTAAGGACCAAACCTTGGAGGTGTGTCTGCATTTAAGGGTTTAGAGGAGGAAATGGAGTCAGCTTCCTAGCGTTCTGTTGAGCCCTAGAGGCAAACTCTTTAAAACCGGGGTTATGGCCTGCAGGAGGGCCAAGGTACAGTCGCCATGGGCTTTTGAAGTTAAGGGCCAGTATAAAGAGGCAGGGATCTAAACCATGGGATCAGAAATGAGACAGAAGCAGCCAATTATCAAAAACAGGCTTTCTGTAGGGAGACTGGAGGTTTTCATTAACCAAAATCCAGCACTGAACCAAACTCAGTCTCCTTAAAGATAGAATTGAAAAACATAAATGGGCTGATGCCTGAGACAGGAACAAGACAGTCCTGGGTAGGAAACAGCTGAAGGAAAGGCCAGAGTATGGCTGTTGGGTCAAGGTCAAAACTAAGAGGGAGGAGCAGCCCAGGCCAGTCAGACTGGCACGCAGCAGCAATTAAAGTTCAGAAGTCTGGCCTGGGCGAGTATATTGCTGTGACTCATCTTAGGCCTATGTGGATGCCTAGTCAAGTTGTTTCTGTTTGGAGCTGGGCAAGGGTCTGAGCTAAGTGAGTGGGTCAGGGTCCAGGAGAGGGCAAGGTAGGGCTCCGCTCATTACTCCTGCATTAACCGAGCAGGTAGAGCAGATAGAGTCAGGGTTGGCAAGCCAGGACAGGATCAAATAGCTAGAGGCACTGCCAAGCAAATTCTGCCGGGAGATCAGAAGCAGCAGCCAGAAGCTCTCCAAAGAGAGTAAATTGTGCTGAGTACTGGCTGCACAGGGACCTGAGGGCCTCCTGCCCAGCAGGTTATCTGCACCTTAAAGGGTCCCCTTTATAAAGGAGTTTTCAACTTAGCAAAGTCACTTCCCTAAATCACACCAAAGTCTCAAGTTTTCTAACTGATAAAATGGTAATAGCCAGCATTTACATTGCATTTTATGATACACAAAATGCTTTACATGTTATTTCATTTGATCCTCACAACAACTCTTTGAAGAGGGCACTATTATTAACCCCATTTTACAGATGAAGAAAGTGAGGCCTAGAGAGGTTAAGATATTGCTAATAAAATGACTGAGTCAGGATTTGAATTCAGGACTTTTCTGATTCTGAGTCCAGCACTTTCTCCCCTACACAGATGAAGATGGTTGGATTGTCTGATCTCTACAAGCAATCTGTGATGTCCTCACCTCGCATGAGCCCTGTTAAAGCAGGCCTACACTTTCCAGATGGAAGACGGGTCCCAGAGACACATGTGACTTCCTATATCCACCCCCTACCAATCCACAGGATTCTTGATAGCTGATCCATGCCTCCCACATCACCCCCAGGGGTAAGGCCAGAGATTCTTATTTATTTAGACCACAGAGCCAGGTCAAAACAACCAGGATCTGAGACAGCAACTAGAATCCCTCCAGACAGGGTTTGTTGTATCCCCGAGGATTCACTGCCTCCCACCCAGCTCAGGGTCCTCCTCAGCAACTATATTCCAGGTAGTCCATCCACGTCCTAAAGACACATCTCATCAGTGTTGGCCCTGCTGCTTGGGTCAGCCATCTACATCTTCCTTCACCCACAAACCCTTCCCTTCTATCTGTAATGGAAAAGCTATATTCTCAAGGAAAGAAGATTGGTTGGTGAAGGGGGCTGTGAGGAGGGAGTAAATGGGAGGGACTCGTCCTTTTGTCTTTCACATCTCCTTATGAAGGTGGTCATCTTTTTTACCTAAGCCAACGACTGGCCCTGACTCTGTATTTGTTGAGGGAGATACACCCAGATACACCTTTCCTTTCTACTGGCTCCGTCACAGTCGTGTGAAATTTCCAAGACAAAGATTACTCTGGAACGAAGAATAAACTTGACTTATCCTGGTTACCTGCCACCCCACTGATGACTAAATTCAGGGCTAGTTCATACAAATAAGCTATATCTTAGGATTGGCCTTTAAAAGGGCCAATATGGGCCAGAGGAGGCAGGGTAGATAGAGAGAGGGGGAAGGAAGGAGACAGAGGCAGAGACAGAAAGAGAGACAGAGACAGAGAAACACAGAGAGATAGACAAAGAGAGAGGGGAAGGAGAGGGAGAAGGGTAGAGGAGGGGAAAAGAGAAGAAGAGGAAGAGAGAAGGGGAGAAAAGGGGAGCGGAGAGAATGAGAGGAGAGGGAAAGAAGAACTAGAGAGAGAGGAAGAGAAAGAGAGGGAGAGAAGAAGTAGAGAGAAAGGAAGAGAAAGAGAGGGAGAGAAGAAAGGGAGAGAGGAAGAGGAAAAGAAGTAGAGAGACAGAGAGAAGAGGAGGGAGGCTACACACAGAAACAGACAGCTCCCATGAGGGAAGCCTGCACAGCCATGTGGCCCCTATGAAGAAGCCTGGGGACGCAGAGAAGCCGGAGAACAAAGGCAGCAGTCTCTGGAGTGGTGAGGAGTTTCTGGGCCAACTAGAAAGCTTCAAGAATAGGATCCAGTAGCAGCCACAGAGCAATCCAGGAGGCACGGACCAAGCAGAGCAGTTCCTGTAGGAAGCCAAGGACTTGCTTCAATTTGGGGGATGCAGAAGCTAGAACCAGAGCTACGGTGAGGAGGAGGAGACCCAGACCTTGCCCATCACTGGTGCTATGAACTACGTTACTGTGCAGATCTGGAACTGAAGAGGAAGCGCTCAGCTCTAGCAACTCTGGGTTCTCACCTCCTTTAGGTAGGTAGGTAGCACAGTGGGTAGAGCACTGAACCAGTGGTCAGGAAAACCTCAATTCAAATCCAGCTTCAGACACTTACTGGTTGTATGACCCAGAGCAAGGGACGTAACTTCTGTCTGCCTCAGCTTCCTCGACTGTAAAAAAAAAAAAAAAAAAAAAAAAAGAGGATAATAATAGCACCTACCTCCCAGGTTGTTTTAAGTATTAAATGAGATGATGTTTGTAGGTGCTTAATAAATATGTGTTCCCTTCCCATTTAGGTGGGCGAAGGGAGTCTGCAACCCCAGGGTGGCAGTATAAATCTAGAGCTGGGGTTAGCAAACAACCCCTCAGGCCAAATCCAGTTAACAGTTATTACATTTTTATCTAAAGTTTTTACATTTTTGAAAACAGTAAAGTTTTATTCAAACATATAAAAACTATTCTTAACTCAAGGGCTGTATGAAAAAAAGCAGGCTGTAGTAGTTTGCTGACCCCCTAGTCTAGACTGTAAATGCTTGGGGAAGGTGAGCTTCCTTAGCAGGGAAAGTTGAGTGACTGTGGGATCCTCAAGTCCTTATCCCTTGTCAGGTGCGGATATTGACAGGGGGCTACTATACTATATAATACTAAAAGTGAGTTTACAGAGAACTATGTAGGAATCCCAAAAAGGATAGAAGAAAAGTTGTCTTGACTGTTTGAGTCCAAATGTGAATCTTCATTAATTTCTTGGTCAGATTAAAAAAATTTAAAAAGCCTATACGTATATTCAATGTCTTCTTAGCCTGAGTGCTTGTATGGGAGATTTTCCTTTGCATTTTACCTTTTCCTAGAATTTGAAAAAACTCTGATATTCCTAGATGAAACTCTGAGTAGGGACAGAATTACAAAGACTATTATTATTGTGAAAGTCCAAAACTGAAGTAGGTCCACATAAGCCCAAAGCTGTGGTTCTGGGCCAAGATTACACAGTCTTCACGAGTTGCTGAAACAAAAAAAAATTCATCAATTAGTGGCCTACCTTCTGTTGATAGATCTTTCTGAACTTAACTAAGAAGCTTTCCCCAATTCTCTTGACTATTAGTGCCTCACCTTGGACCAGAAATTACATTGTATTTATACCATATATGTTTTGTATTTACTTATCTTCATATGTGTTGCATACCAATCTCTCTCTCTCCCCCCATGGAATGTAAGCTATTTGAAGGCAAATATTGTTCTTTTTTTTTTTTTAATCCCTGGTGCTGAGCACAATACCTAGCACATGCTTAAGAATTGCCTATTGCAATGAGTTAAACTAAGTTGAGAGATACCCAATCTAATAATAGGCCCAAATTCAAAGCTTTTCTACCTGGATAGAAACTGCCAGTCTCACTAAAGCCTTCCTCAATACACTACCAAGGCATAGAACCAACCCTGGATTCTTGAAGGTTAAAAGTAATGGAGCACAAGCCCTGTCACAGCATAACCATGGAAATGGTAACCAAATTGTAACCAGTGGACATGGCCCAGCCACACTCAGAGTGTCTTTCATTGGAGGATCAACCTTGCCACAATTTAAGAGGCTCACTATCAGGCTGACCACTGGGTAATGAATTTTTCTACTAGAGCAATTAAGGAAAATTGTCTGGTGACAGAGTATATAGAGTTCAAATCTAGCCTCGGTCACTTCCTAGCTGTGTGATGCTGGGCAAATCACTGCCTCAGTTTCCTCAACTGTAAAATGGGGATACTAATAGCATCTACCTCTCAGGGTTGTTGTGAGGATCAAAGGAGATAATATTTGTAAAATACTTAGCACAACGCCTGGCATATAGTAGATGCTATATAAATACTTATCCCCTTCCCTTCTCCCACTCCCAACCCCTTCACCAACAAAGTTGTGCATGAGTTGCTATCAGCACTGGTGGAAGGAGAATCACAACTCCTACAATACTAAAGTTAGGATTTGCCAGAGCTGGTGCTCACTATCAATCCCTCTACTAACAATGTTTCACCCCCTTTCCCCCATTTCCTCTACCTAGAATGTTTTCCACTTCCCCTCCTTCCCCTAAGCAACTTAGGTTTCACCCTACCCACTCTGCAAGGTCTATTATAAAATGCCAACTCCTCTAAGACAGTTTTTCCTGATCCCTCCAACTAAAAGTGATCTTCTCAAGCACCACAGACTGTACTTCTCTTCCATGTTATTTTTGATTTAATTTTTTTTATTTTTAGGCAATTGGGGTTAAGTGACTTGCCCAAGGTCACACAGCTAGTAAGTGTCAAGTGTTTGGTCTGAGATCACATTTGAACTCAGGTCCTCCTGACTTCAGGGCCAGTGCTCTATCCACTGTGCCACCTAGCTGCCCTCTTTCACATTATTTTTGTATACCTCTTTTATCTCTCTACTTGACATTAAGCCCCCTGAGGGCAGAAGCCATCTCTTTCTTCTTTGAGTTCCTCATGGGCATGTCACAGAAGCTTAATAAATATTTTTTAAATGAATGAATGAATGAATTTAATGAGACCCATTTGGTCACGATTGGATTACCACAACAACTGACAAAAAAGGGTAGGTAGCAATAGAAGAGCTGGAGGAGGAGGCAGCAATAGAATCCTGTTACCTCCGGAAATTGTGCTTCATGGCCTGGCATCATGGGAATGTTCTTGTCCAACCCTCTCATGAGCAGGATGATGACTTGCCAATGTTCTATAAACAAAGTAACAATGTCAGCACTAACCCACTTCCTGACCAGGGGCTAAACACGACAGCTCGGCCTCCATAGGATGGCCCCATGGCTCTTTCCTGCAATTAAGCAGGCTTCCTCCAAATGACCTTGCAGAGAATCCAGTCTCCAGGGACTTCCTGTTAGAGGCAGTCCAAGCACTTGGAACTTTCATCTTGCAAACTATCTTTAGGACTTTTCTGACCCCGTCAAGTTGAAAGCCTTTTGGGCCATTGGAGAAAAGTCCAGAGACTTCTTTATCTTATATTTACTATAAATTTTCCTGCAGCCTCTTCTTTAATTGTGCTCTAGTTGAATATTCTTCTTAACATGACAGTTAAAAATATTCTTGTCACTATTTGGTTGGAAATGAGCTCCTCTGGCTTGTGTTTGACAAATACTTGATCCCAATAAGAGTAAATGTTTGACTTTAGAAAAGTGGCTACAATGGGACAATAAGCAGCAGTTGAGTCCATAGATAAAGTGGGATACCAGGACTAGAAGGGTCACCTTATGGTTATGAGGAGATAGACAACAGGCAGAAAGGCATTCATTACAAGGTAAACCATTGTAAGAGGTCAAGATGACGCAAGATGTATGGATGGGCAGGCAGGAGAGAGATCCCAGAATATGGAACCCTAAGAGTTGAACAAGAGAAGAAGCCAAGGGTAATGATATGGACTGCCAAAAAATTCAGACCCAAATTCCTCCCTTTATTATGCATACCCATCAACAAAAAAGTCCTGTGGCTTGGGTGCTATATTTCAACCAGGGAAAAAACTTCATCATTTCCCTATGTATATACTTACTGCTGAAGGAGAAATTAATCTCAGGACCTGGGGGTCCCAGAGTACTCTAATGAGAGAGGAAGGGAGACTGTGGATATCTGGAAAGGGGAGATGAGGCAGACCCTGACAGAACCATAAGGCTGAAAGGGATGGAAAGTGCTCAGCTAGTCCTATGTTGTAGACAGTTCTCAGATAACCCTCTGCCTGCAAAAATTGCACAGTACTCCTCATCCTCTCAGGTCCCATAGCATCTGGCTTTTCTCTGGAGTATTTCTTTAGCAACTGAGCCCTCCAGATAAGCATCCAATGTATTTCTTGTTTAGCGCCAAGTTAATCTTCAGCCCAGACCAGTGGGAGAGCCGAGACAAGGATTGAGGTCACAGGGTGGTGAGTCAGGAGTTTTTTTGCCATGGGCCCACACTCTTCCTCACTAGTCTGACAGAAATGTGCATCGTACGGTGTCATGTTGCCATTGTGAAAGGGAACGTACAAACACTGGATGTGATTCATCTCTATAGACACACAACATCCCTGACAACTAATCAGGAAATTCCACTTTGTGTCCTGTATTGGAAAGCACACCCAAAATTTCAATAGGGATTTAAGAGTGTGGAAATAGTGTTCTGGAGAGAAGCTGTCATCTCTTATAGTGTTGAAGTTCTATACCCACCCTTTCCTAGTTCTCAGAAACAAGCTGACTCACCAGCCCTTTTGTGCCCCCCCCCCAAGTAAAATAATTCTCTTGAAAAAAGTTCACAAACAAGGGGCAAAAAGGGAATGAAAGAAAATGTCTCTTAGGATGCAGAACCAGTTTCCATAAATTCCCAGGAAACAAGGGGACACATTTGAAAGGCATATAAAAAATAACCTCTTGAATTCAGCATGCAACCTGGAGAAATAAATTGGACTCTCCTCTGGAAACCAATAAACAGCAGGGTGAAGAGGGAGGAAATCTATAACTCAAACATTCTGAAGGAACCTGGAGAGGAACCTCCCCACAAGGAAACTAAAAATCTGTCTGTAGTTACAGGAACAATTTCCAGCTCCAGCTTCAGGAATCTATAGCATTGGAAAATGTGTGTGAGGCCAGGAAAGTAAGAGGTTCATGGAAATATTGTGGAAACATAAGGTGCATCCTCTAGAAAGGTTACTTTGAAACCTATATTCCATCCTACAGATGTGAAAGATAGCCATTAAGGTGACAAAAAAAATCATGCACATGAAATATCACAAGCAATTTTGCATTATAACTATTCAATGATTATTTGTTGATGGCTTGAGAGATGAAGATGCTAATGCTATGTTCAAGGTGTGCTAGAAACAACCTTGATCTTTACCTGAATCAGGAGGCCTGGAAAACATTGGGAAATGTTTTGATGTAAAACAAAAGGTATCAAATAAATGTTTTTTAAAATTACAATTGCTGCAATTGTCTCCCAGGGTCATTGTGACAAGACTTCTTTACTTGCTGAGGATTCTCCTTTGAACTTTCAGGAAAAGAAGGAAATACATCCACTAACTCCCTTGTTTCTCTGAGTCTCCAAACTCCCTGGGCTTATACCTGTCTGCCTTTGGAGGATTGGTCAGTTGTAGTTCTTGATGCAAGGTGACCAGTTAATTAGCTGACACGAGTTTATCAAGTCCCTTCTCTAACTTTTAACCTGGGAAAGGATGGTTCCTGGGATATTGTAAAGAAATCAGAAGACATTAAAGAGACATTTAGAATCATTTTAGAATCATTCCTTACCCTACATCCCTTACATCCTTTTATCAATCAACAATCACTCATAAAATACCTACTACATGACCATCCCTGGGTTAGATGCTGGGGATAAAAAGACAAAGAAATAGTACCTATCTTTAAGGAGCTTACATTGTATCATGAGAAACAATGTGTATAAATATGTAATACAAATATATACCAAGTTAATACAAGGTAATGGACTGGAAGAGCTGCCTGAAAATGGAATATGGATTCCCAATTATTGCAGATATTCATACAGAGGATAGAGGACCACTTTTTAAAGAAAATTAACCATCAAGTATTTTTAAGTGCTTATTGTGAGCAAGCAGGCATGATGTGGAAATATGTTTTCCATGACTACACAAGTATAACCTATGTCAAATTGCTTGCCTTCTCATTGAAAGGGAAAGGGGGGAGACGGGGAAGGAAAAGGGGAAAGGGAGAGAATTTGGAACTCAAAACTTGAAAAAAGATTGTTAAAATTGTTTTTAAGTATAATTAGGAAAACATGAAACATTAAATTAAAAAATAAATGCTTAAAAAATTAAAAAAAATTTTAAAGCATACATGATGCTAGATATGGAGAACACAAACATCAAAATGAGGTATTCTCTGACCTCAAGAAGAACATTCTACTAGGAGGATACAATGTGTAGACAGATAGGTAAATATAGGATGTATACAAAATAATTACACTGTGATTGGGCTCAGGGCACTAACAACTCAAAAAATTAGGAAAAGCCTCTTAAAGGAGCTGGAGTCTGAGCTGAACCTTGAAGGGAGCCATTGGTTCCAACACATCAATCAAGCATGCATTAAACCTCAACTGTCATATACCAGGCACTGCTGAATTGCTCATAAAGGGGGCAGTAGACTATTTCCTTAAAGGGATTCATGATTTAGGTAGGGCTGAGGACTGCACGACTGTAAAGTCCCTTAGTACTCTAGAATTCTGTGATTCTATGTAATATATTAATCACCTTTCGGGATTCCATAGCGTCTTAGTACTTCCACAGTACTAAGCAAATAGAAGGCACTGACCCTATGTTTGCTGAGTGATATTGTAACTATGAGCTTCCTAGCCCTATGCACCCCTTCTTGTACTGAGCAATATGGGCCTTCCCTTAGCAAGCTGGATAGTTGGCAATTTCCCAGAGCAAGAGGCAGGATTGCCAGAGATGATAAAAATAAATAAACAAATTAAACTTTAAAAGGCACTGATGTTCTCACTCCCTCTAAAAAGCAAAAAAAATTAGAGGTCATTACATCCATGATCATAGACATAAAGACTTTAGGAATTATCACTGACTGGAAGAGAAGAATGTCCCCCCTCCTCCAATATACACTCTAGTAATACATGAAGTGTTTCCCTCTGTTGCTTTCAAGCATTGTTTTCTTCCTCTCAACAGCTGGAATGAATCATAAAGATTCTAATGGACCTCTAGGCATGAAGGCATAAGCTTGGAACAAGTGGTCATGATTCCTAGATATATTTGAAATACCTAGCAGTTATCTGGACTTTTCTTTGAGAAGTTTCTAACAGTCATTTTCCTCAGCCAACTAAGAAGATAAGGGTGTGGGAAGAATGATAAATGGATTCAACCCACAGCTTAAAGAAAGGAAGAGAAAGAAAGGAAGGAAGAAAGAAAGGAAAGAAGAAAGAAAGAAAGAAAGAAAGAAAG
>NW_020954884.1:1866307-2152763 GCF_900497805.2 Vombatus ursinus | reverse complement strand
GAAGGAAAGAAGGAAGAAAGAAAGGAAGGAAGGAAGGAAGAAAGAAAAGAAGAAAAAAAGATGGATTTGTCTTTTAAACTTTGTCATTGAGCTTCAAGCACTTAGGTGGTGCAGTGGATAGAGCATGAGGCCTAGAGTCAGGAAGACCTGAGTTCAAATCTGGCTTCAGATACCTACTAGCTGTGTGACCCTGGGCAAGTCACTTAACTCTATTTGCCTTGGTTTCCTCATCTAATGAGTCAAAGAAGGAAACGGCAAACCATTCCATATCTTTGCCAAGAAAACCCCAAACAGGGTCACAAAGAGTCTGAAATGACCAAACAATAACAACCACAACACTGAGCTTTATTCCAAGAGAAACCTTGTATAGAAAAAGCTTAATGCTAAAGTGGAATAATTTAAATCTGATATTTGTTTTGAAGTCATTTCGGTTCACATTATTTTCTCTGGTATCCATGGTACTTTTCAGATTGTTGCTTTAACCCACTTGAATCCTCTCTTTAGGAGCTACGCAAAGGCAACAGAATTAAACATCAAGTTATGTTGTTTAGAGTAATCCAGTTCTTGGATGTTTTCAAGTCCAAATGTGAAAGAAAAGACAAAAGCTGTGAAGTTGCCTTCCCTCTCAGTTTTAAAGTTATTTCTGAGTTAAAGAAGTATAACTAAATAAATTGGAATTATGGTGGAAAAACCACTGGACTGGAAGTGACCAAGCCCTGGGTTTTTATCTTGTCTCTGTCACCAACTAAGTTTTGTATGGTCTTAGATAAGTCACTTCCCTATTCTGGGCCTCAGTTTTCTCATCCATAAAATGAGGAATTTGAACTAAATGATCTCTAAGAGCCTTTCCAGGCCTAACATCCATTTACTGTTTAAATATGTCTAATTTCCACAGTACAACACATGAAGGAGAGTTCCCTTAGTATTTGGACAATTGATTCTCCCCACGATACTACTGACACAAGCTCCCTTTCCTTTCACAGTATAAAGCAGGATGATTTAGAAAATATAATGAATTAGAGTCTAGGAGGTCTGGACTCTGTCATCAGTTTATTATGTGACCTCAGTTAAGTTACTTAATTTCTCTTAGCCTCAGTTTACCCATCTGTATTGGAAAGATTATAATATCTGCCTTCAAATAAGGAATAAATGAGATAATATATGTGAAAGCACTTGGGAGAGTTAAAATTACTATACAAATGTTGGTTATTATGAACAACTGGTTTTTTTTTAAATCTATCCCAAATATTACAATACAACATATAAAGATCTAAAGCTTCTGAGTGTCAGACTTTCAACTAGGCTTCCCAAGCAGCAGGAGTTAAAATGTCAGCATTTAATAAAAAATAGAGAAGAAATCATATTGATTAGAAAAAAGGAAAAAGTTACATGACAGATTGCATTCTCTAGGCCCTGATACAAGTATACTAAGCAAAGATTTCATTAGCTGAGTTATCCACTCTCCCATTCTTTGCCCTCAATATTTCCATATAGCCAATCACAGGCATCAAAATAGAGTACATTATACTACCCTTGTCTAGTGCTGCCTTAAGCCAGTTGACGTCAAAACATTGGAATAAATGAGAGATGTGGTTCAGACTTAAAACTTTTATATCCAAGTTCCCGTATCTGCCAAACATAATGTCCGCAAATATACTGTGCAGAACATATACATATTCTAGGAATTTATCCTTCAGGGCAACCTGATTCCATATACCAGAGAGAAGACTGTGAAATCCAACATGCATTTCTCAATCTTTATGATTACAGCAAAAATTTGAGCAGCAGCAAAATGTAGTGACTAAAGAGCTAGCCAAGGTGTCAGGAATACCTGGCTTCAAGTACTGCCTCTGACACATACTGGCTGAATGATGAGGGATAGCTCACTTAACCTCTCAGGGCCCCAAGCAATTCTCTAAAACCACAAATCCATTATTGGAGAGGATTTCCACACCAGAAATTTTTCCCCACAGATAAAATCACAGATCCAGAACAAAATAAATAAATGAAAATTCATTCATTCAGAACCCACTGATTCAGAATTAATAATTATTTAGGTGGAAAGTGAAAGGGAAGAATACTAATAAATAAGGATTTATTAAGTACCTACTAGGTACCTGGCACTAAGCACTAAGCATTTTGTAAATATTATCCGTTTTGATTCTCACAACAACCCTAGAAGACAGGTGTTATTATCATCCCCATTTTACAGTTGAGGAAACTGAGGCAAGTAAAAGTCAAATGACTTGCCCAGGATCACACAGCTAGTAAGTGTCTGGATTTGAACTTTGGTAATCCTGACTACCAGGTCCAGTGCCCTATCCACTAAACCACCTAGTTAACCAGCCTTTGATTCAGAAGACTGGTTCAACTCTGCCAACCACTCACTGTGAAGTCATTCAGCCTCTCTGAGTGACATTTTTTTTATCTGTTACCTGAAAAGTTGAATAGATTATCACAAAGTTCCCTTCAAGCTCTAATACTTTATGATTCTATGAAAGAGATCTAGAGCTTACCTATGAATCTATGAAGGAAAGAAAGATTTGGTGAGCATAGTATGCTACAAACAAGATCAGATGGACAACTATGTTTAATATATTTTAAAGGCAAAGTGTTTTGAAGCACCCTAAAACTTTTTAAAGTACCCATTTGCATTACAATTAATGTGCTAACCACAAATAATTCTTACTTGTTTATTAAAGAAATGTCTTATAAAACTCGACTATACGGGGGGAGGCAGCTACATGGTGAAATTGTTAGAACACTAGCCCTGGAGTCAGGCAGGACCTCAGTTCAAATGAGGCCTCAAACATTTAATAGTTGTGTGATGCAGGGCAAGACACTTAATCCCCAATTGCCAAGAAAGAAAGAAGAAAAAGGAAAAATTTTTTAAGAAGAAAAGAAAAGAAATTCCATTATATAATGCCAGTTCTGGGAGAAACTGCTAAATTAGAAGCAGCTGGGTGGCATGGTGGATAGAGCTCTGGCCTTGAAGCCAGTAGGAGCTGAGTTCAAATCTGGTCTCAGACACACAACATGTACTAGCTATGTCACCTTGGGCAAGTCACTTAACCCCAATTGCCTAGCCAAAAAAAAACAAAAAACTGCTAAGTTGCAGGTCAGAGGATATTAGAATCTTGAACTTTTGCAGGGATGAGTGAGGAAGACAAAGACAGATGTAACTTCTTCCACGGGAAGATTTCCTCTGCATCACCTGCCATCATTTAAACAGCTCCGAAGGTGACCAAATGATTAGAGTTCTACAGATGGAAGATCAGAAAATATGCACAGTGGCAATTTCTATGTTAATCAATGGGTCTGGAGTTGTTTGAAGCCAGATTGGGTGTGGTGAGTGTGGGAAGGAGAGGTAGTTGTTGAGTGCAGAGCTTGGGAGTTTGGCAGTACGACTGGAGACTTCATAGGAGAGCAAAGAGAGTGCCTGAGAGCGAAGATGGGGCTGAGTGCACAGGCCCGAGAGCTGGAGACATTAGACTTGCTCTGTTTGGGCCCAGAGGGCACGGAAGAAAGATACAAAGAGCTTAGTTTGGGAAAACTTCCTCCCATCTGGATCTTTACAAAAGTACCATAACCTCTTTTCCTGACAGCAGACAATGTGGCGGAAGTGGTGCAGAAGAAGAAGCGAGCCTTCCAGAAGTTCACCTACCGTGGCGTGGAACTGCACCAGCCGCTGGATGTATCCTGTGAACAGCTCATGCAGGTGCGCGGTGCTCGATAGCGGCGGCGACTCGACCGGGGTCTGCTGCGCAAAACGCATGCCCTCCTGAAACGCCTGTGGAAGGCCAAGAAGGAGGCACCCCGCCATGGAAAAGCCCGAGGTAGTAAAGACACACTTTCGGGACGTGATCATCCTGCCAGAGATGGTGGGAAGTATGGTGGCCGTCTATAATGGCAAGACCTTCAATCAGGCAGAAATGAAGCCAGAGATGATTGGACACTACCTGGGAGAATTCTCTATCACCTATCACCTGTGAAACACGGCCGGCCGGTATTGGAGCCACCCAGTCCTCTCGTTTCATCCCTCTGAAGTAACCTGGATCCTAACAATAAAATAAGAAGCTTCCTAGTGGGGGGGGGGGGGGGGAAAAAGGACAATAGCATACCTCAAGAGGTGGTGGATTCACCGACCTTGAAAGGCTTGGAGCTGAGGCGAGGTGACCATCAGAGACTCCACATGCAGCTGAGTAAGAAGACAAAAAGTATTTCAGTATAGTCTGCACCCTCATCAATATCGTCAAACCAGCCTACCTTTTGTGAGATGCACTTTTTTGTGGGACAGACTAACAGTGAATGGCCAAGTAGGGCTCTCGGAGTTATAGCTGCTTGGTGGAGTTTCTCTGCTATTCCTGATTCCCTCACTGCTTGTTCTGTGGGGCCCTGGATCCTGCCTTGCTGATAAAAGCAATCTTGAACTTATGGAGTACGTCGGTGTCCACCCAGGTAATTGTATATGGGCGTGCAGTTCTGTCCTGTGCTCCTCTGGAGTCTAGGCACAGACTATATCAGAGCAGGTATCTGAGAGATTATGACATGGTCTCTCTATTCAGCCCATAGTCTTGTATCTGGTCCTCTGTAAGCGAGCTCAAAGTGGAGGGTTGCCTAGCAGTAAGCATAATAATGTGGCACACGTTTTATCAACTTGACTCTGGTTATTGTATGAAGTTACAATTAATTTTGAAAATTTTAATCCTATTCCTAAAATTTTTATTAATGTAAAATGGATTTGTCCCATTTACATTGTTCCAGATCAACAATTTTAATGTTGTAATAGCTTACTTTCACCACAGAACATGTTGTTCATGTATCATTTGATAACATATACCAGGAGTTCTAAATAGAACAATGAGGCAAAAGATGTAATAAGTGTCCTCTAAGGTCCTTCCTAGCTGAAAATCCTACATCTAATAGAAACCCTTGAATGGTAAGTACCTTGAGATAAAAGTTAATGTTTTATTCAATCTCATATTCCCTATAGCATCTTGCATGCGCCTTAAACAAAGTAATAATCATTTTTACATGATCTTTTGGTCCTTTGGGGGGTTAACTTTTTTTGACTCTTTAAGGTTTGCAAAACACTTTACATATGTTATCTGCTTTAATTCTCACAACTCTTTGAGGAAGATGTTATTATTATTCCCATTTTACAGATGAGGAGACTATGGCCAAAAAAAGATTAAGTAACTTGCCCAGGATTACACAACTATTAAGTGTCTAAGGCAGGATTTAAAACCAGGTCTACCTAATGCCCTATACCAATAGTTTTTGACAGGAATATACCAGTATACCAACAGGAAGGGAAGGGAAGGGGAATGGAAGAAAAAAAGAAAGGAAAGGAAGGGAAGGGAAGGGAAAAGAAGGAAAAGGGAGGGGAGGGAGGGGGAGGAGCATTTATGTAGGGCCTAGCATCCAGGGGTAGGGAACCTGCTGCCTCAAGGCTGCATGTAGCCCTCTAAGTCCTCAAGTGCAGCCCTTTGACTGAACCCAAATTTCACAGAACAAATCCCCTTAATAAAAGGATTTGTTCTGTAAAACTTAGATTCAGTCAAAAGGTTGCACCCAAAGACCTAGGAGGGCACATGTGGCCTTGAGGCTCCAGGTTCTCCACCCCTGTCAGACACATTGCTAAACACTTTTTATAAATATTACCTCATTTGATTCTGACAACAACCCTGTTGGGGTAGGTACTATTATTACCCCTATTTTACAGTTAAGGAAAATGAGGCAAACAGAGGTAAACTGACCTCTCTTGGGGGTTCATGATGGAACTCTAAAAAGTTTATGCTAAAAATTCTTTATTGGCACCATAAGCAGTAAATAATTATCCAATGGTATAACAAATATATATATATATACACATTATATATATATATATTTTGTCTGTAACAACAAGCACATACAAGTTGGAAGTATTATAGGTTTATTTCTACAGCAATGTGAAATTATCATGATTCTGTGCAGAACAATTTGGGTGTTTTTGAAGTGATTACATCAAATTCTGGCTGCTTCCAACTAAATACAACACGTTCTTACAGTTTCTCAACCTGTCATCAAAGTGTTTCCAAACCACCGCAAGGGCTTGACATTCAAGTGCAAATGGACTCCCCATACATGGTCAGACACTTAGACATAATCTCATTTGCATTTTGCACACTGCACCAGAATGGTTCCCTCATTCCTTTCTGTTGTCCTGTAATCATACTTCCTCAGCAGTATAATCACATGATCAAGATACTGCAAACATTTGCATTCTTGTATTGCAGTTATCAGGCTGTTTGAAAACAGTAATCTCTGAGCATTAAGCATTATAAACTATCTGAAACCATCTTGAAGATTATCACAAACATTACGCAGAAATAAGTCTTATATTATCTCTTACTGAAGTATTAAGGTTGGGGCAGCTAGGTGGTGCAGTGGATAGAGCACCCGCCCTGAAGTCAGGAGGACCTGAGTTCAAATCTCAGCCTCAGACCAAACACTTGACACTAACTGTGTGACCCTGGGAAAGTTACTTAACCTCAACTGCCTAAAAAAAAAAATGAAGTATTGAGGTTGTTTTCCAATTTAACCTTATCCTCTACTTATGTTACTATTCTACCTGGTAGATTTGCAAATGAACTAGTTAGCAACACCTGTCAGTCATTCAGTGGAGTTTATATGAGAATCTGATGTTCAAGTAGTAGAAGAAAATCATGTCAGATTCTTTCCTTATAAAGCTTAGTTAAAAATGAAGCAATATATGGAACTGAATTTGAAGACAGTTATAATTTAACAAAGCACTTGTCCATAAAAAAAAATTTATATTATAGCTAGCTATTCATTTTTATCAAGTGGTTAAGTGGCTAAAATTTTTTAAAAGAATGTCCATCTCTCATGAAAAGAGCTTGTAAAATTCTTCTACAATTTTCCATCACATATTTGTATGAGTGAGCATTTTCATTTTATTCTTATTTTACATCAAAATGCAGAAATAAATTCTATGTGGAACCAGATTTAAGACTGGGTTTGTTTGATATTGAGCCAAATATTAAAAACATTTGTTCAAATAAAAAAGTTCAGCATCTAAATTGAATTTATATATGATTATTATGTTACGTTAAACATCTTCCAAATTATAACTTATTTTATTAAAATGTTCTTTATAGTCAACAAAATTTGTAAAAAATAAATTTTATATGAAGACTTACAGATAATAATAAGCATATAAGGTCTTTCTGGACTTCAATTCTTACAGAATGTCCCAATAAAATATTCATAATTATTTTATAATTAGAATTATCTTAATTATAGATAGAATAAAGTTTATATATAATAATTATATAATATAAAATTTAAATCGGAGCTTTTGTGGGGCAACAGTTTTTATTGTAAATGCTCAGTGAATAAATCTAAAAGAATATTATGAATTATATATTAAATCACCCAGAGGTTGATAACATGTTTTTGTTATTGTTGAAAGGATGTCATGAAACAAAAAACATTGAGAAGTGCTGCATGATACTATCTAGCTGCTTCTAGGTATTCAAAGGCATTCAATACATATTTGGTGAACGGATGAATGAATGTTTGGAAATTAACCTAGAATACTGCAGGTATAGTATCTGAGACTTCTAGATCAATTTATTTTTTTATGTTTTCTAAATGTTCAAGAAAATATATAATCCATGATTATAATTTATATTGATCTATCCTACAGACACAATCTAGAACTGAATCTGAGCAACAAACATTTGTAGAGCACCTATTCTGTGGAAGGCGTTACACTCAAACTTCTTTGAATATGAAATTTCCTGTGCTGAATCTCAGGACAAGGTTGGCTGACATGAGAAGAGATTGGAATTGACCTACTTGTGAACCTTTCAGTTATATCTGTGGTATCTGACTCTGAAGAAAAATGAGTTTCCTATTTCATCATTGAACTGTGACTTGAATTCTAGACAGTGAATCATATAAACCTAATTAGATGACTAGCAGTTAAAATTCCAATTAAAGGGCTTAAGATACTGAGGCTCCTTTTTTAGGATTTGATTTGCGGTGGGATCTGGATGTGAGAATAGTGTTCATACTCTCCATGACCCCAGTTCCATAATGCCTGAAGTGATCAAGGGACATTCTAAAGACACAGGATAGTTTTCCCCTGGTTGATAAACTAACTATAAAAATATATTATCTCTCTTGTGAGGTTAAAACAAAACAGATTTGCACATATAAAGTACAAGGTCAGCCATAAGTGCTGATGACGGGAAAGCTCATCAGGTATGTCACCTATGGGGCAATCAGACTCAGGAGAATATTTTTTTGTTCTGCATTCATTACAGGAAACAGTACATTCCCAAACAGAAACTAAAAATCCCTGCTAGAGAAGAACTGACAAGGATATAGCATTCAAAAAATGTTTGTTTCTCAAGTCATGGTAGGGTGGGGTAGCGAATAGGATGCTAGACTTGGACTCAGGAAGACCCACATTCTAAATCATCACCTAGATACTTAACCCTGGGCAAGTCACTTAATTTCTCTGTGCCTCAGTTTCCTCATCTGTAAAATGGGGGCAATAATAACACCTACTTTCCAGAGTTGTTGTAAGGATTGAATGAGGTAATAATTGTAGAGTGCTTAGCACATAGTAAATGCCATATAAAGGTTACTTACTATTATTGTTAAATATCCGTATATATGTAGCACCCTCTCTGAGCCTACTCCACAACTTGTATTCACAGGTCAGGTGGTTACTAGTGCTCCTCTCAGGTTACCCCTTGAGGTTTCTAGTACTGTTATTCTCCTACCCTTACATATAAAATTTGGGGGCTGGACTCATTGACTTCTAAGTTTCCTTCTGGTTCTAAATCTATGATTATATGATCAAATGGTGATGGTAATAGCTGAAATTTATAGAAAATAAATATTATAGAACTAGGTTGCACAGTGCATAGAGCACCAGCCCTTGAGTCAGGAAGACCTGAGTTCAAATTCAGCCTCAGACACATGATATTCACTAGCCATGTGATCCTGGGCAAGTCACTTAACCCCGATTGACTCAGACACACACAAAAAAAGAAAAGAAATATTATTATTCCCATTTTACAATTAATGAAACTGAGGTTCAGAGAGGTTTAGTGACTTGACCATGGTCACAAAGAGGTTGGATTCAGATTCAGGTCTTTGGGACTCTTATGTCCAACACTCTACCATGCTACATGTACTTTTTACATGAAATCTTAGATGGCCTCAGGTCAGATGCCATTTAGAGGACAGAATGCTATAAAAACAAAACAAAACAAGAAATTCTGAGAATGTGCCTTCAAAGGTGAGGAGAATTTTAAAAATAAATTGTGACAAAACAGGGCAATTTCCTGACCACCACCACCCTGCTAGATGCTTTTCAGCTTTATTTTATGTGATGTCATCCCCATCAAAAAGTAAGCTGAGGGCAGAAATTGTCTTTCTTTTTGCTTGTATTTGTAACTACCACGTTTAGCCCAGTGACTGGCACATAATATGTACTTAATAAATGCTTCTTGCCTTGCCCTAAAGCTCAAGATTTGGAGGCTCTATCCATTGCTGCAGAGACTGATGGATGGGCTTGTAATTCAGGGAGGCACCCATTAGAAAGTGGTGCCTCCAATAGCTAATACAAAAAAGTGGTCTGAGATCCATCTACTTACTCCACCAGAAAATTCCCTGCCCCTAACCACAGTTGTCCCTCAGACTTTAAGGGTTTCTTGAGTGACTTTTTTCCCTTTCCAAGTCGCTTTTTTGTTGTTTTCATTCATTTTAACTTGATTTCAGCACGTCGGAGAGGCAGATACCAAAGATCTAAATCTCCTCAGAGTTGGCCCTGACATTGGGATCAGCGGAAAGAGTTGACACCCACATTAAAGGCTAACCTAAGCCTTTGCTGTGGAAGGAGCCACAGATTGCCTCATCTGAAGGGAAGAGAGGGAGTCAGCCACCCCTAGCTCCACCGCTGCTCTTCCTTCCTCTGTCTTCTTTGCCTCAAGCTCTTTCTCCTCCGTCTCTTTCTTCTCTGTTTCCTTATCGACCATATTTTCCCTCCCCTCTATTTATATTCTCCTTCAGCACTTCTTCCTCAATCTCTTAGTTCTACATCTCCATCCCTATCTCTTCTTCCATACTCCCATCTTACAAATCCTTCTTCTTTTCCATCTCCATCTACCCTTCTTCCATCTCTTCCTTTTCCTCATCCCATAATGAAACTAGAACAAAATCCATGACGATTTCCTCACTGTTTTCTCATTATAATTTGATATGTGCTTATTCAGAGAACTCCAATCTTATCTTGGTCCACCTTGTCATCTTCACCTCCTCTCCTTCATTCTGCATCTCCCCCATTCCTACCTTACATATCTTCATCTTCTTTACCTCCTCTACTTCTATGGCTTCATTTTCTATTTTAAATGAATATTTCATGTTTTTTCTCATTTTATATTAATTACTTAGCATGTAATGATATTTTCATGCCATAACACCCTTTGCTTATATCCTGGAATATATTTCCATGCTTCCTATATAATTTCTACCTCTGGCTAGCCAGTTACCGATAATCAAGTACCTCTTTGGTCATGTCCTCTTTATTAATAGAGGTATTACTATATACATAAAATTAAAATTAATAATATAAGATAGATATTCTATATTCCAATTAAGTGGCATAGTAAATAAATAGAGGAATCCAGATGGAAGCTCTTACTTTGGTCTGTGGTGGCCAGAGAATGCTCTGTAGAAGCTGGAACTCAATCTGGGTCTTGGAGGATTCATTCAGACAAATAGAGAGAAGATAGAATGGCATTTCAGGTGAGAGTACGGTGTGAGCAAAGGCAAATTTGGGGAAACAGTTAATATAACAGTCTGGCTAGAACAGAAGGTACATTTGGAGATTAATAGGAGATTTAAAATACATATGTGTGTATGCATATATAATATATATGCATATAACATACATACATAAGGGCCAGATTTTGGAGGGCTTGAAATGCCATATTAAAGAGAGCCACTGCATATTTTGAGCAAGAGAAGTATGATGAAAATGGTCTCTTAGAAAGATTAATCTGGTAGGGTGTGCATGATGAATTTGAGTAAGGAGGGAGCAGTGGCAAAGAGACCAGTTACTTGTTGGCTGTTGCAAGAGTTCAAGCATCTGGTTGGCTGTGATCAATCTGGCCACTATCCTCCAGAAAAACAGACAGGTCAATAAGTACAATTGCCATATTTGGTCATGAGAAGAGGTGTAATTTCTTGCTTCTTCAAAGCTCAGGGCAGGGACTCCAGCCAAACCAGAGCTGTTTGCTAATGTACATGGGCCACTGCCATTTTTATGCTGGTCAGTCTACACTCTGTGGCTGCCCGGCATTCTGTTTTCTGCTTTAGAACCTAACTCTGGATAGTCTCAATTAATAGGAAAGGGCAATAAAATGAAATACAGCACCACTCTGTCTTTCTCTACCCACTATGGAGGCTTTTTGAGCCAGGACCAATTTTTTTCCCCCTCTGCAGCCAGTCTAAAGTCTGGTTTATGTAATTGGTGGCTAGTTAATTCAGTTTCATGGTGTAGTGGAAAATACCTGGAACTTGGAGTTAGATGTCTTAGATTTAGATTCCTCCATTTTTAGTTCTATGTGAACCAGAGAAAATAATTTAATCTTGCTGAAACTCAATCTCCATACCTATAAATGGGACATAAAACTATTTGCCCTACTTACTTCACAGGATTGTTATAAGAATGAGATCAGGCGTGTAAATGCTTTGTAATGGATAGCATGTTTCAACATTGATCCTCTAGAATCATGATTGGTTATTGTACGACAGAGCTCATGACAGAAAGGTAATGGATTTAGGGTTCAAAATGAGACAAATAAATGTATGTATAAATACATACATGTATGCATACAAGTTATATATACACACATGAGCATATGTGTATATATGTATACATATATCTATATATTTGTATATAGCTATTGAAGGTAATTATTTTTCCTTGACTTAGTATTTTTGTTACAAGAAATTTGTGTGTATGGGGGAAGGGGTTCCAATAGGGTGGAGGGTATGAAGGAGAGAAAATTGATTTCTATTGGGTATTTTTTTAATAGAGAGATGGAAGGGTGCTACAGATATGAAATGTTGCAGAAATGATGGCTGAGGTCACTATGTTATTAATTTTACTTAACCATTTTCTTTGTTACAAGAGACTTCTCACAACATGGGAGTAATCTGTAAATATATATAATATAAAAACATTTTTTTAAATAAAGGACTTTATAACAGTAAAGCACTATATGAATATAAGCATTTACCTTTATTACTGGTTAGCAAATTGTGCTAATGAAATCAGTGTCACTAGAGCCTTCTCCCACATAACCCAGTCAGCCTTTTCTCCCCTCTGGCCATCAACTGCATCCTTAACCTAGCCAGCCATCATGTTTCATCTGATGACAAGAGAAGCTGATCTGAATGAATGTGCATAACACTGGTTTCAGTATTTCAGTAGGGTGGTTTCAGTAGGATTGGTCATCTTCATAAGGACCAAAGAGTAAATGATATATTTCAGTGAAATACAGACACCTATTTTTTCACCATTCTATAACTAGCATAGGTTTAAAGAATTTTCTAATTTCTGGTTGACTGAATCTGTGTAATATCAATGATAAAAAAGATGACTCTTTCACTCTTTATTTTTGTCACATCTTCAAAGAAAAATTCAGAAGTCTAAACTGCAATGGAAATTCCAGTCTATTTTTAATCTCTCATAAGCTCCTTAATCTATTATAAACAATCTATTCTTCTAAGTCAAAAATGAATTTTCCCCCTTCACTCCCACCCTTGCCTCACAGAAAATTGGTTGTTTTTATTTGATGTTAGAAGGCAATAATGTGTCAGATTCTTTAGAATTTAGAAATTCTTTAAGACCCTTTTTTCTCACCTCACAATCTACAGTTATATTTTATGAAGTCTCCTTATCAATTAATTAATCAATAAATATTTAAGTGCCTACTGTGTGCCAGGCATTGTTAAGTGCTGGAGATATAAAAAGAAGCAAACAGTCCCTGCCCTCAAGGAGCTTACAATCAATGCAAATAGATATATACAAAGCAAGCCACATACAGGATAAATAGGAAATAATTAACAGAGGGAAGGCACTGGAATTAAGAGGGACTGGAGAAGGCTTCCTGGAGAAGATGGGATTTTAGTTGGGACTTAAAGGAAGCTAAGGAGGTCAGCAGTCAGAGTGGAGGAAGGAGAGCATTCTAGACATGAGAGGGACAGCCAGAGAAAATTCCTTGGAGCTGAGAGATAGAGTGTCTTGTTCTTGGAATAGCCAGGAGACCAGTGTCACAGGATTGAAGAGTGCCTGTTGGGGAGTAAGGTATAAGAAGACTGGAAAGGTAGGAGGGGGCTAAGTTATAAAGGTCTTTGAATGCCAAACAGAGCATTTTGTATTTGCTCCAGTAAGCAATAGAAAGCCCCTGGAGTTTATTGGGGGGTGGGGAGGAGGTGACATGGAAGATATTAACATCTCTATCATCTCATAAAATTTCTCTTTAGATAATCATTCAACACACATTTATTAAGTTTCTATTATGTGCCAGACACTGGTCTAGGCTCTGGGGATACAAATGAAATAATTCCTACCTTTAAGTCTATCTAAGATGGATTTCCCTTTTCAGATAAACTCTACTTGAAACTCAGGCGAATTTAGATATTGTCATATATCATCATCACATTCAATTTTCATCCTCTAAGCCTTCTGCTTTGTTTTTGTGATAGGGTCATTTTTTTCCATTTATCTCTCACATCTTTAAAAGAAATTAGAAATGACCTTTGAACCCACAAAGCATCATAAGGGGCTAAACAGTAAAATGCAGTGTTACTCTAATCACTGCTGGTCAGGGTATATCCAGAGCATCATGTTCAGTTCAGGTTGCCACATTTTAAAAGGGACATTAACAAATAACACTAACCAAATTAGATATCCTTGGAGCACTGACAAGCTGGTACTGACCCAGACTCAAGAGGCAGTATGGTATAATTAAAAAAAAAATAGAAGTTGAATCTGAGTCTGAGGAGCTGGGCTCAAGAGCAGATCCTGTCACTTGCCACTTGTGTCGCATTGGGTAAATCATTTAATCTTTCTGGAGCTCAATTCCCTTATCTATAAAATTAAAGGGGACTGACTGGATGACTATTGAGGCCCCTTTCATATTTAATCTACAGTCCTTTAAGTTTGAGCTGGAACCAGTTGTTATTAATGTCGTTGCCAGCCAAATGGTTTTTTAACTCACGGCATCAGACACCATGGCCATCTCTATGTATTTAGGCTTTCTGCCCGTCAGTAGCGATGTCCTTACCCCATCCCAAATAACTGTCCCTTTTCTCCACACTCTCTAGGGAAGAGAATTTCACAAGCTTTTCCAAGAGCAGTGATTCTAGGACTTTTGAGGAGTCACTGCCTCTCCCCCATCAGTGTCTGACATATATATTTATATATTAGTATACCTTTTAAATATTTAATATATTACTGTATCTTAAATATTAATATTATATTATATATTAAATATATAATGTTTAATATATTTGTATATATTATATATAAATATATGTACATTTAAACTCAATGGCTTTGGAATGCTCTCTCTGCCTAGAAGAATCCCCAGCTTCATTCAAAGACCAGGTCAGGAGCCACTTCCTATTCAAGACTCTTACAGCCCCAACCCCACAGCTGTTACTGTTCTACCCACCAAAATAATTTTATATATGCTTTGCATGTATTTGGTATTTAAGTACAAATGGACATATCCAGGTTACCTGTTCCTTCTAGTTTAGCCTGAAAACCTAGACTCTCACTTAAGTTTAAAGAATTATAGAATCATTTCAGTGGAAAATGACCTCAGGGTTCATCCAGTCCATCTCCCTGGCCAGTTCAGTGATCTTTTCTACATCAAACTTCATAGATAGATGACCATTCATCCACTTCTCCTTAAATGGTTTGCCTCCTGGATTCATGGTATGTATGATAGGATTATAGGATATAGAGCTAAAAATACCCAGGAGATCACCTAGTCCAGGGTTCTTAACCTGGAGTTCACAGATCTAAGGGTCCATGGATAGATTTCAAGGAGTCCATGAACTTGGAATGGAAAAAAAATCCATATCTTTATTTTCACTAATGTCTAACTGAAATTTAGCATTTCCTTGAATTATGACTGCAGACAATGAACATTCATCTGAAAAGAGGCACATAGTTGACTTCACCAGACTACCTAAAGGGTCCATAACATATAAAAGGTTTAGAATCCCTGATCTAATGCAAGCATCTCACTTTCTATAGATAAGAAAACCAAGGTGACTCCCCCAAGGTCAAATTAGATATAACAGACCCAAAGTTAGAACTCATGTCCTTTGACCCAAATCCTATGCTGTATCTGAATGTCCTCTCTTTCTATGTTAGCTCACCCTCAGTTCTGAATTCTGTATTGACAATATATGGCACTCTTTGCCGCACCTGCAGGCTGAGTTCCCAATCCTGATCCCTTCCAGACTGCCCTGCCCCACTGCCTAATCATGCCCTGATACTGAACATCTGTGAGACTCAATAGGAAGCAGAAAGGGAAGTTCTCTACCTTACAAATCTCTCCTGGAAAACCTAACCAGCCTGCCACTGATCAGGATTCCTCACTCTAGGTCACTTATGCCTGGTTTAGAAACTGGCAGAATCTGGCTTGATAAATTACAGCTCAATTAATCCCACGGATTTTTGTCTGTTTTACAGATTAACTAGAATTGTTTTTCTCTTGGCTAACCACTACTTGATCTCAGGAAATATGCTTCTCAGAGATGGACTCTGACAGTTTTGCAGCATGTGATAAGTCATTTGAAGGTAACAATTGGAATGATGTTTTGCTTGAATATTTTGGAACCAAATGAGTGCTGGAAATATCTCCCAGAAAAGACTCTTACATTTGCCAGAAAGGGCTGGGTTATGTTGATTTCATGGGCTGTTTCACCTCTAATTTCTAGATTGCAGGATAATTTCAATAATACTAAGCTGTGTAATTACTGAGTCAGGCACACATTTTAGTTACTGACTTTGAGCTACTTTTACAGCAGAGGGAATAGGTGAGTCACATTTTATTACCAAGTATTTATATCTTGGAGAGCTTCATTCCATCAAGAAGGGGAGAGAAAAAGGCATTAAGGGAGAAAAAATATACAGGGAAATCACAGTGGGGTTGGGCAAGGAGAGAGATATGAAAGACTGGAAAAGATTCACATCTATCCTCAGTGATATATTTTTGCTAAACTAATCTAAGCCCTGAAACATGAATGGCCAAAGGGCCAAAGATTCTTCCCTAATTAGGAATGTGTTGCTGTTCTTTAAAGGAAGAGACAAAAACAAGTTATTTCTAGTTCACAGGGAAAGCATTGCCTTGTGTGTATATCATCTCAAGGATATAAAATTGGTTTTCTATTCTCTAGTTAGGTCCAAGCCCATTAATGAGAGTAAGGAAATAAAAGTTTTGATATTGGAACTGAAATTGGCTTTTTTTGCTACATAAGTGTAGTAACTGAGATCTTGCAAGGATGCTTAGAGGACATTCTAGATGGCAAAGTAGTTTGGATTTGAAGTCAAAAAAACTGGGTTCAAATCTGGCTCTTCTATTTTATTCTATGATCCTGAGAAAATCATATCACCTATCTCAGCCTCAGATTTTTCATCTGTAAAATCCAAATGAATGAATTGGACCTCTTGGGTCCCTTCTAGCCCTAAATCTATGATTCTATGGCCCCTTTCCCATTCACAGGGGCATGCTCTCAAACTTCCCCTCTAAAGAGAATTCTCTCTGTTTTGTTTGGTAGGGGGAAAGATCACTGAATTTGGAAGAATTGAGTTTAAATCTTGTCTCTGCCATTTACTGCCTATATGACCTTGGACAACTCTCTCCTCTCCAGGCCTCAGTTTCCTCATCTGTAAAATGAAGGGTCTATATTAAATGATTCCCTCAAGCTTTAAATCCTAAATATAAGCTAAAAGGAGTCGGTTCCCAATATATATACCAAAAAAATGGACAATTGTCCTTCTAATTATATTAGGGAGAGAGCTTCTCATAGGTGTTATTTTCTAACATTTTATAGGCTCCAACAGCTTGCAGCAAAGGAGTGATGACAATATCTTCTTTAACAGACACTGCAGAATATAATGGAAAGAACTCTGAACCAAGAGTCAGAAGCCCTACCATTAATTAGCCCTGTCATCCCACTCATCACCTCCCCTTTCTGGGGCTCAGATTGTCAACAAAATGAGTGATTTGGACTTAAATGTTCTCTAAAATCCCTGTCACCTCTAATGGACTTTGATGACTTCCCTAAAGAGGGTAGGTAGGTTAGGGCACCTACATTCATAACAATAGCAAGGAAGCCCAGCTAGGGAGACCTGCTAGGTAGTTAAAACTTCAGTGGAGAGAGGGGGCAGGAGGGAATTGAACCTAAAGTGTACTCACCGGGCAAACAGTTATGTATAATTACAAAACATCAGGGTTGCTTTTGTTCAATTCAGATCACAAAGATGTTCGTTAAGTTTCTCAAAAAAAGTGAAAAAAAATTATATCATTCAGGAAGGCCTGTCATCTAAAAATAAGCCTAAAGTATGTGGTAGGGAGTTTTCCTTTCTACTGTGTAAGAGAAGTGTTTCATCAAAATAGTCTTTCAATACACCTTGCCTAGGTATTACAAGAACAGAGGGAGAAAAAAAAGTCAGAGGAAAAGGTCAAGGATGAGCAAAGAGAATGAAGTGGAAGGAAAGAAAGACACCAAGAGAGTTCCACAAAGTTGAAGGAAAAATTAGAGATATTGCTACAACGATAAAGGAGGAGAACTTTCCAAAAGGAATCTCTAAAAAGCAGAGAGAATTAACATGAGATGAGACAGAAGCCGAGGGGGGGGGGGGGGGGCAGATGGAAGACAGGAATTTGAGAGAAAAAGAAGAAAATGATATGCCACATAGCTAATAATAAATGATTGACAAATGTTTAGCACATTTTTAAAAGAATGAGCCTTTGTGCCATGGGAATTCTAAAACTGCAGCCTTCTAAAGGTTACAGCCTGTGGCAACTCTGTGTATGAACATAAACCACAGGCCCAAACTGCTGGATGTTGGGGAGGGGGGGAATCTATCAGCATAATAGAATTTCATGTCTCTGCCTGATATATGCATGTGTTCCCTGAGTGCCTGTTTTATAACCCTCAGGGAACAGACCAACTCCAGAGGAGTGATTTAGGCATCACAAGTATATTTATCAGAAATCTTTTGTGTGTTTGTTAATAGTGTTTCACACTATTGATATCCTTCTTTTTTATCAAACCTGTTCTGTAAAAACAAAATTTTAGAGCTTTTCTAATTTAAAAAAAAGAAACAACAATAGCAAAAGATTCCTGTGATTGGTTGAGCTAAGAAAACCCAGCTTTGTGTTTTAAAATAATTTATCTGTGTTCTCCCCTTTATTGATTTTTTTTTCAGAAGCCTAGACGCTAACGGAACAGGAACAGAAGGAAAGCTCCCTGGAGAGAAATCCAATTCAAGGATAGATTTGTGGTTCATGGGGGTTTGGCCTGAAAATTTCCTTTCTCAGGGAAGTCATCGTTTGGAGCACCATTATGAATGACCAGAGCTGGCAATCTATACTATCATTCTGTGTAGTGACACCCTGCCATTTAAGGGGATGGCAAGCAGCAGGAAAAATGAAGACAAAATTACAGCTGGAAAAAAATCAAACAAACCAATAATTACTAGCTGTTGGGATGTGGAACAGAAAAGAAGCCTCCTTCTATATTTTTACTAGCACACACTTTAATCAGATCCATTTCCTGAAATCTCAGATTCAGCACATTATGCTCCTACCATTGGGTGTGGAGACTTATGGCAATTAGAGTTGAATCAAATATTTGGTTGACATCTTGGCTGCTCAGTGCTTGGGATAATATTTCTCACCAGGCTGGTTGCCTAGACTACAAGGCTGTAAGAATCCCCCACCCTCCACCCCCACCCCATCCGGATGGCTCCCCTTGGTCCTATCAGTCCCACACAGATCCAAAGGAAGGAAAGGGCCTCTTCTTGTTATCAGACGCACACTCAAGTGGGCCACCATTGTTGGTTATCCAAGGAAAGGTAACTCAGAAATTGTTTTTACATGTAATTGAGGGGAAAATTAAATATTAAAAAAGGGGGAAGGAACCCAGAGAGAGCAGCAGCCATTTTTGACAGCCTGGAGCCAAAGATGTAATTCGAAAGCAGCCCGATGCTACTATCTACACCACAAGCTCCCTTTAGATGTCAGGTTAGATAGGCAGCTGGAAAATGGGTCCTAAATCTGAAGGGATTAGGTTGCAGTTCTGGGCTATTTGCCTTCCTCCAGATTTCCAGAGCAAGACAGCAACCACAGGCTGACCTCTCATGCCTCCTTTCTGAGCTGCACTGGTCACAGCCCCGAGGCTGATGAAACTGACTGTGAAACTCCCTCTTTAGCTCTTATCACTGACCCTTAGCTATGAGGAAGTGATGTATGAGTCAGTCTGTTTGGTCAGGGTCTTCATGGAGGCTGAAAGGATCTATACAGAATGGCATCCAACTTAAACTGGGGAGAAGGCAAGAGGGAGAGAGAAAGGGGAAAAAAAATAAATTTTATATTGTCAGTCAGCTGAGGCATTTTATCTGTACTGATACTGTATTTACAAATTAAAACCGTTCCTCACCATTAAACTTGTTAACAATGGCCACATTGTCCAAGCATGTTGCCATTGTCTGATGCTGGTGTGAGGTAGTAGAAAGAATACTGGGCTTGGAGTTGGGGTTGAATTCGAGTTAAATTAGCAAGTACTAGCTGTGAAACTCTGGGCAAGTCACTGAACCTCTCTGAGCCTCAGTTTTCTCATCTGTAAAATGGGGATAATAACACTGTTCATATCTACCTCAGAGGGTTGCTGTGGAGAAAGCACATTATTATACAACGTGAGGTACAGAAGGTGGTGAGCAGAATTCATTTGTGCCATATGAGTGAGGTCTGGAAATGTCAGTGTTCATGCCACATCCCTGTTCCTCTGCTTTAGAATGAAAGTTCATAAAAATCTCTAACAAAGATTCAATGCTAGTCAGAGTGGCTACGGGTTAAGTCTCAACTGTTAATGAATTTATTTTTTTAACTGCAATATTTACTGCAATAAACAACAGTGCTTTGTGAATAATACTAAATCCAAGTAGGTACTAAATTAGTAGGCACTAAATCCCAGTCACCCAGGCTGGCAACCTAGGTGTCATCCTCCACTCCTCATTCTCTCTTACTCCCAACCCCCCCCATATCTGATAATGTTTCAGTCAATTCTAGCTTCACAGCATCTCTTGTAGACCCTTCACCCCTTCTTCTCCTCTGACACTGCCATCATCTTGGTGCAGGTCTTCATCTCCCCACACTAGGACCACTGCAATAACTTCGTGGTACGTCTGCCTGCCACAAGTCTCTCCCCACTCCAATTCATTCTCTATTAAGGAGGATGTCAAATTAATCTTCCTAAAGAACAAATCTGACATGTCAACCCCCACCACCCAGTCAATGTGGCTCCCAATCACCTCCAGGTCCAAATATCTGCTTGGCTTTTAAAGCCCTAGCCCTTGCTACCTTTTCAATCTTTTTATACCTTACTCACCCACACATACCCTGCAATCCAATGACACTGGTCTCCTTGGTGTTCTCATACAAGACACTTATCGCTGGCTATCCTCCATGCCTGATACAAGCCCTCATTACCACCATACACCTGGACTACTGCAGTAGCCTACTGGTTGGTCTTCCTGCCTCAAGTCCTTTCCCCACTCCAGTTCATCCTCCTCTCAGCTATCAAGGTGATCTTCCCGAAGCCCGGGTCTGACATGTCACTCCTCTATTCAGTAAACATCAGTCACTCTCTATTGCTTTCAAGATCAAATATGAAATCCTTTGTTTAAATTTTGAAACCCTTTGTAACCCCTCTCCTCCCTACCTTGCCATTCTTCTTATTCACTTCCTCTGCCATTCAATGACACTAGCTATACCTAGAACAAATCATTTCCAGCCTCTCCACATTCTCACTACCTGAGCCTCATTCCTGGAATTCTATTGCTTCTCATCTCTGCTCCTGGCTTCCCTGGCTTCCTTGAAGTCTCAGAAAAAAAGCCCCACCTCCTGTAAAAACCCGATCCCAGTTCCCCTTAATCTTAATACCTTCCTTTTGAGAACATCACCAGTGTTTCCTGTATATCTCTTATTTGTGTGATGTCCTTTGTATGTTGCCCCCCCATTAGACTGTAAGCCCCTTCAGGGAAGGCACTGTTTTTTTATTTTCTTTATATCCCCAGAGGTTAGCACAATGCCTAGTGCATAATAGACACTTAATAAATGTTTGATTTGACAACTAAATAAATGTTTTTAATTTGTTTTTCTTTTTTAAGTAAGCTTTCAAGTTTTGTTAGAGTGATGTAGTGTTGAGTGTTGAACTTAGAACCAAGTAACTTGGGTCTAAATACTAGCTCCAAAATTCATTAGCTGTGACCATCAGCAAGTTACTTAGACTCTGTAAGCCTCAGTTTCCTCATCTATAAAATGGAAATTGAAATACTTGCACTAACCACTTCACAGTTGTAGTGAGAAAAGCACTAAATAAACCTTATAAGTTCAATTTTTTAAGATGTGTTATTTGTTCTCATATTTCACCAGTACATAAATCTTTGAAAGAGAAAGAGAGAGAAAGAGAGAGAGAGAGAGATCAAATGCCATCTTTCCCCCTGCTATCCAAGGGCATATAGTACAGTCTCTGTTCTAGAATCTGCCACCACATCTATTCAAAAAATATAGTTCAATTAATTGTTTGGAAAACTGGAACTCAATGTAGTAGAAACTGGGCATAGACCAATATCTTACACCATTTACCAAGGCAAGGTCAAAATGGATACATGACCTAGATAGATATAAAGAAAGATTTTACAAGAAAATTAGAAAAACTCAGTACATATTACTTATCAGACTTAGGAATAAGTAAACAATATAAACAAGAGATAGAGAACAAAGTTAGGTGTAAAATGGATAATTTCAATTACATTAAATTAAAAGGTTTTTGTACAAATAAAACAAATGTAACCAACTGGAAAATTAGGGGGAAATTTTTATAGATAGTATATCAAATAAAGGTCTCATATCTAAAATATACAAAGAAATTTGTCAAGTCCATAAGAATATGAGTCATTCCCCAATTGATAAATGGTAAGAGGATATGAACAGGCAGTTTTTCAATGAAGAAATCAAAACAACTCATAAAAGTCATATGAAAAAATGCTTTAAATCATTCATGATTAAAGAAATACAAATTAAAACTACCTTGAGACATCATTTTACACCTACCAGATTGGTTAAAATGATAGAAGGGGAAAGTGACAAATATTGGAGGGGATGTAGAAAAATTGATCTACTAATTTCTTGGTGGAATTGTGAACTGATCCAACCATTTTGGAGAGCTATCTGGAATTATGCCCAAGGAGTTATTAAACTACCTATACCCTTTGGCCCACTTATACCACTATGTGGTCTATTTCCAAAGATAATTAGAGAAAAAGGAAAAGAACCCATGTATTCTAAAATGTTTATAGCAGCTCTCTTTGTGCTGACAAAAAACTGGAAATCACAGGAATGCCCATCAGTTGGGGAATGGCCGAACAAGTTATGTTATATGATTGTGATGCTATGCTATAAGAAATGATGAGTTCAATGATTTTAGAAAAACAGAAAGACTTGCACAAAATAATGAAGAGTGAAATGAGGACAGCCAAGAGAACACTGTAAACAGTAACAGCAATATTATTTTAAGAATGACTGAGCAAATAAGTCATTTTAACCATTATAAATACCCAAATTAACTATAAAGGACATATGAAGAAAGATGCTTTCTGCATCCAGAGAAAGAACTGATAAATAAAAGTATGTATATAATAATTTTACATATATATATGTATATACACCTATTTGTGTCTAATGATAGCCATCTCTAGGGTGGGGGGGAGGAAGGAAAAAAAAGAAATTTACATGGTAATTTTGTTGTATATTTGAAAGGAATAGCCAGTTGTACACAGTAGATTTGCAGTTTCATGTACAATCATGTTTTTTATTGTACTATGTTATGGAAATTATTGTTTTATTCCATAAATTAAAAATAAAATTTAATAATAAAAAGTGTAGGCCAAATTCTATTGCAATAAATGTAATTATAAACCATAGAATTATAGAATTTAGATCTGAAAGTGAACTCTGAGGTTATTTATTTCAACCAATTCATTTTCAGTATATTGAAATGATTGCCAAGTCCTAATAAATGACCTTCCTTGCTACAAACTGCATTCAATAAAGCAAAATAACTTGAGTGAACCCTTAGGGCTCCTTAAAATGGAATCTTACCTGTGTTAGCATAGTACAGTTTAAAAAAAAAAACACACATACATGCAAACATTGAATTCAGATTCAGAGGAGCTTGGTTTGAAACAGGGCTCTGCCACTTAATACCTGTGTGACCCTTAAGTCACTTAACCTCTATGGGCCTCAATTTCCTCATTTGTAGAAAGTGGGGTTGACTAAATGACCTCTGTAGTTTTTGCCCTCTCTAAATCTATGATCCAATATTATCCTGAGATACTCTTCCTACGGTAAACCCTGGGTTTTACATTCTAAACCTCCATTTAGACGAGTAGGAACAAGTGAATTATTCACTAATCTGTTGACAAGCTTGACCTAATCAGTTGACCTGGGGCTTTATTCATTTCAACCAATATTTATTAGGTACCTATTATATACAGAGCACCATGCTAGGCTCCTAAATTGTGGGCCACCTAAAAGCCACCTTGGGTTCAAGTTACACTTTGGGTCACATTCACTCAAACCCAAAGATGATGAAACCCTACCAGTGTTTCTTTTACTAGACCCAGAAGGTACATTACTTCAGAGCAAAAGGCATTCACTCAAAATAAAAAGTAAAGTAAGCAATAAAGAATTCAATAAAGCAGTAGCATGCCTGATACCTATTCCCAAAATGGCTGACTCCTCCTTACATGTGCCTACTGGAGTAGTGTGGAGCCCCCGTATTAGCTGGTAGCAGCAGCATCATATTACAAGGACCTAATACTAGGGTATTAGATAAGTATTCACAGAGCAGCTTTGGATGTATTGTGTCTCGATTCTAGAGTAGATAGAGAAATAGAAAGATGTTAGATAGATATATAAACAAATAGATAGATAGGTAGATAGACAGAGGAATTATTAAGTAGTTAGTATAAACCAAACACTGTGCTAAGCTCTGGGGATAAAAATATAAGCAAACAAGATAGTCCCTGCCCTCAAAAAACTTACATTCTAATGGGAGAAGACAATCCATGGAGGAGCATTGGAAAGGTGGGGAAGACAAACAGCAGAAGAGTACCCATATAATGGAGCAGATAAGTAAAAGGAGAAGTCTAGAGTGAAGTGAATCATGGCCAGGGTCTTTCGTAAAATAGCGGTCAAGAGAGGCAGTCACCAGTGAGGGATGGATCTCAGCTCAGTTATTTCTCAGAGTAAAGGAAGAGACCAGAGAGAAGGCAAGTAAAAGGTTAATCAGTCTTGGTTTTTACTGCCAACTCCATGCACAAACAGTGAGAAAGGAACATGGCTGGTTAATTCATGAGCAGGTGTATGCTAGTTTAGCTCCTCCTCACTTTTAGCCCAACAGGAAAAATAACACAGAACTGATTGCCAAAGGTCAAGAATCCAAGTTGCCATCTTTTCTACCAGTCCGATCTTTCCACCGCTTGTACCAAGGTTCAGCTCACAGATATACTGCAGGCTAGAGAAGCATGGGACTTGGCAGCATGGTACTCCAGAATAAAGAATGGAAAACCAATCTGGCAACAGTGGGAAAACTGGATTGGTGGTGGAGAAAGTAAAAGGATATAGGTTAGTTTCCCAGATATACACTTACTTCTTCAGCAAGACATACAATCTCTCTGGGCCTTTTTCTTTCAAAAGAGAGGATTAGACTTAACAGGGATAGGGAACCTGCAGCCTTGAGGCCACATGTGGCCCTGTAGATCCTCAAGTGTGGCTCTTTGACTGAATCCAAACTTCAAGAACAAATCCCCTTAATAAAAGGATTTGTTCAGTAAAACTTGGACTGTCAAAAGGCTGCACCCAAGGCCCTAAAAGTCCACATGTGGCCTCAAGGCTGCAGGTTCCCCACCCCTGGACTAGTATATGAATGCTAAGGTTTTTTTCAATTCTAAATCTATGATCCAAAGTAGTCAAAGGATAAAAACCAACAGTTCTCCAAAGAACTGAAAACTATTCCTTAGTTTTCCATACAGCATTTCATGTTTCATCTTTCTGTCTTTGCATAGCCAGTCTCCCATGCCCACCATGCATAGCCTCCTCATCCCCACCTGTTTTCAAAGATGAGCTCAAGTGCCAACTCCTAGATGAGACCTTTTCTGATTCCTCCAGAACAGGAACAAGCATTTATATAATGTCATGATAAACACTTTTACAAATATCATCTCATTTGATCCTCACAATAACCCTCCAAGGAAGGTGCAATTATTATCCCTCTTTTACAGATGAGGAAACTGAGGCAGACAGGTTAAGTGATATGCCCAAGGCCACACAGCTATTAAGTATCTGAGGCCAGATTTGAACTCCAGTCATAGCTCTACAGGTTGTGCCACCAGCTAGAGACTCTCCAACCCCAAATTTACCTTATATTAGAAAATTATCTCTGTTAGAATATGAGCTTTTTAAAGGCAGGGACCTCTTTTGACCTTTCTTTATAACTCCAGTGCTTAGTACAGAGCCTGGCACATAGCACACCTTTAATAAATGCTTGTTGACTTACATTTATTTTGTGTGTATTACATCTACTTATATGGGTACATGTTGTTTCCCCTAATAGAATATAAGCTGTTTGGGGGCAGGTGTTGTTTTGTTTTTTGTCCTTTTATTCCCTTGATTGATCAATTAATTGATCCTACATTTTCTGCCCTTCTATTATCTAAAATTCTTTTTTAAAGTCTAATAGATGAGTTTCCTCAGTACTTACTTCAATGTCTTTTGACAACTTTCTCTTCTCTTCCTCATCAGAACTATTTCTGTTTCTTTCTTGAAGATGTACCATACTTCTTAGGTCAACTTCTATAGTATAATTTTAAGTCACAGGATCCTACCTACATTTTCTCTGGACCATTTGAAACTTATTTTCCCAAAACTTGCGACATATATTTGATGACAACCAGTAGCTTTTCTTTCCTTGTAATGTTAAGAGAACAAGTGGTCACTTCAGTCCAAGGATATTATTATTTCTAATTCAGCAAGGAGTTCCTCCATGTTGGTCAGAATCAGGTCAAAGAAAAAGGGTTCCACATAGAACCAAACTGTGGTAGCACTTAGGATAGTAAAGAACTGGAAACAAAATAGATGTTCATGAATTGGGAATGGCTAAACAAAATGTGGCACATGAGTGCAATGGAATATTACTGTGTTGTAAGAAACAATGGCTCAGTGGATAAAGTGCCAAGCCTGGAATTAGGAAGACTCATCTTCAGAAGTTCAAATCTGGGCTCAGACACGTACTAGCTGTGTGACCCTGGGAAAGTCCCTTAACCTTGTTTGTCTCAGTTTTCTTACCGTAAAATAAGCAGGAGAAGCAAATGGCAAATCACTCCAATGTCTTTGCCAATAAAACCCCAAATGGGGTCATGAAGAATTGGACATGACTGAAATAAATGAACAACAACAACAAAAAAAAAGTATGAATGCAGAGAAACATAGATGTTCTTACATGAACTGATGCAAAGTGAAGTTAAGTAGAGCCAAGAAAACAACAAGTGCAACTGTGTCAATGGAAAGAATAACAAACAAGCAAACAATAGAAATTGAATGTTGTAAAAATAAAAAGATGCTACCTCCATCTCTTCTCCTACCTCCCTTGCATAGGTAAAAATGTATGCAGAATTTTTCTAACGTTATAAATTACATATAATCTTTATAATGTGTTGATACATTTTAATGATTTTCTCCTCCACTTTCTTTTTAGTTTTTAATTCATTCATTCATAATATTCATTCATTCATTCATGAAGAGGTTGGGTTTCCACATCTCTCCCAGGCTGGAGATGCAGGAACTACTCACAGCTTGATCCCATTACTGATCAAGCACATGGACTTTGAACTTTCATTTTCAAACCGATCCAATCCACCCCTCCTCAGGCAACCTGCTGGCCTCCCACTCCCAGAGGTTTGTCATATCAATTCTGAACTTAGTGCAGACACCTGATAGACACAGCCCATTACAGCTCAAAGCTGCTGCACTCAAGATAGCTGCCAGCCTCAGCCTCCCCAGTAGTTGAGATTACGGGCATGGACCACTAAGCCTAACTTTTTTATTCCTTTTTTTTAAGTTATTTTTATGAGAATGTCTCTCCAAGAGTGATACAGGGAGAAATCTAAGCAATCTAAAAACATGATATAGAGTTATATAGTATATCTATTATATTAATTACACATTATATAACTGCATGATATAGTTTATTATATATTATATATTAATTATTGTTAATATATTACAATCAGGTCTAGATTAGCAATTCCTCTTGTCCCTTCCTCTACCTTTTAAAGAATGAAATTATCATTAAGTTATGTCAAAAACTATCAACCCATCAAAGAATGAAGTAAGTAGAGCCAAGAAAACAATACACACAATGGCCACAACAACATAAATGGAAAGAACCATAAAATAATCAAAAATGAATACTGCAAAATTACAAAGACCAAGCAAATAAGAAATATGAGAAGACCTTTCCCCTCACTCCATTGCAGAGGTGGGAGGTCCACAGGTGTGACACATTGCATATATTTTCATATTTTTAGATATATTGTTCAGTTTTGCTAATGGATTTTTCCTTCTTCTTCCTTTTCTTTTTTCTTTCTCCTACTTCTCCTCCTCCTCCTCCTTCTTCAATATTCTTGGTTATATGGGATAGTTCTCTGGGAGTAGGGAGATGGGAGATGTTGAGAGAAATCCTAGCATTATAAAAAGCCAAAAAAAAAAAAGTTTTAAACAATGAAGAATAAAAATGGACTTAGTAGTTGTTTTGCTTTTGCCAGAGAGAAAGAACTCTGAATGATAGCTAGATAATAGTAATCTCTCATCTCTACTTTATAATAGAGTCATGATATAGAGTCTATATCATGCCTCTCAGTCATGTCTCTGTTTCTGGTTTGCATTCTATTTCTCAAGCTCTTTGCTTATTTCTTTCTTCTGAGGTGATCTGAAGTGGCACAGCAATATCATTCCTATTTCCTCCTCTATTGATTCTTACCCAAATGCTTTCCACCCTGCTTCTTTCCTTGAACTCTTGGGTTTTTCTCATCTAGCTTTTAAATATATAATGCCTCTCTGTGTCTTCTCCCCTGCCCCCTTCATTCTGTTTCATTTGCATTTGGTATACTTTTCCATAGCCATATACCATTTCTGCAAAACAAACAACTCCTTCCTCATGGGCCCCTGTTCTTGATTTAAACAATTTTATGTTTGCATACTTTAATATTAGGTTTTCTGAAAAACAAGGCACACATCTGTAATGCATAGACCAAAAAAAAAAAAAAGGATTAATCACTCAAAGGTAAACAAAAGAGAGAAACATCTGTGAAGGTACATGCAATGCAAGATCCATATAATCTGGGTTGTTTCAAATATCATTGTTAATTTAGAGAGACAGGAACTGGCCAATCCCTGAGGGGATGTATGTACCACAGATTATAGTGGGTCTTTGGCTATTATCAGGTAAATAAGATCAAGTATCAAATTCTATTTCTTTTACTTGAATTATTTGGGTTGGTTGTCTCTTTCATACATTCATAAAACCATGAAGGGTTAGAAGTCCAGTTGACTTTGAACTACACAGACACCCTCAATGAAAGAATACAGTTAGTTGCTTCCATAAGTGACAACCTTTTCATGAAGCATCTGTGGAATCCAGAAGGATGTATCTTTGAAGTCATCTAACATGATGGAAAAAGCACAGGATCTTCAAGATACCTGGATTCTAGTTCCAGTTTTGTTTGTTGTTAATGTGGCACTAGACAAATCACCTGACATCTGTGGGCCTTAGTTTTTCCCTCCAAAAAATAAAAGGATTGAAATGGATGTGCTTCTAGCTCTAAAATCGTATTTTTCTAATGCTATTATAATCAAATGTTCCTAATAATACTCAGTGTATTGAATAGGGAACTATAACATGGCTTCCTGAAAGAGGTATGCCTCTGCCTAATTCTAATCAGTTAGAAATTGGTTAATTGATGGTTACAAAAACAATAATAGATGAAACAACATTATAGGGAGAAGTTAGTTCCATTGGAACCATATTTTAAGTGCCATAACTAAGCAATAGAATAAATAGCATTTCAAAGAGTTTTGTGACTTCACAGTAGGGTTTCGTTAATAACGTATTAATGATGTTATTGCAAAACAATGTCGGTTAGAGTAGTCTTATGTGGGGTAGGCCTGTAAAATATCCTGCCTCGCTGGAACTTAAATGCTACTAGTAATAAAAATCAAAGAGAGTTATTTTGGAACTCTAAGTTTATGTAACATCCTGTATTAAGCTGCCTCAGATACTAGGCAGGAGCCAAAAAAATAGTGGTGAATTTTCAGCTGCACTTGGAGTTAGTTAGCAAAAAAAAAATAATAATAACTGTGAAAAAGACCCTGAATATTAGTTGTTGATAGTGCTTGGCTGAACAGCAGTAAATGAAAGATACATCTGCACTTTGAAAAAAGTCAATCATTGTTCACATTGTAATTTTTCATTAACAATTAACCCTTGTTAATCATTATTTAACATATCACTTATCAATTAACATTTTAAAACTTTCCATAGTGGTTTTTCATCTTCCATATAACACACACTCGTTTAGTTTTACTTTCACTGGTGCTCAGGAAAGATTTACACAAGAGAGTTTTGGCTAATAGAGTGAGGACTTTCAAGAGGGAATGAAAGTTGAGGCAAGTCTTAAAGGACTAGTGGGATTGGCAGAAGAGAGGGGTAGGCTTTCCAATGCAGGGGAAAATAGAGGCTCATATAATTTAATGTTTAAGATTTAGAGGATACGTTATAACAGATGACTATTCCATAGTGAAATTATATCACACACACAAACACAATTTTTCCAATTTCTCAAAAAGAGATAATAGATACATGCTCTCTATGCCAACTACACACTTATAACATACGATCAGGGGTCCTTCCTTTTGGAAACATACTTCTGATTTCTCAAATATAATATGATTTCAAACCAGGACTTACCATTTGGGCATGGTACATGAAGGATTTCTCAGAGTACAGGCTGCTAACTAGAGGATGGTCTGCTGGAAATCCCACAAATTGCAGAAGGGAGCATAGCAGAAAAAGGGAAAGCAGTACGATGCCTCCATAGGAAGGAAGACTAGCTCTGGAGTTAGAAACCCTATGTTTTAACACAACAACAATAACAGCAAGCATTTATATAGTGCTTTAAGATTTGCAAAGTACTTTACAAATATTATTTCATTTGGTCCTCACAACAACTCTGGGAGATAGGTGCTATTATTACCCTCATTGTACAAATGGGGAAACTGAGGCAGGCAGCATTTAAATAATTTTTGCAGAATCACATAGCAAGTAAGTGTCTAAAGCTGGATTTGAACCACACCTTCCTGAATGCCCATCCAGCATTCCATTTACTATGACAAATCCCACTTCTTATGTTTACTACTGGTGTGACCTTTGGTAAATCACTCTAACTTTCTCAATTTCTTTATCTGTAAAATGAAGAGGTTGGGTTATATGACCTCTGAGGCCCGATCCAGATCTAGGTAGTTCTATCTCCTACATGATACATAGGTTATAAAACAAGATTGACACATATAAAACCTTTGAAGACCTTGGGCACTACCCAGACACTATGAGTACTGCTTGTTTACCAGGGCATTATTATGCAGTCTATAGATAGATACTTGGGTCTATATACTAACAACTTGACTTTTAAGTGATATTTTAGTGTTAATTCACAATTAAAATTTGCATGTTTACAACAACTTCTTCCTTGGAAGACTATAGTAATATATTCCAAGACATAACTGGCAGTTTTTAATTTATTTCAAAAATGCTCTGCCAAAATCCTATTTTCACATAATCTCCTTAGTTGGTAAGGTTACTACGACCCAAATTACTTATTTTATCTTGATATGGGACAGTCAACTAATTACATAGAAAAAACAAATCATTTCTCATAAGACACATACATTTGAGACTAGAAAGGAATTTAAAGGCCTTCTAGTTCAACTCCCACAGTTTAAAGATAGGAAATTGAGGATCAAAGAGGTTCTGTCACTCAAAGTCACACAGCTACCAAGTGTCAGAGTTGAATTTTGAATCCATTTCTTCCTGACCCCAGCTCCAGCACTCTACCTACTATACAGTGTTGCTAAGCAATTATCATGAGTCCAGTAAAAGCAACAACAGTTCTGTTCCACACTCACAGATCTCACTTGCCATGGCCATTGAATCCAAAGGTTATTAGAAAGACCAGACAAGAAATTAAGGATGGCTCAGTGAAGATCTATCCCCAGTGCTAGAGCAACCCCAAACACTTTAGATAGAACAATCAGCAGCAACATTTCGACATATTTGCTTAACTGAATTAGACTTTTTCATTTTTTTCACCTTAACTGGGATAGTTAGGTGGATCAGTAGATAGAGTGTGGACCTGGAGTCAGGAAGACATGAGTTCAAATGTGTCCTTGGATACTTACTAACTGGGTTAACTGGGGCAAATCACTCTGTCTTTCCTCAGTTTCCTCAATTGCAAAATGGTCATAATAATAGCACCTACCTCCCGGAGCTATTGTGAAGATCATATGAGGTAATATTTGTAAAGTGAGCATAGTTTCAGGTACTTAGTAGATGCTTAATAAATACTTGTTCCTTTCTCTCTTCCTGCCTTCTTAATGCAACAAATTGTAAACTGTCTTCTTGCCTTCCTCAAAACTTCTCAGTATCATCTCCCCTTGTCCCCTATTCCTCTCCTTTTTCAGTGGAAAATATGTCTCTACTCTTTATTAAGACTAAGCACTCTGCCTGTGCCCTTGATTCCATCCATTCCTACTTCCTCAGAGACTTTGTTCTAGCAATCATCTCCTTTCTTTCCTACATCTCTTTAATTTCTTCTTTCCCTCTGTTGCCTTCATATCAGCCTGTTGTTGTTGTTATTGTTCAGTCATTTCAGTCGTATTCAACTTTTTGTGACTCTTTTGGGGTTTTCTTGGGGAAAATACTAGAATGGGTTTGCCATTTCCTTCTCCAGTTCATTTTAGAGATGAGGAACTGAGGCAAACAGAGTTAAGTGACTTGTCCAGGGTCACACAGCTAGTAAGTGTCTGAGGCCAGATTTGAACTCAGGAAGATGAGTCTCTCTATGCACTCTATCTGCTTATCCACCTAGTTGCCGGATATTAGCCTACAAACATATAAAGGTCCCCCCTATCCAGAAAAATCCACAATCCATCCCACTGATACAAGTTAGCTACTTTCCCATCATTCTCTCTTCCACCTCCTTCCTAAACTTCTGGAAAAAGCACTCTGCCCATCATGCTTTCCTTACCACCTGTATCTCCTTCTAGCTTCACTACATCTATTGGTAGTGCTATCAATTACTCAGTCTCCAGTTTTGGAAACCTTGGTGTTAACCTTGGGCTTTTCCCTCTCCCTCAACTCCCACACCCAATCAGTTACTAAGTGCTATTGATTTCACCTCGCTAATATACTTCTCATCCATCTCCTCTCTAGTTCCAGTGCCACCACCCAAGTACAGGTACTCATTAAGACCCTGTTAGATAAATGCAATAGCTTCCCAAAAGGTCTATGTACCTCTGTCCTCTTCCACATTCCAAACTATATTTCACAATGCTGCCAAATCTTCTTTATGCACAGACCTGGTCAGAGGACCACATAATAATAGATTTAGTGCTGGAAGGGGCCTTAGGGAGCATCTGGTTCCATCCTATTCATTTTACTCATCAGGAAACCAAAGACCAGAGAATGTAAATAATTTGCCCACAGTCACACAGGGAGTAAGTTACAGACCTGGTTATCTCCTCCTACTCCCATCCATGTAATCTATGCTCCAGCCAAACTATCTCTTCCTTATATATCCAGTGCTTTACCACCTCTGCGCCTTTGTCTCAGCTTGAAATAACAGCTACTCCTTCCTGCCCTATCCTGTCATTTTCTTTAGAAAAACTTCCCTAATTCCCTCTACCACCCCCCAAGGCAATTACTTTTAACTAGTCAGATGTGAAAATAACAATTTTACACCATCACTATGCACTCATCATTTATCGTCTGTATTATAGTTATTTGTGTATATGTCTTGTACTCTTACTAGACTATAGGTTTCATAAGGGAAGGAACAGTATATTGTATTATCTAAAGGAACAGTTTATTGTATTATCTAAAGTTTTTATCCCTGCCCAGTGCCTAAACTGATGTTCTGCACATCATAGATACTTAAAATTGGCTGCTAAATAAAATAAATGGATGGAAACTATTAGAGAAAAAAAACTAAAAGAAAAACTTTTTTTTTCCCAAATCAGGAAATTCTGTCAATTTGAAACCACAAAGGAGACTCAGAAACTTCCAAATTCAGCATGGTGGTGAGTCTAGACTCTCTTTCTTCTTTCTATTCCTTTGATTTTTCTTAACATAAATTGGCATCGTTCTTTACGTTGAAATTTTCACCAGAGAAATGAGACATTCCAGGTTGTCACTGATCTTTAGCAGAATTTGGATGAAGCTGCCTCCATTTGTGGGCAAGATTCAAATAAAACATCCCAGCTCTGCCCTTGTTGCTTTGTTTGCTACATGTTTGGTTATAATTAAGGGTTTCATTCTTGAGGTTTCTTGTCCACAGCGTCTCACTCTAGGAGAAAGATTACATGAAGTTTATATCTGCCCTTGCTAAGAAAGAAGAGGTCCCTCAGTACTGACATTAAATCACAGACACCAGGAGCTTGAACCCTACCCCACTTTCCAATCCTTTGATATTTGCTCCAATAGCCAAGTTCCTAAGATATGAAAATCATGAAAACTTTTAAAAAATGAATAGTCACTCATTGTTTATTTAATTGATACTGAAAAAGATTAGTTTTCTGAGCTTCTTTCTTTTTAAGTTTGGATTTCCTCTTCTGTTTCATGTCAGTCCATGAAAGTAAAGCATATGAGTGTGGGGGAGGTAGGATTACTGAAGAAATGAATGGGAGCCCTAACTTTAGTGGGGAGGGGGCTGTTGAAGAGTAAACATCTTTCAGTTCAGTTCTACAAGTATTTATTGAGTCTCTCTGTGATGTGCAAGGCCTAATAATTTTTAAAAATCTGAGTAGGGAAATCAGTTCCATTTATAAAACAAAAAATAATTAAAATTCTAGAATATTAAATACTCTCTCATATTGAGAACAATGAATTTTTTCTCTGACGCAGATTGTCTCTTTATGACCATAATAAACTGGATGTTTATTGTAAAATAAACATGGTTGTAAAGCATGGTTAAGTTAGCCTAGAGCATTTGGGCCATATAGCTGTTGTGACCCACTCCTAGGCTGTGTTAGTGATCCTCAGAGTAGAGGGTGAGATTTGGGGCATGCCAGGAAGACCCTGTAACTTCCAAAATACCTCTCTTTAAAAATACCTCTTCTTAAAGGTCTCTAGATGGCTGACACTGCCAATCTATTCCTTAAACAGGTTTCAGAAAGCAGATATTTATCATCTGCTAAATGCAAATACCCTTCTGAAAGATAACATAGAAAGCTTTTTGGGGTCATTGGCAACTCAGTCCAAGAAGCCTGACCAGGTGGAAAAAGTGTTAGTTTTAGATTCAGGAACATCTGAGTTTGGGTCTTGCTCAACATTTACTATCAGTATGATTTTGAGTAAGTATTTAAGTTCTTTGAGTATCAGGAAGCTCTCTAAGACTTATTTACTAAACTAGAGATGGGTTGACAGTAATGAATTTATTGAATCCTTTTCTAAAAGGAAGTTTTGATTACAGGGATTGGGGAAAGAGTGGGAGAGAAGTGGGCACCTAGGAAGACTAGAAAAAAGGACATCATTATAGGGAAAGTAGGGCATATATAAGGAACCAAGACAACTCAACCTGCTTCACCAATTTGCTTGATTCTGACTCTATCCTCACTTTTATGGCATTGAGATAAGTGAAGCCAGTCTTAACCATTGAGGTGGCAAGATTTAAGAGACCCTGAAACACCTTCCCTCCACCAGAAAACTCCCCAACCAAGCTACTGAACTACCTGAAATTCCCTGGATGTTTCATTTCTTTGGTTAAAGCATTACTCAGAAAAGAATCACTTGTTAATCCATTATCATCCATCATACAAGAGCACCTATTTAGGTACCGTTGGGATCCTGAAGGAATGAGACATAAGACCAAGAAATGTTGACAGGGAGCTGCTGGAGAAGGTAGGCCGAGTATTTGGTTGCTTCAGTCTCTTCCCTCTGATAGCTGGGGTTCATGCTATTGGGGCAGAAGGATGGGGGGAGGATCCCTTGTCAGAATCTAAGCTCCTTGAGAGCAAGGATAGTTTTGCTTTTGTCTGGGTAACCACAGTACCTAACATAGTACCTGGTACATGGTAAATACTTAATAAATGCTTGTCAATTGATTGATATTTCATAATTTTTGCTTTAGGTCTGACCTTGAGAATAATTATTGCCCCAGAAACAAAAATGCACAATTAGAGCTTTGGTTAGGAAAGCTGTTTGTAAACTCTAATGAATTATAGGAATAGAAGTAAGTTATTATTATTGATAATGATGGCAGTAATAATTTTGTTATTGGTTAGTTGTTTTAGTCCTGTCTGACTTTTTCTGACCCCATTTGGGGTTTTATTGATAGAGATACTAGAGTGGTTTGCCATTTCCTTCTCCAGCTCATTTCACAGATGAGGAAACTGCGTTAAACAGCATTAAGTGACTTGCCCAGGGTCACACAACCAGTAAATATCTGAGGCCAGATTTGAACTTACGAAATGGTTCTTGCTGACTCCAAGTCCAGTGCTCTATCTACTGTGCCACCTAGCAGCCCATAATAATGACAACAATAATCATAATCTGTATATAGACACAACCACTATCTGAGGAAGGTGCTGTAATTTTCCAATGAAGGAACCAAATGAATTAAATTCCTTAGCAAATATAGGCAGGATCACAAATCTGGAGCTAGAAGGGATCTCAGAGGCATCTCTTCTGATCTCATTTTTACGAGGAAGGAATCTGAGGCACAGAGAGGGTTGCCCAAGATCATACCGGTAGGAAGTGCAGAAGTAGGATTTTAACCCAAGTCCTCCATCTCCAGATCCAGTGCCCTTCTCACTATACCAAGGTGCTTCCCAATATGGTGATCTTTTTGGCTGGAAAAGCACCATTTCCTAGGTGTTTGGTAACACCAATAACCACAAGAAATATGCAGCAATGTGAGCTGTTTGGGTTTGAATAGGAAAAGGAAATTGATTTACAAATCAGGAATGGAATTGAAACCCTAAAAAAAGAACAGAGTATCTTTCCCTGCCTTACATAAAAATATGTAATGGAATCCTGCACTGGGGAGCTGCTCCGCTTCTCACAGAATTGAACATGAGGCCACAACCAAAATACCAAATGATTTAACAGTGGTTGCAGAAAAATGTGAATAAAATTTGGAGGTTTCACTTTAAAGAAGTTGAGAAATTTTCCAGTCCCGAGTTACCCTCCAGCTACATTGTTTTTTTATGTTCAGTAAATTTGTGGTGTTTAACAGAGGCAAAAGAATAAATAGAAACTTCCAGTTACCAAAATATGTGCCTTCAAAACACTTGCAACATAAAACTACTTTGTAGTCTTCTAAAATAGCTTTTCCAAAACAACAGACCATCTGAATGATTGGCAGCAGGAAAAGATAGGTGTTCCTCTAGTTAAATGAAGCCCTCAGGATCGTGGATTTGGGCCTTTAGGATTAGAGGTCATCTAGTTTAATCCCCTCATTTTACAAAGAAGGAAATTGAGCCCCCCACTTCCCTCCCCTCAACAGAGGCTAAATGACTTTCACATGGTCACACAGATAGGAAAGGTCAGAGAAAAGATTGAACCCAGGTCCTCTGTGACTCCAAACCCAGCATTCTTTCCACTGCACCATCCTCAGCTTCTTCCTGCAATTATTTTTGAAATGTAAGTGCTCATAGGTCATGGAGTTGCTACACTTCATGGAAAGACAAAACACAGCCCATGCCTTCAAGGAACTCATATCCAAAGTAAGATGAGTCGTACAAGAGCAATTCTATCTGCTAATTCTCTTAATACCCTGTGATATTGTTTATCTGCAACTGGTAGTTTGAACTCCTCCCTGATGGCAATTCAGTGTTATCCCATCTTCAGTTTCTTGTTCTATCCTTCCTAATCCACAGAGACCAGAAGACTTGAGTTCAAATGTGACCTCAGGCACTTATTAGCTAGGATTAGGGGTGAGTCATTTCACCACAGTCTGCCTCAGTTTCCTCATCTGTAAAATAAGAATAATGATATCGCTTATCCCCCAGGGTTATTAAGAGAATAAAATGATGTAATATTTTTAAAATGTGGGCAGCTAGGTGGCACAGTGGATAGAGCACCAGCCCTGAAGTCAGGAAGACATAAGTTCAAATCTGGCCTCAGACCAAACACTTAACACTTACTAGCTGTGTGACCCTAGGCAAGTCACTTAACCCCAATTGCTTGAAAAATAAAAAGAATATTTTAAAAACGCTTTGCAGACCTTAAAGCACTATGTAAATGCTAGCTATTATGTAGTAACCCTCTCACTAGGTTCTTGACTATGTACCAAGTCGCTGACTCTATTGATGTCAACTTATTAGCATCCTCCCATTCCTTGATCTTTCTCTAGCCACCAATATTGCAAAAACAAAACAAACAAAAATTTAATTGTCCTTGCTTCCATCTTTTATATATGCCTTCTTCAAAATCTAATTTGGCCAATGATTTGGGTTCATTAAACCAGGGTCCACTACCCAAAGGAAGATAATACCTCCTATGTAGTTGGGACTTAATAAGTGAATTCTACTAACCCCTGTGATTAACTTTATCTTACCTATTCATAATTAATTGATGAACTTATGAGAAGCTCCTATTCCTTTCATCTACTTCAATGTGTTCCCCATCTCAAAGTCCATGGGTATCAGACTCTTTTCTTATTGGTGAAGATGAAGGCCTTACCCTGCATGAAGGGCAGGGCAGGGTGGAGTTGGTGAGAAGCAAAAGAGCTCAAGCTTTTGACAGGGTACTCAGCAAGTTTTGAGTCTTCTTGACTCTCCAAGCTTTGAGTCATTTCAGGTGCTCCTGGCTTCCAGAGAATATGGAAGAGACCAATCTCACTCTAGGTTGCTGAAAGAAAAGACTGTGGGAAGACATGAGAAGATCAGGTGGTTGCCATCATATCCCTATTTCTAGTTTGCTACTCTAGTAACCTAGGGTGAGATCCAGGACACTCTCTCTTGGTAAAGCTCAGTTACCTCATTCCCAATGGGAGGGCTCCTTCACTCTGTATTGACCTGTATATATTTTCTTATGTATACCTGCTCTAATTTCTGTTCTGCTATGATTTGGATAAATGGACTTCTTGGCTATTTGCTACGCATGGTCATTGTGCACATGGTATTATGTAGGACGCTGTAAAGTGATACGTAAAAATCAGTTACTGTTGTAGTTAATATAATAGTAATAAATAGAAGTGAGGCAGCTAGGTGTCTCAGTGGATAGAGCATTGAGGCTAGAGTCAGGAAGACCTGAATTTGAATCCAGCCTCAGACACTCACTAGCTGTGTGACCCTAGGCAAGTCACTTAACCTCTGTTTGCCTTAATCCACTGGAGAAGGAAATGGAAAACCACTCCAGTATCTTTGGCAAGAAAACTCCATACAGAGTCATAAAGAGTCCGACATGATTGAATGACTGAACAATACAGGAAAAGGATCAAACCTTGGATATAAAGCCTGGTGTCCCTCTTCCCCGTAAAATGACAAAGTGATCAAAAGTTAGATAGAACCTGATTATATCTGCTGGATGACCAATATTTAAGGGAACAAAGAGCTATCCCAGCACACCCTCTCTCTCAGAAGGGTAGAGTGGTGGCCTCTGGCCCCAACCTCCTGCTTCCCCTCCTGGCAGGAATGAGTTTCCCTTGCAGAAGGGCTAGAGGCTAGAGATGTCTATTCTCCTCCCTTGGAGCCGCACAAGGACAGCCCTTCACCTCTCTGCACATGTAGGGGGCCACACTAATTTGCTACATCAACATGAAACCACCCCCTTCCTCCCTCCCCACAGCTGTGGGCCATCCAGTAGTTGAGCTTTGTCTGGACAGAGCTGATGCCTTGGGAACTGCAACTTCAGCAGTCATTTTCCTGAGCCAAAGACAAAAATCTAGTGGGTATCACTGATACAGCTGTGCTCTCGTCTCCTTGTAGTTTTCCTTTTATATGAGTAATCTATTATTCCAGTAGATTGTTTAGAATCAACAAACCCTGTGATCAGCTGAGTATTCAGTTCCTTGAAATATGGACCTGGGCTACCCAGTCAATGATTGCCTTATGCATTCACTCAAGCCTCTTTAAATACCTCTCCTTCATCCTCACTGGAATTGTGAATGCCTCAAGCCTATAAAATCTGACATCTCCTTCTTCTTCTTGTTATTCAGTCACTCCTTTCTGATTTTATGTGATCCCATGGATTTTGTCTATGGGATTTTCTTGTCAAAGATACCAGAGTAGTTTGCCATTTTCTTTTCCAGTGTGTCCTCATTTTATAGGTGAGGAACTGAGACAAATAGGAGTTAAATGACTTACCCAGGGTCACACAGCTGGTAAGTGTCAGAGGCTAGATTTGAACTGAGGTCTTCCTAACAGCACTCTATCCACTGAAACCCCTAGCTACTTCCTGTCATCTCCTTAGCTTTGTGCCCTTTTAGAGGTAGCTAAGGGACCTGGTGGATAGAACTCAGGGCCCATAGTCAAAAGACCTGAGTTCAAATCGGGCATCAGATGCTTACCAGCTGAGTGATCCCAGGGCATTTAAACCCTTGTTTGCCCATTTCCTCAACTGTAAAATGGGGATAACAACACCTACCTTGCCAAGTTGTTGTGAGGACCAAATGGAATAATATTCATAAAGCACTTAGCCCAGCACACAGTAGGTACTATATGAATGCTTATTCCCTTCCCTCCGTCTTCCCATTCTGTGTTTATCTATGACCATACTTGAGTCTAAAAACCCAGTAAAAAATAGGGATGAAGGTGGTTTTCACTTGTGGTCTGGTTAACTGATTACAATTTAACTAAAACTCACTCACACTGAAATAATACTTCAACCAATCATTTATGTCTTAAGCATTGTGTGCCCAATGATAGAATGAATGACTTTTTCCTGATTTAGGAATGTCAAGTATCAGTGATCAAGCTGGGAAATGCTTTTTAAGGAGGAAGGGCAGGAATTAAGGGACAGAGGTGCTCCTGAAATTAAATTATTCCTACTCTGCTTACCATGAAGGTTAACCTCTTCTAATCTTTGTGTGACATTTTGTGGGGTAGGAGGCTGGGGAGCTAGATGTCCCTGGAACCTGAAATCTCTTCTCTCTTTTTTTTTCCTTTTTTTGTTTAGGCAATTGGGTTAAGTGACTTGCCCAGGGTCACTCAGCTAGTAAGTGTTATGTGTCTGAGGCCAGATTTGAACACAGGTCCTCCTGAATCCAGGGCTGGTGCTCTATCCACTGCACCACCTAGCTGCCCCGAACCTGAACTCTCTTAAGCAGTCAACAAGAATTTATTAATTGTCTACTATGTGCCAGGCACTGCAATAGGGGCAGAAATAATCTTTGACCTCAAGGAACTTACATTCTATTGGTAGCAATAGCATGTATACCTATAAGTATATAAAAATATGTATGCAAAATAAATATGAAGAAATTCATGGAGGGAGGCACTAGCAATGGGGTAGAGGGGTTAGGGATTAGAAAGGGATAGAATTAGTAGGTGTTACATCTGAACTTTGAAGCTGGTGGAGTGGGATATCAGGAAATGTTTCATGTAGAAGATGTTACTTTGAGCTAAGTTTTGAATTGGGGATTTTTTTTAAAGAGTGGATTCTTTCCATTCCATCTCTTTGTTGTTTTCATTCAAAAGTGAGTGGAGCTTTGAAGAGAATTAGAGATTCTAAGAGGCAGAGTTGAGGAGAGAGGGCTTGGGGAATAGTCATTGCAAAAGCACAGAGATGGAAAATAAAGCATCCTCTATGAGGAACAAGAAGAAGGCCAATCTGACTGGACTTAAAGGGGAGCAAAGTATAAGACCGGAAAGGTAGGTTGGAGTTAGGTTGAGAAGAGCTTTAAATGTCAAACAAAGGAATTTATACTTGGCCCAAGAGATAAAAGGAAGCGCCTGGAATTTATTGAGTAAGAGAATGATGTGGTTAACATTATGCTTTTAGGAAAATCCAGAGATAGTTCCCTGCTCCCCTGGGTAGGCTGCTGAGTCGGCTAGAGACCTAGATCTGGGAGCTACTGGGGATGAAGGAGTCTGTATTCCTTCATCTTTGGCTTCCTCTTGGACCTAGAGGCACCCTGCCCCAGGCATCAGGCCTCCCTGCTCACGGTCTATCTCCCTATAAAACCTGCTCACACACAAACATAGGTTGGAACCCCTCCATCCCAAGACTCACAGATACATATTTCTGTTTTCTAGAAAATCAGATATTATTTTACTTAGTATTTAGTGATTCTTTGTGCCATAATCTTATTCTCTGATGTACTAGAACACATCCCTATGCTTCCTATACCATTTGTCCTTCTGCTTGTGAAATTTATGACAAAGAAGTATGTCATCAGAGATCTCACAAAACAAGACTTGTTTCTTGGTCTCACGGAATTTACAATCTAGTTGAGGAGATGAGACTAACATATTAAACAATTAGAGAATAATTAAAATAGCATAGAATCAGTTAAATAGATTGTGTGATGCAGATTATAATGGCTAAAGGAACTTAGAAGAGAAGGAGCATGGATTGAAGTAGCCAGAGAAGAAGACTTCATGGATGAGGCAAGATCTGATGTGGGTCATGAAAGACGGATGGGGTTTAGACCAGATGTTATTCCTAGGTCAAGAGAAAGAGATACCAATGAAAAAAAGGCATGAGCCAGTGAGGTGATCAGTCTGACACAAGCTGAGAGTACATACTGATTAGAAAGGAATGGGAGATGCAATATGCAATATATCTAACCAAGCAATGTGGTTTTACTATTGTTTTTCCTTTTAAAGAGTACTATCAATATCTTGCTAACCCTTGCAATGTCCTACTGAGGTAAAGATTCACTGGGAGGATGCTTTGAGGGGAAAGAGTCAAGAATAGTAGTTACAGGTAAAATCTTACAGGAAAAAAGCAGAAACTTGAAGATATTAGCATAGTGGCTGGCACATAGTAGGCACTTAATAAATGTTTATTGGTTGATTGATTGAGATATCATAAAAGTAATGTGTTGAGCCACATATTTAAAGAACTTTAGGCAAGAGCATCAGCCCATCAAATCCCTTCAAGATGGCTGGATGGAAAGATGGCCTCAAGAAGATGAGAGAATGGGGTCATTGGTACTACTAACCCACTCTAACAGGCAATGTGTTTTGACTGTATAGAGTTTCTATATATTTCCTTTTGCCTGAGCTATAACTAGGGCAGGCTGACTGGGGATTTGAAACAAGGCACTTCCTAGGAGTGGGTACTCTTCATGGAGATGCTGATAACCATGGGGTGTCACCACAGCTCTTGATCCTCCACCAGATCCTTATCCTGTGGAGTTCAGGGATGAAGGGTAGAGTTGGACCTAGGGAGGGGCAATGGTTCTATATCAATGAAGCATAGAAGAGGAAAAGGCATGGATTGCTTCCTTTCCTGGCATTACCACACCTGCTTTTGGACTGTCCTTTGCACAGAGAAACTCACTTCTCCAGATTGTCTTCTGTTCAACTTCAGGCATGGACTCCTCATTCCTACCACCCCCAACCTGGTCTCTGCCATCCAGTAACCCTATTCCCTCCCCCTCCTCATCTTATTACCCTTACCCCCTTGGGGCTGTATAGAACTTGGATGATACCATCACCCACAATCTGACTATAATCTGAAAACACCACCACTGCCCTGCTCTTTTTCCCCCAGATAGAAGCTAGGTTTCTGCCCCTTTGACCAACAGCAAGCATTCGTGCAAGGTTAGCTGAGTGCATCCTGTGACTGGAACAATCGAGAGCTCCCTAGGACACAGATGGATCTAAGCTACAACACTGCCTTCATCAGAACCAAGCTGTAATGACATGAACTAGCCAAGAACTGCAGGGAAATAGAAACAAATCTAAAAATAGCAGCTTAAAGATGATGAAGCCAAAGCAGAATTTGGGGACTAGGTAGAAATGAAAGGGGAGGAGAGTAGAGAGGATGAGATTTTCCTGAGTCAATTACCCCAAAAGGTCCTTCAAAGAAAATGTCTGGGAACCACTGCACAGAAATGAGCCATCTTTTTAGGGGCAGTTCTAAATCAAAGGTATTTTATTTTCAATAAAAATATTTTTATTATGAACTTGACACATTAACAACATATATTAACAATACATATTAACAACAATTCATTATCCAAAGGAGAACAGAAAAAGAAGATTACATATGAAACCGTGAATCTCTATTCCATACAGTTTGTGATAGTGTTTCTTAAAGTACAAATGAAATTTGAGAGGCAGCATATTGTAGTGCTGTAGAACCAGTTTAGTGGTTCCAAGGCATTCACAATAAAAATTCTTTAATGATACCTGAAGTAGTAAATAATTGTCTAATTAAGGTACAACTATATATATTTTTTCCTCTGTGACAAGAAGCATGTACAGATTTTAAACTTTATAGGTATGGAGCTTTGGGGGGCAAAATTTATCATTATTGTAAGCACTTAATGAATAAAACTTTGAAGATATTATGAGGACCCATATGTGCAAAATATTTATAGCAGCTCTTTTAATGATGGCAAAGAATTAAGAATTGACTGGGTGACAATCTATTAAGGATTGGCTGAACAAGTTATGGTATATGAAGGTGATGGAATATTATTATGCTATAAGAAAGGATGAAAGAGAGGCTTTCAGAAAAACCTGGGGAGACTTTTATGAACTGGTACAGAGTGAAGTGAGCTGAACCTGGGGAACTGATTATACAGTAACAGCAATATTGAGATGCACAAATTTAGACTTTCCATTCCAAATGTTCATGCGGACTATTCATGCCCGACCTGTAGTAGAGCCTTCCGACTTCATATTGGTCTGACCAGCCACAGTCAGACATACTATACCTTCACTATGACATAGTGATGTCATTTTGGTCCTCTTTAAGAATGAAGGACAACAACCAACCAACCAATAGCAATATTGTAAAGATAACTTTGAAAGACTTAGGAGCTCTGATCAACACAATGACCAACCACAATGAAACATGTTATCTACCTCCAAATGGAAAACTGATGGACTCAGATTCCAGATTAAAGTACATTTTCTTTCTTTGTTTCTTTTTTTGACATGGCTAGTGAGGGAATTTGTTTTATTTGAACATATATATATATATATATATATATTATATATACACACATACACACACACACTCACATACATATATGTGTGTGTGGGTATATGTATGTAACAGGTTTTGTTTTTCATACCTTCTCAAAGAGTAGGGAAGGAGGAGGTAGGAAGTAGAGAATTTGGAACTGAAAATAAAAAATTTAAAATAATATTATGAGTAGTATGTTAAATTACCCTGGGGATTCACAGCACATTTTTTTGTTGTTTTTGTTGTTGAAAGGAATTCACAGAACTAAAAATATCAGCAACCACATGGTAAATACGAAGTTGCCTCAGAGCCGGTAAGGCCTGTGTTCAAGTATCACCTGTGACACATACTGGCTACGTGATCTCTGACAAATCACTTAACCTAAGGTCCTAGGTCACTCTCTAAGACAAAATGGCAGAGTAGGTGCTGATCTGCACTGGAAGAGGGCTTCTCATTGGCAGCTCCCTATACTAATGAAGTTACAAGCCCAGTGCCATTCAAACATTAAATTTAACATGATAGTAACAAAACTGCCCTGTTTGTGTCCCCTTTTGAACTTTCTTCTGTTCTCTTCGGTGTATTTTTTAATCAATTAATCAACTGACAAACATTTATGAAGCACTCGTGCCAGGTACTACATGTAGCCCAGGCTTCTCTAAGCATGCCTAGTCTTCACCTGGAGCCAGCCTTAAGGAGCCTTTGAGCAGGCTCCATGTTAGACAAACTGGGCATGCTCAAAGGCCCTTCAAGCCTGGCTCCAGGTGAAGACTAGGCATGCTCAGAGAAGCCTGGGGTACATGTGTTAATATTTCATTGATATTCTTTCTTTTCTTCTCTTTTTCTTTTTGCATCTCTGTCACTATCCACCAACACCTTTCCCCAAGGAAAACTCATCCCTCTCCCTCCATCCCAATAAAAGTTCTTCCCTGTTTAACAAATAAGTGGAGCTAAGCAAAATAAATTCACAGATTGGCGTGTCTGAAAATGTGTGTCTCGTTATGCACTTCTCATTCATTACCTCTCTGCCAAGATGTGGGCAGTATGCTTCATCATCTGTCTTCTAGAGTCATGGTTAGTCATTGCATTGCTCTTAAGTCTTTCATAGTTGCATTCTAATCAAAGCCCTTTTGTCTAAAGTATATTACCCAACCCCTCTAAACCGGGACCAAAAAAGACAGAGAAGTTTTCTGTGGTTGTTTGTTTTATTCTGCTTTATTTTGCATTTAACATCAGCTGTGAATTGTTGCATACTGAAGCCTCACAGGTTATCTTTTACACTGAATCTGTGTTTTATGGAAGAAGCAGCTTGTAGAAGTGGAAAAATGATAAAATGGGAGTCAGAAAATCAAAATATCTGCTTCTAGCCCTAGTTAGCTGTGTGGCCTTGGGCATAGCACTTAACCTCTCTCTGGGCCTCAGTTTCCTCATTTGTTAAGTATGGATGTTAGATTAGGCATTTTCAGTTTAAAAAAAATTTATTCTGAACTTAAGAAATAAAACAAACATTCCCATAACATTATAGAATAGGGAAAAAAAGATTGTACATGAAAGTATAATCTGTACAACTTACTATTCCTTTGAAATATACAATAAAGTTATCATGTAACTTTTTTTTCCTTTTCTTCTTCCCTTTCCTCCACCCCCTCCCTGCCGTAGAGATGGCTAGCATTAGACACAAGTATGTATATATAGATGTAAAACCATTCTAAGCATACTTCTATTTATCAGTTTTTTCTTTGGATGCAGATGGCACCTTCTTTCATATGTCCTTTGTACTTAATTTGGGCATTTATAATAGTCAAAATGACTCAGTCACTCAAAGTTGTTCTTAAAACAATATTGTTGTTACTGTATACAGTGTTCTCTTGGATTAGGCATTTTCTAAGGATTCTTTCAGTTATAAAATTCTATGAGTGTGTAAGAGAGTTATCATCTTAACATTAAGAGCACTGTTGGTATTAAGAAATAATTTCAAATATACTATTTCACTCCAAATGAAATGAGTGAAATATCACTAATATGGGTCTGATATATACATGTATATATGTGTGTATGTATGTATATGTATATGTATGTGTATACACACACACACACACACACACACATATATATATATATGTATGGAACTAACACTGATGTATAGGATGTCCCAAATGTGTTAATGCATACCCAGCACAAGACTAAAGGTCATTCCACAATGGATAAGTAATAAAGGATATGCCTATATGTCTCTATTCTCTAAAAACATTTTTTCAAATGCTGTAATAAATTTAAATCATTTGGTGCTTCTTTATATTAATCTACAATTTTCATATCTATGAACAGCCTTCTTTTGCTCATCTTTTAATTACAGAGAGCATTATACCCTGTCCACTCAGTGTCAATACGGAACTAGTGTGAGTGGCTAGGTGATACAGTGGATAGAGTGCCTGGTCTAGAGTCAGAAAGACTCCTCATCCTGAGTTCAAATCCAGCCTCAGACACTTACTGGCTGTGTGACCCTGGGTAAGTCACTTAATACTGCTTGCCTCAGTTTTCTCATCTGTAAAATGAGCTGGAGAAGGAAATGGCAAACCAGTCCAGTAACTTTGCCAAGAATACCCCAAATGGGGTCATGAAGAGTCAAACATGACTGAAAAACAACTCAACAGCAAAATACATTTTAAGATTCATATCTGGTAGAGATTCATATTCAGGTCAAGGAGCTATCATAGTCTAGATCTCAAGGTCATACCTATCTCATGCCTAATAATTAATGTAGAAGACAAATGAACGTTCTTTTTGTGAAGGTGATAGGGTTTGAGCCTAAATGATGAAGAGAGATCAACTTAAAGCATACAAAGACTATTGATTGCTGAAAAGAGAAAATGGAGAGCTTCCTTGGGAACTAGATGGGATGTATCTTCCTCAGTGGAGTTTCTCAGTCTGAAGAGAATAACCCACAGAGGAAAGAGAGGACAGGACTAACTTGTCATAGTCATAGCCACACAAGAACAATGACTAGAGTGAGGAGGCCTCACTCTAATGAGGTTTCCACTCTGGGACCCCACTCACCCTATTAGTGACTGGTTCTCTCAGAGCACTATTTCATGTAATTCCTAGCTGGGTTTCACTTCACTGCCTTCTCTTAGGCCACTTCCGCACACTCTTTTATTGTGGAGTCACTAGGGACTCAATGAAAATTCTTGAGCAGGGGAGAGACCTGAAGCCTGTGCACGAAGAAGATTAGATTGGCACCTATGTGGGAAATGGATTGGAGAGAGAAAAAACTAGAAGCTAAGAAGCCATTTGGGAGGATATTGAAATAATGGGCATCATATTTCTTGTCTTCTCAGTGGCTAAGAGAGGATACTGAAATAACAAGTAAGAGTTAGAATAATAAGAAAATAAAGATGGTGGCTGTGCAAGGAAAGAGAAGGGAATGGATACAAGTGATATTATGGGGATAAAATAGATAATATTTGGCAATGACTAGATCTGGAAGGTGATAAAGAAGGAAGAGTTGAGGATGGCCATTATACTAGGGAATGTCAACATATTTGCCAACATTCCTTCACAATCCTGACCTCCTAGTTCCTCAATGTCTTCAACTTCCATGATCTGCTCCTTTACCAACTTCATTCACACATAAGGATTTTCACATCCTTGATCTCCTATCACCCACCAGCATTCCACTTCATGATCAAGAATTCAGGAATTCCTTTGTCCAGTCATAACCTCCCATCATTTCATCTTTCCTACTGTCTCATTCCTTTTAAACTTAGCCTGTGAAATCCTCACTAGACCCTACCACCTTCTGAAGTTATCTTCCTATATTCATTCCCCTTTTCATAGCCACTTTTATAAAAAAAAAAAAAGTTGTCTACCCCTGTTATCTCCATTTCATCTCCTTTCAATCAGTTTTCAATATGGCTTCTGATTTCATCACTCAACTGAAACTGTTCTCTCCAAAGTGACTGATGATAAATAATTGTCAAATCTGGTGGCCTTTTCCCTATCTTTATCCTTCTTGAACTTTCTATATCATTTAAACACTGTTGAGCATCCTGTCATCCTGGATACCCTCACTTCTCTGGGTCCTTCTGATACTTCTCTCTCTTGGTTCTCCTACCTGTCAGACTTCTCCTTATCAGTCACCTTCCTCCCTAACTGTGGGTGTGCACCAAGGTTCTTCCTTGAAGCATGTTTCATTCTCCATCTACACTATCTCTGGGTGACCTCATCAGGTCCCATCAGCTAACAGCTTGATTATTTATACAGCCTGATACACTAGTCTCCCTGACTCAGGAGTTCAATTATCATCTCTTTGCAGATGACTATAGAAGTATATATGCAGTCCCAGTCTGCAATTATCAACTTCCTAATGCACATTTCAGAATGGATATCCTGAAGACAGATGTATCTTAAACTCAACATGTCCAAGACTGAATTTACTCTTTCCCCCAAAACTCACTCCTCCTCTGAACTTTCCCATTCTTATCAAGGGCATTCCTGGGTTCAAAATTCCAGTATTGTCCTTGACTCCTCAATCTCCTTTATGCCTCATAATCATTTTGCTGCCAAGTCTTGTCATTTATACCTCTATAGTATCTGTCATATCCACTCTCTTCTTTCTAGTCACATGACTACCACCCCTGGCTCAGATTCTCATCACTTCACATTTGGACTATTTTAATATTACGAAATTGGTCTCTGACTCAGGTCACTCCTTTCTTCAGTCTGCGTTCCACAGAGCTGCCAAAGTCATAAGCTTAAAGCTCAGATCTGATCATGTCACTATACTACTCAATTGATTCCAATGGCTCTAAATTATCTCTAGGGTCAAAAACAAACTCCTCTATTCAGCATTTAAGATCCTTACAACCTAGCTCCAGCCTTCCTTTCTAGTTTTATTATCCATCACTCCAATTTACATGTTCTATGGTCTAGTCAAACTATGTTTCCAGTTGTTCCTCATAGAAAATACTCTATTTCTTATCTCTATACCCTTGTGCAGGTTGTCTCTTGTGCCTAGAATGCACTCCATACTCACCCCTGACTCCTACAATCTCAAGTCTCTTTCAAAGCTCAGCTTAGAGTATTGCTTTCTGGAAGCCTGTTCCCACCTCCCCTGAACTTCTATTGCTTTCCCTCCCAAAATTACCCTGTATCTGTTTTGGATATTTTGCATATTCTTATTTGTGTTCATGCCATTTCCTCTGGTAGAATGTAAGCTCGGTGAAAAGCTGTTTCATTTTTGTCTTTGTATCTATTATTTAACACAGTGTATGTCACATAGTACGTGCTTAATAAATACTTGTTGACTGATTCAGATGTTGCAAAACTAGGTGACTGTAGGGATATTGGGCCCCTCTACAAAAACAGAGAGGTGAAGAGGAGGGGCAGGTTTAGGAAGGAAGATGTCCAGCTTACATTTAGAATGCCAGTGGAATATCTAAGCAGAGATGCCTAATAGCTGGTGGTGGAGAATTGGATTTAACAGAGAGATTAATACTAGATAATACATAGATCTAGCAGTCATTTGCATAGAGATGATTATTGAACTTGTGAGATTTGATGAGATCATCAAGGAATAAGATAATAAAAAGAAAAAAAAGAAAAGAATGGGTTCCAGAATGAATCTTTTAGTGACACTCTTGGTGAGAGGGCGGCAAAAGGATAATGATCCGAAAAGGAGTGGTCAGACAGGTAGGAAGAGAACCAGAATGTCCCAAAAGTCAAGGGAGAGGGGAATATCCAGTAGGAAAGCCTGGTCAACAGTGTCATAAGCTGAAGACAGATCCAAGAGGAGGGCTGAGAAAATTCTTTCACAATTAGTAGTCAAGAGATCCTCGGTAACCTTGGAAAAAGCAGTTTCAGGAGGGTTATAAAGATTAAAAGCCAGATCATATTATAAGGGGTTGAAAAAAATGAGTGACAGATGAAGTGATAATGAGTGTAGATTGCTTTTTTGGGGAGTCTTTCATAGGATTCAGAGTTAGAAGACATGTTAAAGGTATAATAAAAACCAGAGAGATTGATCAGTGGAATAGATACAAAAGCAAACAAACTTAATAGCCTACTGTTAAAAAAAAAAAAAAAAAAACCACAAACACTCTAGCTATTGGGGTAAGGACTATTTGATAAAAACTTCTGGGAAAACTGAACAGTATGGAAGAAATTAGATTTAGACTAACACTTCACATCTTATCCAAAGATAAACTCCAAATAGACATGTAGCAGGTATAAAAGGTTACATAATAAACAAATTTGAGAATATTTGGAAAAATTACCTGGTGGGTTGGTTGTTGTCTTTCATTCTCGAAGATGACTAAAATGGCATCATTATGTTGGAGTAAATGTATAGTGTGTCTGACTGTGGCCGATCAGACCAATATGAGCTCAGAAGGCCCTACTACAGGTCAGGCACAATTAGTCCAGATGAACATTTGGAGTGGAGATTTCTTGAAATTTGTGCATTTCACATTTCTTTTGAGCTACTGCAATTCTGCTTCCCTCACAGAACACAACACCTTCTGTGATGTAGACATGCCAAGCCGGGCAGTCCTTTGCCACTGTTTCATTGTCATACAATCAATTCTAAAGTTCTTCAGAGAGACCTTGAGACTGTCCTTGTATTGCTTCTTCTAACCTCCATGTAAGTGCTTGCCTTGTGTGAGTTCTCTGTAAAATAGTCTTTCAGGCAAACATACATTTGGCATTTGAACAAAATGGCCAACCCATCATCAATGCTGCACTCTCTGCAGTAGAGTTGGATGTTTGTCAGTTTAGCTTTAGAAAGGACCTCTGGTACCTTATGTTGCCAAGTGACCTTCAGAATCTTCCTAAGGCCAATCAAATGGAAGAGATTCAGTTTCCTGGCATATCACTGTCTAGGTGTCACAGGCCTACAACAATGAGGTCAGCACAACGGCTCTGTAGACCTTCAGTTTGGTGGGCAGTTAAATACTTTTTCTCTCCCACACTTTTCCTTCAGCGCCTCCCAAATACTGAGTTAGCTCTGGCAATGCATATGTTAACCTCATCATCTATGTGTACATAGATGTAGAATGTAAATAGAAAGTATATTGCCAAGGTAAGTGAACTTATCCAAAGCATTCAATATTTCTCCAATTGCTATAACCTATGGTTCTATGTATGGATGGTGTGGTGCTGGCTGGTAGAGAACCTCTGTTTTCTTGGTGTTAATTGTTAGGCCAAAATTACCCCAAACAGCAGAGAATTAATCCATACTTTGATGCATCTCAGTTTCAGAGGCTGCACTGAGAACACAAATCATCTGCAAACAAAAAAGTCACACACCAACTCTCCTCCACTTCAGTCTTGGCTTGTAGCCTTTTCAAGTTAAATACTTTACCATCAGTGTGGTGGCTGACCTTGATGCTGTTTTCATCCTCGTTGAAGGAGTCCAACAACATCACAGAAAGCATCATGCTGAAAAGCATGGGAGCAAGCGTACAGCCCTGCTTCACTCCACTGGTGACTGAAAAAGCACGACAGCATTGTCCATCTTCTGGGACCTGGGCAACCATGCCATCATGAAACTGACATACAATACCGATGAACTCAGGGCAACCAAATTTTGCCATAATTATCCACAAGCCCTCACAACTGAAAGTATCAAAAGCCATGGTCAGATATATAAAGTTGTGTACAGATCTCAGTTCTGCTGCTGTTATTTCTCCTGGAATTGTCCTTAAGTATTCTATTAATTGCCTTGCCTTTGGGCTGCTACTTTTGTTGAATGCAAACGTTGGGTTAAGAGTTTATGGAGAGGATAAGTCTATGATCAGTCTAGCACTCGGTGCCACACATTGCCTTTGTCACTCTCACATCTTGTCTATCTCTTCTTACAACGACATAGTTAGTATGTGAAATGCCAATGTTTGCTTCGAGGGTGCATCCATGAAGTATGATTGTGTTTAGGTAAATGGAAGACAGTATTGGTCATGAGAAGGCCATGTAACACACAAGTCTTCCATAGTATGTGACCGTAGCTATTGCTGTTTCTGACTCTATTCTTCCTGAGGACTCCTTGCCTCGTCGGATAGTCTGTGCCTAGTCTGGCATTAAAGTCAGCCAGACAGTTTGAGACCCATTGGTTAACCCTCAACCTGGGTTAACCTGTCTGCCAAAATAGTTTACTGGGGTGTGGCTGCTGTACATGCTACAGCTTCTGGGAGCCACAGGTGAGAGTTGAGTGATAGGCACCAAAGGTGGAAAGCAGCCCTGGAAAGGGCTTGGCAGCCTTCACACCAGAGGTACTAGTCTTGCCTGAACACCCTATACCACCAGATTTCTACCTCTTCTACCTCTTCAATCTCTCCCTTTCTAGTGGCTCATCTCCTCCTGCCTATAAATATGTCCATGTCTTCCCCATCTTGAAAAAATCCTCACTTGATCCTTCCATCTCTACTATCATCCTATATCTGTAGCTAATCCCCTCAAAAAGGTCATCTACAATAGGTGTCTCCACTTCTCTCTTCGCACTCTCTTCTTAACCCCCTACAATCTGGCTTCTGATCTTATCATTCCATTAATATCATTCTTTTAAAGTTACCAGTGATCTCCTAATTGCCAAATCCAATAGCCTTTTCTCAATCCTCATTCTTCTTGACCTCTCTGCCTTTGACACTGTCAATCACTCTCTTCTTGATACTCTCTTCTCTCTAGGTTTTTGGGACACTATTCTCTCCTGGTTCTCCTCCTATCTGTATGACCACTCTTTCTCAGTCTCCTTTGCTGGATTCTCACTCAAGTCATGCTCGCTAACCACAGGTGTTACCCAGGGTTCTGTCCTGAGCCCTCTTCTCAATTCCCTCTATACTACTTCATTTGGTGACTTCATCAGCCTCACAGATCTAATTTGTCATATGTACATAATGATTCTCAAATCTACCAGTCCAGCCCTAACTCTGCTGCCCTCCACTCTCACATCTCCAACTGCCTTTCAGATATCTCAAACTAGATGTCTAGTAGATATCTTAAACACAACATGTCCAAAATCAAATTCATTATCATTCCTCCTAAATCTTTCCCCCTTCCAAACTTCCCTATTACTTTCTAGTACACCAGCATCCTTCCAGTCTATTCATTTGCAACCTAGGTGACATATTCAACTCATCATTGTCTCTCACTCCACCTCAGATCCAACCTGTTGCCAAGTTCTGTCAATTTCACTTTTGCAACATCTCTTGAATACACCCCTTTCTTTGCCCTGATTCTGCTAGCAATCGGATATATACCCTCAGCATCTCCCACCTGGGCTACTGCAATAGACTACTGGTCGGTCTGCCTGCCACAAGTCTCCCTCCACTCCTGTTCATCCTCCATTCAGCCACCAAAGTGATTTTCCTAAAGTACAATTTCAACCATGTTACCACACACACACACACACACACACTCAATAAGCTCCAGTGACTCCTTATCACCTCCAAGATCAAATACAAAATTCTCTTTTTGGTGTTCAAAGCCCTTTATAACTTACATGCCCTCACTCCCTCCCCTACATGCACTTTCCCAGTTTTCTTATACCTTATCTATTATCCATGCCATATACTCTTCTTTGCAGTGACACCAGCCTCCTTGATGTTCCATGAACAAGGCACTTCATCTCTTGGCTCTAGACATTTTCTCTGGCTGTCTTTCATGCCTGGAATGCTCTCCCTCTACTTCTGCCTCCTGGCTCCCCTGCCTTCCTTCAAGTCCCAACTAAAATCCTACCTTCTACAGGAAACCTTTTGTAATCTCTCATAATTCTAATGCCTTCCCTCCATTAATTATTTCCTGTTTATCCTGGGGTAGCTAGGTAGTGCCGCAATGCATAGAGTGCCAGGTTTGGAGATAGGAAAACTCATCTTCCTGAGTTCAAATCTGGCCTCAGACACTTACTAGTTGTGTGACCCTGGGCAAGTCACTCCACCCCATTTGCCTCAGTTTCCTCCTCTGTAAAATGAGCTGGAGAAGGAAATGGCAAACCACTCCAGTATCTTTGCCAAGAAAACCCCAAATCGGCATAAAGAGTCAGACACAACTAAAAAATGATTCAACAATAACAAAAATTTATCCTATACGTAGCATGCTTGTACATACTTCTTGGCTTGTCTCCCCCCCATTAGATATGAATTCATTGAGGGCAAGAATGGTCTTTTGCCTTCCTTGTATCCCCAGCACTTGCCCCTGTCATTGGCATATAGTAGGTGCTTAATACATGCTTATTGACTGTTTGATGAATTGATAACTTTGTACAGAGCAGCTTTTCAAACATCTACAAATTGGCCTCTGACCTTGTTACTTAAGAATGTTGATCCATGCAATGACAAACCACAATTGAAGAAGACTGATGATGACATTGCTTACTTCGGGACAAAGAGATTCATGGACTCAAAATACAAAATAAGACACATATTGTTTTGGCATGGCCAAAGGCAAAGTGAGAATTTGTTTTGTTTGCAGATGCATATTTAAGACAAGGGTTTGGTTCTTTTTTTTTTCTTTTTTCCAATGGGGAAGGAGAGAGAAAAAAAATTAGACTTGTTAAATGAAAAACAAGTAAAACCAATAAACATTTTTTAAGAAAAAAATTCATTACACTAGAATCTTCTTACAACATGATTCATTATGTAATGAATCCTTCATAAAGTAAGCTCTTTAACAGCAGAAACGATTTCATTTTTTTGTGCTTACCCAGTGTCTAGTCCATAGTAGACATTTAATAAATGCTTATTGGCTTATTGTGGCATTCAACATAAGGTTGACCAAGTCCAAGGTGTTTTATTCTTAGAAGTCACAATAATAGATAACATTGGGGGCAGCAAGGTGGCACAGGAGATAGAGCACTGGCCCTGAAGTCAGGAGGACCTGAGTTCAAATCTGGCCTCAGACCAAACATTTGACACTTATTAGCTGTGTGACCTTGGCCAAGGCACTTAACCCCAATTGCCTTACAAAAAAAAAAGTAAAGTAAGAGAGAACATTTATTGAATACTTTAAAGGTGCAAAGTGCTTTGCATTTATTATCCTATTTTCTCCTCACAGAAAAGGAAGGAGGTAGTTTGGGGAAGAGGATAGTATTGTCATCTCCATGAAGATACTAAGGCTGATGATTAGCCCTGGATCACACAGCTATTACATGTCTGAAGAAGATTTGGAACTCAGTTCTTCCTGACTTCAAGTCCAAGGCTCTAGCCACTATGCCGAACTGCCTCATCCTCAAGTATTAGAGGAAGCTTCCATTAAAAAATTTATTATAGGGGGAGCTAGGTGGTGCAGTGGATAGAGCACTAGCCCTGGAGTCAGGAGGACCTGAGTTCAAATGCAGCCTCAGACTCTTGATACTTACTAGCTGTGTGACTCTGGGCAAAGTCACATAACCCCATTGCCTAGTCCCCCCAAAAAATTATTATAAACATTATTTAACCTATAACACTCACCTGTGTCCTGGTTCCAATGTATATATGCAGTATGCTTAAACATGTAAGAAGTACTTATTTCTACTTCATTTTTCATACCTATTGTTTTCTAACATCTTGAAAGATACTAGGTTAAAGGCTGATACTATAAGCAAACTAGGAGAGCAAGGAATAGTTTACCTTTCAGATCTATGGAGAAGGAAAGAATTTATGATCAAACAAGAGACAGAGAACATTATGAAATGCAAAATGGATGATTTTGATTACATTAAATTGAAAAATCTTTGTACAACCAAAGCCAATTCAACCAAGGTTAGAAGGGAAGCAGAAAGCTGGGAAACAATTTTTACAGCCAGTGTCTCTAATAAAGGCCTCATTTCTAAAATATACAGAGAACCAAGTCAAATTTATAAGAATACAAATCATTCCCCAATTGATAAATGGTCAAAGGATATGAACAGGCTGTTTTCAGAGGTAGAAATTAAAGTTACCTATAGTCATATGAAAAAATGTTCTAAATCACTATTGATTAGAGAAACGCACATCAAAACAACTCTGAGGTACCGCATCACATCTATCAGATTGGCTAACAAGACAAAACCAGAAAATGATAAATGCTGGAGAAGACATGGTAAAATTGGAACATCGTTGATGGAGTTTTGAACTGATGCAACCATTCTGGAGAGGAATTTGGAACTATGCCCAAAGGGCTATAAAACTGTGCATACCCTTTGACCCAGCAATACTACTTCTAGGGCTGTATCCAAAAGAGATAATAAAAAAATGGGAAAAGGACCCGTATGTACAAAAATATTTATAGCAGCTCTTTCATGGTGGCAAAGAATTGGAAATTGAGAGGACGTCCATCAACTGGGGAATGGCTGAACAAGTTGTGATATATGAATGTAATGGAATACTTTTGTGCTATAAGAAATGATGAGCAGACAGACTTCAGAAAAACATGGAAAGACTTATATGAACTGATGCTGAGTGAAATGAGCAGAACCAGGAGAACACTGTACACAGTAACAGCAACATTGTGCAATGACTGACTTTGACAGACTTAGCTCTTCTCAGCAATGCAAGAATCTAAGACAACTCCAAAAGACTCACAATAGAAAATGTTATCCACATCCAGAAAAAGAACTTTGGAGTCTGAATGCAGATAGAAGCATATGATTTGCTCTCCTTCTCTTTTGTTGTTTTATTTCTTCTTTCTTGTGGTTCCTCTCATTAGTTCTAATTCTTCCTTACATCATGACTAATATGAAAATTTGTTTAATATGAATGTATAAGTAGAGCCTGTATCAGATTGCACGTTGTCTTGGGGAGGGGGAAAAAATTTAAAACTCAATATCTTATGGAAGCGAATGTTGAAAACTAAAAATAAATTAATTAATTATAGAAAAAAAAAGATAGGGGCAGCTAGGTGGCATAGAGGATAGAGCACCAGCCTTAAAGTCAGGAGGACCTGAGTTCAAATCCGGCCTCAGACCAAACACTTGACCTTTACTAGCTGTGTGACCCTGGGCAAGTCACTTAACCCCAATTGCCTAAAAAAAAAAAAAAGATACTAGGATTCTTTTTAAGATATCACCTTACTGGCAAAATGGTTTATCCCAGATATTCCTGAAATTTCAAGCTATAACAAATCATTTATTGTCTTCCATTGTTGGTTATCTTTTCATGTTTATATGATATCCTCTTTCCCTTCCCCTCCTCCACAAAAGAAATTACAAATTTTTCAAGGTAGGGTCCATCTTTAATATATTTCTAAGTCTAAATTTCTATCTTATTGCCTGGCATTATGCTAAACACAGAGTAGGAATTTAGTAGTTGTTGATTGTATGAATTAAAATTTAGCTCATAGAGCCCAGAAGAACAGAGCCAATGAGTCTTCAGCAACAATTAAGTGATGAGGAAGGGGGTAGAAGGCTAGTGATGGGAGGGGTAAAGTGGGGTAGTGTTAAAGGGGGTAATGTAGTTGTGTTATAAACAAGCCTATGACTAAACGATGGGGGGTGGGGTGCGGGGTGATAGTTAAGGATGTAACCTATCTTTCTGTTGCAATATCTACTCCCATTTCAGGTAGGTAAGGCAGTTCCCTGAAGGATAGTCATGTGACCGTGCATATGTGGAGGGAGATGTGATTCCTGATTAACTGAAAGACCTTTGAGCCAATGAGACAGAGATGAAGGAGATGCGACTTTGCTTCCTTTGAATTAATAGAGAGACTTTGGATAGACAGAGACAGAAACAGAGACAGGAGAGAAAACAGAAAGATAGAGACAAACAGACACAGGGCAAGAGAGGCCTGGCAAAGACTTTTGAATGGCTAATAGAAACCACAGAAGTGGAGAAAACTAGGCTCCCAACACATCCCTTGATTTCCAACATCTGTACTCGAAGACAGTGCTAAAAACCAACTTCCCCAATGCAATTGTTTTCTTGGTAGAACTCTGATTTCAAGGAGAAAGAGAGAGAGACAGAGAGACAGAGAGACAGAGAAAGAGAGAAATTTAGATCTAAATCTTCCTTGATTTTTTGGTTAGCATTTGCTTAGACAAATGTGTTTGCTCTCTAAGATTGTCTTTTGTGTAACCAGTGTTTGATGGCCTAGAACTAAGATGGCAAGAGCAGGCTATTCCCTCACCTTTGGGAATAACCAGGGAAAACAAATTTTATTGCAAGCCTTTTAAAGAACACTGTACTTCTAATTTAAAAATACCTAATGTGCAGTAGAGATCTAATTCTAGACTAATACCCTTCTTAAAGTTATAAGAGCAAAGGAATAATTGCCCAGCTATTGCTGTCCTGTACTCCCATTTCTCCCCTAGTAGGCTATCTCTGAATCTGAATTCTGTTTCCAGGAAATACTTACAATGCTAGAGCTGGAAACATCCTCAATGGCCACACAGTCCAATCCTCTCATTTGACAGATAAGGAACCTGAAGCCCAGGAAATCTAAGTGACATGCCCAAAGTCATACAGGTAGTAAACATCAGATGAGAAATTGGAACCCAGATTCTCTGACTTCAGAGTTCTTTTCACTACCATGCTACCTTCCTCTCTGACAGAGCTCATAATGTCATCTCTTCCTGCTCACCTTAGCTATGTACTTTTTTTTCCTCATCACCCTCTAACATCTCAGTGAGGTTTAAGAAGCATCTTCATATTTCCCCAATTATGTCTATTTGTTTGGATCACTGAAACCCCTCTTTCATCGTCACAGTAAATGCAACCCAAACCACTCCCATAGTAATCCATTTTATCATGACATATTGCTGATGGGAGGAAGTTTGAAATAAATATACTGGGAGTCTGGTGCATGTTCAGAGCACCTGGGGCAGCATCTTTCCATAAGGAGAACTTGGTAAGTCAGCCTCCTTCTGGGAGAAAAATCGTGATGACATGTAAAGGAAGTACCCTGGAGAGACAGACTATGGAACACATGTAGACATTCCATAACTGATTCCAGGAGCCTAATCATGTGTTGAAGAGAAGACTCTGGGAGCAACTACGTGGCGCAGTGGAAAGAGCACCGACCCTGGAGTCAGGAGGACCCGAGTTCAAACATGGCCTCAGACACATGACATTCACTAGCTGTGTGACTCTGGGCATGTCACTTAACCCCAGTTGCCTCACCAAAAAAAGGAAAAAAAAGAAGGCTCTTTGACTGGCTTCTGGGGCATTCATAACAGCCTATTGGTTGATGTAATTTTTATTTGCCTCATTCACTTCTGGGAGCTCTCAGTGACTGTTGTTCTCTATAGCATCTGGTGAAGGGAGAAGAGTCTCTAGTGTTGGAAATTCTACATGTCAAGAGGGTAGACCACAGGAATCTGGGAATTGGAGCCAAGGTCAAATGTCATAGCCAATCCAGCAGTGATGTCCCAAAGAGCAAGTATTGATCTTTAGGAGGACCTTGAGTTCCTCATACAGCTAAGATGAGGATTCATCTGGCAAAGATGTCGCCTTTGGGCATGAATTTGGTAGCACCAATATTATGTAGGAACCGAGATAAGGTAAGCCTCTCCAGAAACCAAGGTGATGTTCGGGCAAGTATGGCCCAGAGATGGTAATAGAAATGTTTACATGCTTGTACAGGCTGTCTTTGAAGAAAATTTCCTTTTGTAAAAGCTTATGGATCTTAAATAGAATTGGGGTACCCCTTAATAATGGGGAAAATAAAGCCATTGGGAGCTCAAGCCAATAACAGCAAAGGAAAAGCTATGCCTAGCTCATCAGGTAACCCTGGAACCCAGAGAGGAGATGTAGCCTACCTGGCCTTGAGAGAGTAAACTAGAGTGCACATACTGCATAAGATATGACTGTGAGCAGGGTGGACCCTCTTTGAAAATGAAGGACCTAGGGGGTAGCTAGGTGGTGAAGTGGATAGAGTCAGGTGAAGTCAGGAGGACCTGAGTTCAAATCTGGCCTCAGACCAAACACTTGCACTTACTAGCTGTGTGACCGTGGGCAAGTCACTTAACCCTAATTGCCTAAAAAAAAAAAAAGAAAGAAAATGAAGGACCCACAAACAAACAAGAAAGAATAGTGATTTCATACTAGAATGTATGAATGTAAGAATGAAAGAGCTAAAGAACAGAGTACAAGGTAGAGATAATGAAATAATGAGAAGTAAGAAGTTTTAATTTGGAAGTGTTGGAAATGTTAAGGGAAACATTTCCAAATTTAAAAGGCTAAAAGAAAGTAAAGCCAAATGGCTCAAGGATCTTTTTAAATGGTGCTACAATAGAAAAAAAAATGCATTTTAAGTTCTTGTCTGCTAGTAAAAAGTCTCTTAAAAAATTAGTTTGAACTCAAATTAGAAAAGTCAGTTTTGAAAAAAGCAATCTCTTTAGAACCCTTAAAAAAGAGAAAGGTAGAATAGGGTAGGAAGAAGTGTAAATAAGCTATAGAAGCCAATTATGTATGAGACTTTGAACAATATAAACAGGAAGCCAGCCACAGGGAGCCAAGAAAAGAACCCATCAGCAGTATCACAGAATCATGGATTTAAAATGGAAAAGGATACTACAGGCTAATTAATTAGTTTAACAACATCATTATGTAGAAGAGGATACTGAGACTGAGAATATAAAGCCCAAGGTCAGATAGGAAATACATGACAGAGCTAGGATTCAAACCCAGATTTTCTGATTCTCAATTTAACACCTATATTGTTATCATATACCTCTTTAGCACTATGGAAACTGATTATAAAAATGAGATCTGGAGTGACCAAAAATAATGAAAATATTTCTTTGCAAAACTCTTTTGTAGTTTTGTTTGTTTAACCCAAAATCAAAACTTAAAAACTCAGGTTTGGTACTATAATAGAAAAACAATAATTCTTCTGGTAATGTATAATCAGCCAAGAAAAATGACATTTAATAACTACAAAATGCTACATTTTCAATTAATCTCCTTTAAAAAGCCATCTATACCTAGCACATCCACTTCCTCTCCTCTCACTCTGTTCCCAACCCTCTGAATTGTGGTTTCCTACCTCATTACTCAATTGAAACTGCTCTCTCCAGTCACGATCCCTATTGGCTGACCAAGAGGCATCTTGAACTCACTACATGCCTGAAACACAAAGTGTCATCTTTCCCCCAATCTACCCCTCTCCTGAACTTCCTATTTTCCCATCACTCACCTCACGTATCCAATGAGTTGCCAATTCTTATTGTTTCTATATTCACAATGTCTCTCAAATCTTTCTCCTTCCCTTCACTCACACTTAATCACTTCTCTCTGGGACTCCTGGGATAGCCTCATAATTGGTATCCTGCCTCAAGTCTGTCCCCACTTTAATCCATGGTCCACATGGCCACAGGTCAAACTTCGTCACTGTCCTATTTAATAAACTCTAATGGCTCCTTATTACCTCTAAGATCAAATGTAGATTCCTTTGTTTGACAACCCATAGCCTGTCATTTCCTACTTTTCTAGTCTTCTTAAATATTGTTCCTTTCTACTCAGATACTCTACAAATTATGCTGTATTGGCCTACCTGTTCTTCCTCACACGGGATACTCCATCTCCTCTCTCAGCACCTTTACACTGGCTGTTCCCTCTGCCTGGAAAGCTGTCCTTCTGACTCTTGCAATCCCTTCAAACCCCATATCAAATGCCGCTTTCTGCATGAGGAGGCCTGTCCTGGTCCCCAAGTTGCTCATGCCTTATATTCTAAGGTCACCTCATATGGCTACTGTTATGTATCTTGTATATAGTGTGTGTGTGTGTGTGTGTGTGTGTGTGTGTGTGTGTGTGTGTGTGTACGCACCATCACCCTTGTACAGGCCTTCTTTACAATCCTTCTTTATAATCTGCCTGGACTATTGTCATAGATAGTTTGACTACCTCCCCTGTTACAATGTAAGTTCTTAGATAACAGAGACTATTTAATTTTTTGTCTTTGTATCCCTACAACCTAGCATTGTGCCTGATACAAAGTATGCACTAAATGCTTTATTTTTTTTTTCTGGTGATGCAACTGGGGTTAAGTGACTTGCCCAGGATCACACAGCTAGTAAGTGTCAAGTGTCTGGTCTAAGACTGGATTTGAACTCAGGTCCTTCTGACTCCAGGGCCAGTGCTCTATCCACTGCTCCACCTAGCTGCCCCTCACTTAAATGCTTATTGAGCATGTTCTAATCCTGGCTCTGCCAATGTCTCTCTGTGTGACCTTGACCACTCTGAACCTCAGGTTCTTCATCCGCAAAATGGACTTTGTTGTTGTTTATTATTCAGTAGTGTCTGACTCTTTGTGATCACATTTGTGGTTTTCTTGGCAAAGATACTGGAGTGGTTTGCCATTTCCTTCGCCAGTTCATTTTACAGATGAGGCAATTGAGGCAGACAGGGTTAAGTGACTTGCCCAGGGTCACATAGCTAGGAATTCTCTGAGGCCAGATTTGAATTCAGGAAGATGAGTCTTCCTGACTTCAGGCTCAGTATTCTATCCACTGTACCATCTACCTGCCCATCTAAAATGGACTAGATGACCTCTAAGATCAATTCCAGCTCTAACTCTCTGAATTGTGATCCTAAGGCCTCAAATCCTTGGAATCTAGGTTCCTCCATCACTGTTCTACTGAAACTACCTGTCTTAACAATTACCAGAGATCCTCCTCTCGACAAATCCAGGAGCATTTTATTAGGCCTCATCTTACTTGGCAGCTTTTAAGATTAATGGCCACCTCCTCCTTATCAATACATTCTCCTCCTTGGCTTCCCAAACATTCCTTTCTCCTTGTTCTCCTCTTGTCTTCTAATTGTTCCTTTTCTTCCTCCTTTTCCTTTTCCTTCCCCCAATCCTTTAATGGCTTGACTCCTCAAGTTTTTTTCCTTGGTCCTCTTCCCTTTCTACACTGTTTCCTTTGATAACCTCATTCATGTTCATGGTTTCAGCTCTTTATCACTGCAACAGATAGTTCCCATATCTTTAGCTCCAACCTGCCTTTTCCCGGGAGCTCTAGACCTATATCTCAAACTGCCTACATGACTTCTGCACCTGGATATCCCAACAGCCCCCTTTTATACCTAAACTGGCTCTTTCTTCTATTTCCAATAGTCTACTGGGTCAGCAATCATTATCTGGTCTGCCAGGTTTCAAAACTTATCTTATGGGAGGCTTATCTCTAGCCTCCCATATCTAGTTATTTATGACACAAACAAACTCTTGTAATTGTTATCTTTGCCTAAAGCAGTTTGTTGTTGTTGTTGTTTTTCCTTTTTTCTCTATGAGAACCAGTGACATCATGGGGGTAATGTCTTGACTTGCACATGACTGGTTTAGTGAATAGAGTACTATATTTGGAGTCAGGAGACAAGGACATGAATTCTGTCTCAGACACCTACTAGCTGTATTAACGTGGTTAAGTCTCTCAAGCTTTCACAGTCTCAGTTTCAACATTTATAAGATGGAGATAATAATATTTGCACTGCTTTTCACACAGGATTTTTGTGAGGAAAGTGCTTTGCAAACCTTAAAGTGCTACATGGATGCCAGTTAATATGATCTCTAATATCTGTCCCCCTCCTCACTATTTTCAGTGTCATCACTTTAGTACAGACCTTCATTATAATCTACCTAGACTATTGCCATACATATCTACCTAGTCTTCTGCTATTCCTCCTCCCAAACCATTCTTCCTATTGCTGCTAAATTTAACTTCATACAGATATGACCTTACCATTTCCTGTGTTCAGGATCCTTCGATAGTTCTCTATTGTCTTCCGAATAAATTTCAAGTTCCTTAATCTGGTATTCAAGTCCCTCTATAATGTGATAACATCTTACTGACTAGATTCCCCTATACTGTAGTTAACCTTCATCACATATTGTCTATTCCAGGGCTTCTTAAACTTTTTCCACTCTGCAACCCTTATCAGCGCTTCTTAAACTGTGGGTCTCAATCCAATATGGAGTCTTGACCCACAATTTAAGAAGTGCTGGTTCTACATATGGCAACTGGTCCTGCCTTCATGCATTTGCTCAAGCAGTTCAATGTCATTGCCTCCTGTTTCTTCCTTACAGAATCTTATCTGTTTTCTGAGGACCAACTTAAATGTTACTTCCTTCATGGAGTCTTCCCTGATCCCCTCAGTTTGTCGTGAAAGGTCCATTCTCCCTGGACCTTGATCAGTGGTAGATTTGCTTCTTCCTTATACAAGCATCTTTTTGTATTATAGTTATTTGTACACTATCTACCTTAGGACTCTTATGAAGAAAGTGTATTGTAGACCTTAAAACGCTAAAGGAAGAGGAGTTATTATTACTTATCTCAGTTATTCAAGGATTCATCATTTTGTTACTGTTGATATTCCCTCTCCAACACTGAATTTTGTTTCATTCTTTGTACTTGTATACCCAGAGCCTAGCATAGTGCCTGGCACAGAAAGGGTGCTTAATAAATACGTGTTGACTCAATTTGGCAGTAAGCCTAAAGGGCTGTAAAACTGTGCATACCCTTTGAGTCAGAAGTACCATTATTAGGTCTGTATCCCAAAAAGATCAAAAGAAAAGGAAAAATATTTATAGCAGCTCTTTTGTGGTGGCAAAGAATTAGAAATTGAGGGGTTGGCCATTAATTGGGGAATGGCTGAACAAGTCATGGTATACGAATGTAGTGAAATACTATTGTGCTATAAGAAATGACAAGAGGGATGGTTTCAGAAAAATCTGGGAAGGCTTATATGAACTGATGCAAAGTGAAGTAAACAGAATAAGGAGAACATACATTGTAACAGCAATATTGTAAAGATGATAAACTGGGAAAGACTTAGCTATTTTGATCAATACAATGATCCAAGATAGTTCCAAAGGATTCAGGATGAAATATGCTATTCACCTCCAGAGAGAGAATTGATGAACTCTGAGTACAGATTGAAGCATAATGTTTTTTACTTTATTTTTCTTGCTTTTTTTTCAACATGGCTAATATAGAAATACATTTTGCATGACTTCACATGTGTAAGGGGTATCATATTGCTTGCTTTCTCAATGAGTAAGGGAGGGGCTGGAGGAAGGAAAAGAACTTGGAACTCAAAATTTAGAGAAATGAATGTTAAAGCAAACAAATAAATAAATGACTACTGATTGCCAGGAGCTTGGAAGCAGACCCAGGAAGATCAGCTATAAGAAAGGCTGTAGGGAGGAATCTTGTAGGGAAGAGAAGGTTGGATTAGATGATTTCTAAGTTACTTCCAACTTAAAGATGCTTTGCTTCTATCTTTGGAAATTGGTTTTATTTCCTTATAGTCACATTACCTGTTATCCTATCTTTCCTCAATTTACATCTTCATCCCTAGGTTCACTGCATTTTCCATGCTGTGGATGTACATCTGGCCCTGCATTTGCTTCCGATTCTCCTGACTTTTTAGAAATGTTTAGTGAATTGACAAACTTAGCTCCTGGAAACTAATTAGTGCTCAACATCTTGTAGTAGTAGAAAGAACACCAGGTTAGCTGTTCTAGTCTGATTTAAATAGCTGTGTGACTTTGGGCAAGCCATAACTTCCCTGAGCTTCTGTTTCCTCAGCTACAGACCTAAGTACCATTACTAGGTCCATACCCCAAGCATGAGGCAGTGTAGTATGGTAAAAAGAGCCCTGGCTTATGAGTCAGAGGATGTTGGGTCCAAGCCCACCTCTGATACTTATTACCTGTATAACCTTGGTCAAGACATTTATCTTCTTGGGCTTGAGTTTTCTCATCTGTCAAATGAAAGGGTTAGATCTGATGGCTGCCCTCTAGAGCTATGATTCTATGAGATCAAAGACAGAAAGAATATATACTAAAATATCCTGTGATAGATGATCAATTAGACCCCTATTTATTAACCAGTTTGATATCATTCCATAAGGATAGATATTATAAATTCTGTATATTAGGCTCCAGAACTGTAAACTACCAGTTACAAAGTTCACTTGCCTAACTACAAGAATGCTGACGACCAAGCCCAGAGTGGGTGGGAAACTTTGGCATGATATGGAAAGTCCCCCAATTTGTTTTTGTATCTCTGGACCACTCACTCTTGTCTAACATAAGCAGGTGGCCATCTGATGACCACTTAGTCACTGAAGATGACTACTGCCTTCCCCATCTTGTGACCAACCATGATGATGCATCATTTCTGGCTCTCCTGGAGGGTCAAAATCAAGGTCTATCAACCAATGAAACTCTGTGTTTTACTTTACCTCTTCTGAGTGTCTGAGTATCAAGTCCTATAAAAGTAAGAACCTGGGGAAAGGAGGCATCTCAGATCATGAGGAAGATCTGAGGTCTACCTCATTAGAGGGGACCATGGACTCTTTAATGAAGTGCTATTGGCTCAGAGTTCTGCCTCAGTGATTTTTCTTGCTGATTGGACAATTTTGGACCCCACAATTCACAGCAGTACTTTTTGTGGAGGTGGAAAAAAAACACAACAACTGGAAACAAACTTGGAACTCATTGATTGGAATAGTTCAACATATTGTAGAATATGAATTCATGGAACACTATAAAAATGCCATAAGAATGGAATACTATAAGAGTTGGCAAATATGAGGAATTCATAAAACCAATGGCACTTATAGGAATTGCTGGATAGCAAAGTCAGCAGAACAATGAAAATTTTACATATACATACATACATACATATATATGTATATATACCAAAATAATGTAAAAAATTGAATTTCAACAGTAGCTGAACTCATATTAATTGCCCTTATTAATTTTAGTCCCAGAGAACAGATGAGGAACTCTGTTTTCCTCATCTTAGTACATAGGTGTGGGTCTACAGAAGTGGAAGCTGGTACATCCCATCAGGCACCTTTTTTTTTTCAGTTGGTTTTGCTTAACTGATTTCTTTCCTTACGAGGATGGTATGGAGTAATGGAGAAGAGTATATTGAGAAATGACTAGTGTTTAAAAACATAAGGCATCAATAAAACATAAAAAACAAAAAGACATCAATAAAATAAAAAGAACTATGGAATTAATTTTTAAAAATGAAATGGCTCAAGAATCAAGCTCCCCTACAGAGGGTCCTAATATAAAATGTTAACACATGTATGGCTAACTAAGAATCTGTCCTTAGGAAAAGTATTTTCTATTGTTTATGATGAGAAAGTGTGAAATTTGGTACAGTGCACAGAATATCAGATTTGGATTCAAAAATCCTTGTCCTGTTCTTTCCAGGACTCAGTTTCCTCATCTGTAAAATGTGGAAGTTGAACTAAATAGTCTTACAGGGCCCCCTCTAGCTCTAGATCCTTGCTGCTTTTATTGCTGTATGGCACAATAACATGACAACTGCTGGCATTACAGCATCTTTCTTAATTTTCCTTAGTCTGAGCCTTTTCATTACTTGTAAAATTTCCCCATAGTCTCCAGGAAAATATAAAAGAGTTTTTACTATAAGTACTTGAAACTTTCTTCATAGAGCTTTTCTTCCCAGCCCTTTGATTGTGTTTTTGTTACTTTTTTGTGGACTTTTTCCAATTTCTCCACATTCCTCCTCAATCATGTAGCCTCTAAGTAGACACAGAACTGCAGTTAAGGGCCTGACTACATGCCAAATAAAGTGGAAGGATTACTTTTTGGCTCCAATGTGGCATCCATCTCTATTTCCTTCTTCCGTGACAGTTTTGTGCCACTCCATCAAAATTTTGCTTTGGTTCTCCAGGCACAAGCTGCCCTTTGGGATAGAGGGATTTAGAGCAAAAGAACCTTTAGAGATCATCTAGTCCATTCCCATCATTTCACAGACATGGAAACTGAGGCCCAGAGAAGTAAAATGAACTTGCACAAAGTCACAGAGGTGGTAAGTGTCACAAGTGGGATTTGGCTCAGGGCTTCTGGTGCCATATCTATTGCTCTATCTACTGAGTCACCTTTGTTTCTTTGTTCCAGGAAGGGCTGGGAGAGAAAAGGTAGAAAAAATGAGAAAGAACGGAAATAGAGTGACCACATTTTTAAAATGTTAAAGAATAACAGTCAATTAACAAATTGATTTTACCCAGTACTCACTCTGAATATTTTTAGGAGGTAGGGTGCGACTGGGAAGGGTGCTAGAAAAAAGAAAAACTGCCTGGGAAACGCACTGGACAAGCTGTCAGGAGACTTGGGGTCTAGTTCCAATAACCTTTCTGGGTCTCACTTGCCACATCCGTAAAATGAGGGGGTTGGACTAGAAGATCCCTTCCAGCTCTACAACTCTTCTGTCTATGACTTCTAACAGCCGTTAGAGCTTGGAAATACCCTCAGTTTATAATTCTAGGCTAGAAAGATGTCTTGTAGAAGGTTAAATATGAGGAGAAAGCTTTATAAGAAGTGAGAAGGGCCTTGGTGGATTTGGGGTGGAAGGACATCTTGTATATGGAATCACAATATTTTAGCCTGACTAACCCCCCACCTTTTTCCAAGGGTGACTTTATTTCTGGCTAGGAGGGGAAGCAGGAAGTTGGGGTTGAAAGATACTACTCTACTTTCCTCAGAGAGAGGGGAGTAGCAGGCTAGAAGTATATTTATCTTAAATACTGTTCATCTAGGGGATATCATTTGTTTCCATGTAACTTTTGATCATTTTCTCATTTGGAGGGAACAAGGGAACCACAGTTCTATATCCAAGGTGTAATCCCTTTCCCCTCATTTAATACCAGTTCCAAAATGAATACACATAGCAAATAGCAAAGAAATCCATTTATCCAAATCATAGCAAACAAAAATCAGAGAGGGTATACACAGGAGAATATTTACCAGACAATACAGAGTAAAGGAGCTCTCCTATTGGGAGGAAGGTAACTCAGATCAACCGAGAGAGTCTTGGATCTTACCCAAAGGGAAAGTCTCTAAACTTTGAAGTCTCTAGAGTAGCAAACTAATAATAGGGACATGATAGAAACCAACTGTCCTCTCATGTTTTCCCAGAGTCTTTTCTTTCACCAATCTGAAATGGGGTTAACCTCTTCCATCTTCACTTTCAAAACTACATTAGGAGAAGAAGACTCACTTGGAGAGCCCTGAAGGGATATTCCCACTTAAGAGAGGGGCACTGTCTGGGAACTGAAACTCTGGACTCTTATCAACTCAGCCCTGCCCCTCATGCAAGGCAGGGCCTTCCTTCATCAACCTCAATAAGAAGAGAGTCCCATACTATAAGACAGAGCAGTTAGGTGGCACAGTGGATATAACACTGGGTTTGGAATCAGGAAGACCTTACTAGCTGTGTGATCTTTGGCATTTAACCTCTGTATACCTTAATCCACTGGAGAAGGAAATGGCAAATTACTCCAGTATTTTTGCCCCCCCCAAAAAACCCAAAAGGGGTCATAAAGAGTCAGACATGACTGAAAATGACTAAACAACCTAAACCAATGGACTCTGGGACAGAGAGAAGAAAGGAACAAGATGGGAAAAGAAGAGATTGTGATAATACTGCCAGGAGTAGATTAGATGAGTGCTTTGTAATTCTTTTTTTTTTTTTTGACTGAGGCAATTGGGGTTAAGTAACTTGCCCAGGGTCACACAGCTAGTGAGTGTTATGTGTCTGAGGCTGGATTTGAACACAGGTCTACCTGACTCCAGAACCAGTGCTCTATCTACTGTGCCACCTAGCTGCCCCCAGTGCTTTGTAATTCAAGCAGCTAATGGAGAGATATTAGGAGGAGAATAATATAACCAAAATATTGGCATGGAAGACAATCCTGTAGCATTTTAGAATGTCTAAGAAAAACAAGGGGATGGGAAGGTGTGTGAAGCGGGAGGGATGACTTTATGTCAGGCAACAAAATTCAAAGGACAGCTCTGATAGCAGTCCTAAGTAACAGAGAAATAATTGAACTTAGTAAGTAATTAACAACATAATTAATCCAAATAAGCTAAGAAATGGTATATGTCCTCACCTAGCAGCAGCCACACCCAGGATAAGCAACCTAGCCAGCCTAGCCTGCCCTACCTGGGTTGTGGCCTCCCTAGCAGCATCCTCCTGGTGTCCTAGGGACTCTTATCTCTCCATCGAGGGAATTGATGTGCAAAGTCTCTTCCCACCTCCCCTCTCTGCCCCTCCCCAACTCAATTTGTCTTTTAAAACAACTGATTTGAGATGGCATTATGTGCCACTGGCCCCAGGCTGGGTGAGGCAGTGTGTGAATATGTATGCAATGAAGATAGAAAGAAGCCTTCACTTTAGCTCCTGAAGAGGCTTCCTTCCAGCTTTTAGGGTTTCTTCCTAATGGTTTCTTGAGGCTTTTTCATGTTTCAGGGTGGTTTGCACGCCCTGACTTTAATCAAAGCATGAAGGAGAGAGAGATGATGAGAGAGAAAAGCAAAACAGAAAGGAGTGTTCAGTCCAACCTTGTGAAGACTCAGAAAAAGGACACATTTCGGTAAATGAAGTTCCTAACTTGGTGAGAAATGAGAGCTACTTTACATGTCACGTCAGTTGAGATTAAAAAGTCTTCGCAAGTGGGGTAAGTGACCTTTACTGTGCCAGCTATGTGGGGTTTGGGGCCCAAAAAGAACAGCTGGAAATCTTACTAGCTCTCTCTAACCTAACCGTCATTTTAGGAGCCTTGATACTCTCCTAAGGAAGGGGAAGCCGATTACAAAAGTAGAAATGGAAACGGGCAGCAACAGTGAAGCAGAATGGCAAACCTCCAAGCCTAATTAGGCAAGATACTGAGGCAAGGCTGAACTACACACAGCAGGAGAGGGAGTGACACTACACAATTAATCAATCAATGAACATTTATCAGATGTTTACTATGTGCCAGGCACTTTGCTAAGCACTAGAGATACAAAAAGAAACAGTCCCTGCCCTCTAGGAGCTTATAATTTAATGGGGGAAACAACATGCTAACAAATCTATATAAGGCAAGCTATATACAGGATAAATAGGAAATAGTTACCAGATGGAAGGCACGAGAATTAAGACGGCTTGGGGAAGGCTTCCAAGAAAAGATGGAATTTTAGTTGGGACTTAAAGGAAGCCAGGGAAGTGAGTAGTAGGCCAAGAGGAGGGAGAACATTTTCGATATCGGGGACAGCCAGAAAAAATTGCCCCAGAGCTGAATGATGGAATGTCTTGTTTCCGAAACAGCCAAGAGCCCAGTGTCACTGGATCAAAGAGTACATGTCAGAGAGCAATGAAGAGCTAGAGATACAGGAGTGGAGGAACAGAAGAAGATCTAGAGGTTTTGGTGGACTACAAGCTCAATATGAGCCAACAATGTGATAAGGCAAGGGGTAAAAACCTTAATACAATCTTTGGTGTCATTAAGAGAGGCCTAGCATCCAGGAACAAGGAAGATCAGGCCACATCTGAAGCACCATGTTAAGTCTTAGGCATCAACGTCATTTTAAGAATGACATTGCTAAGGGTTCAGAGGAGGCCAACCACAATGGTGAAGTCCACTCCACAAGTTAAAAGAACTGGAATTTTTAACCCAAAGAGAAGGCTCAAGAACACGACAGTTGTCTTCATGCACTTAAAAGTCTGTCACATGGAAGAGAAATGAGAGTCAAGAGTTATAGAGCTGAAAGGGATCTCAGGAACCATATAAAAAGCAACCCCCTCATTTTACAGGTGAGGAAATTGAGGCCAATCAGTTTAAGAGACTTGTCCAAGGTCACCCAGGTAGTTAGTTTCAGTCACATCTTCTGACTCCAAAGTCAGTACTCTTTCCACACTGCCTCCTGATCAGACTTGCTAAATTTGGTTCCAGAGGGCAGAAGTGGAAGAAATGGACAAAAGTTACAGAGGCAAATTTAGACTTGATATCAGGAAAAATTTTCTAAAAATAAGAGCAATCCAAAAGTTAAATAGGCTGCTTTGGGAAATAATGTGTTTACCCCCATCAGAGGTCTTTCAAGTGAAGGCTAGATTGCCATTTGTCGGCTATGTTGTAATGGGGATCCTTTTTTTCAGGGAGAAGTTGAATTAGGATGACCATTGAAGGCTATTTCAACCTTGTAGTTTTCTGTGGAAGCAGAGTACCAAAGGAAGAAGACAGACTGTTTTGGCAAGGAATAACAAGAACCAGAGCAGGAGCTAGAACCTAGAAATAGTGAGGTTCAGAGTTGTAATGAGGAGCAACAAACTTGGACCATGTGTTTCACTGGTATTGTGAATGTTGTGAAATGTGCAGGTTCTGGTGAGGAGGTCAATACTCCAGTGGCCTCAGGTTCTTTCCCAGGATTGGGGGGGGAGGGAGGGAGCCTCAGCCTTGGAGAAGTCTGTAGGTCTGGATTGATTGTAGAGTAGGTTTCTGGGCAAGGTGGGGGAGTGTTGCTTGACTTTCTAAGAACAAAAAATTATTTCTCCACTCAGGTGAGCCTCAAAACCAGGATGGTGCCACAAGTGTGCAATAACTATAGATCTCTGGAGGCAGATGAGAGTTTTCTTGATCATCTATGTGCTTCAGCACAAATCCTCATTTTGGGGGTAGGTTAGATTAAATGCCCCCTAAGATCTAAATGTTCTACATTTAAATTCTATGATTCTGTGAAATTCTTTTTGTAATCATTGTATTTTAATAAAATCTATTTTATATTCTATCTTACTAACCTGAGCTACTTTCCAGAGAACTGAATACCCCATACCAAACCTAGAAACAAGTTACTCAGTCAACAAGCATTTATGGAGTGTTTACTATGTGCCAAGTATTGTGCAAAGTGATGGAGATACAAAAAAAAAAAAAAAAAAAGGAAAAACACTCCCTTCCCTACATCTCACATTCTAAGAGCTCACATTCTAATGGGAGTCAAATTCATATTCAGGGCCTGGACTTCAATTAGGTTAGTACAATGCATCATATAGATTATTATCTAAAGCAGGAGTATTTAATCTGGGATCCGTGAACTTGGATGGGGGAAAAATACGTGTTTATTTTCACTAACTTGTAACTGAAATTTAGAATTTCCTTCAATTATTAAAAAAAAAAATCTGTAAAGGGGTCCATAGGATTTGCCAGACTGAAACCCCTGATCTAAGGGGAAGAAGATGGAACATCTGTCTGTCAGAGGAGATGGGTTACATGTGTATAAAAAGGGAAGCTGGTGAGATTCCTTGGCAAATGTTTGTGCAGCACAATCAGGAAGAGAAAGCCTGGAAGCTAGTGCCTCTTCGTAAAATGCAGCCAAAGCCTATTGTATCATCAAGGAGGAGAGAGGAAGAAGGAATAGTAAAGATTTTCCATTTCAAATATTTCCTCTTCCTCCTTCAAAATGTCTCTGATTCTGTATTACCCCTGATCTGTATTGCAACCAGATGAAATACTGGCTCAGGTAAGAGAATATTCCAGTTCAATCATTTTAGATAGTGCACTTACAGCATTAGTTCTGATTCAAACTTCTCTAACAGGTTCTTTACTTTTTTTTCTTGCGGTTCTATTAAAAAGAAAATGGTTGGGGTACCGCCTCCTCCCCGCACCAGTCAGAATCTCAGCTATTGAGAGTAGTTCATTTTGATCTTCTGCTTATTAGTTCACTTTGGTTCATGTCCCTGCCTTAGGTCAGGGCCAGGTCCATTGCAGGCGTTTAATAAATGCTTTTTGATTGATTGATTCTAAAACCCAGGGTCAAAGGCAACCTTAGCTTTTCCTAGCTTCAGCAAAGAAAGATGAAAACAGCAGGGGAGCAAGAAACAATCCCCCACGAAGCAAACTCGAGGCAGAGGTGAACTGGCGGCAAAACCTGGTGTTTCAGAACGAGCCCAGGAGCACCTCCGTCAGGTCCGACCGCAGTGCCCAGCTCCGGGTCACCTGACTCGAGGAATTTTTGGCCCCGCCGGCCGGCCGGGTGGAAGGGGTGGGGAATGGCAAGCACCTCCCCTAGCTCTCCTGCTCCAGGTCGGCGGGGGCCGGCGCCTGGCGGCCACGTGGTGGTACTGCCGCTGCCCCCGCCCAGCCCCGGGAGCCGAGGCGCCCACTGACCACCCGCAGCCGCGGGAGGGAGGTGGAGAAAGCGGAGGAGGGGGAGGAGGAGGAGGAGGAGGAGGAGAAGGAGGAGGAGGAGGAGGAGGAGGAGGAGAAGGAGAAGGAGAAGGAGAAGAAGAAGAAGAAGAAGGAAGCAGGCGCAGCTGCAGCGGCTTCCTTAGGGAAGCGAGTGGCGGGCGTCCGTGGTACTCGCCCCTTGCAGGCGGGCTTGCTTCGCAGGCGGGCCGGGAGCTGCTTCTATGGGGTGAGTGTCTGGCGCGGAGACTTTGGGACTTGCCCGGCGCCCTCACCCTAGGTCCGCCTTCACCCCCGCCTTCCCTCCCCCTCCCCCTCCCCCTCCCGCCTCCCAGGGGGCAGTGCCGGCGCCCTATAGTGTCTCTCCCTCTCTTTGTGTCTGGAGCGGGAGCGAATGGAGCTGCGGGACAGCGGGGCCGAGGGAAAAGGAGGCAGAATGCGATAGCGACGCCTCGTTGTGGGGCAGAGACAGACGTGGGGGCACAGAGGTACCAACTCTCATCCTTCCTCCTCTGCCGGCGGCTTGGGGATGGGAAAGGGAAGGGAGGAGAAGGAGCTCACTCCCCCTTGCAAACTGTCTGGATCGGTTTGGTTTGAGAGGGAAGGGGGAAGGTGGCTTAGTTTAGGGATGGAGAAAGGGAGCAAGGCAAAGTTTGGAGAGGGAGCTTCTTCCATAGACTTAAATCCCCCCGCCCCCGCCCCCAGCAGTCCTCCCGCAGCGAAGGGTTTGAGAGAGCTCGTCTGGGTTGGGGGAATGGAGTGGGAATGAATTACAAAACGGGGAGGGGGAAAAAAGGAGGGTGGCAGGATGCGGACGACCCCTTCCCCACCTGCTCTCAGTTCCTGGGCTGGCGAACTGCCTTTCCCTGCGTCCAGCTCCTGACCGGTCGGGGGACTCCGATGCCAAGATTCCCTCCCCTCCCCTTGGCTCACATCTCTTCCAGACTGCTAAAGTTTGCAGAGATTGAGAAGGGAGTTCGTGAGAGGGAGTAGCAGCCCGCCTGCTACCCCCAAAGGGGCTTCTTGCGGCTCAGCCTGGCTATTGTTCTCCTTCGGTTTCATATCATCCCTTTTGGCTTTCCCAAGAACTCAGACTTGATTTCCAGACTGGTGGTGTGGTGAGGTGTCGTCCCTCTTCCCTTTCTTTTCCTCTCTCCTCCCTTTCTTTTCTTCTTCCCTTTCTTTTCCTCCCTGCAGCTTTTAGAGATGGAAAAAGCTGCCTTTCAGGGTAGGAGAAATATTTGTGGGCTTTTTAAGAAGTCGTGACTTAGTTTGGGGTTTGCGGGGGGCTATAGGGGTGCTCGGTCAGCAAACTAGTGTCTTCTGACTGCTGCTGACTTGTGCGGCTTTGTATGAAGTTTGTTTCAGTCCGGAGTTGTCTGGTTGTGCAGGCAGGCAGACGCGCTAAGGCCGGATCGGGTAACTATTGATTCACCGGTGACTCTTTTAAGTGTCTTTATTTCCTCTTTGTGGTGGAGAGTAAGGGGGTGGGTAGCATGAAGGATTCTAGAGAGATGCAGCTAATGCGTGAGTAATGACTCTATTTAGCCAATTTTAAAGAATGGGAGTTATAGGTTGCTTCCAGAGGCATGTGCATCTGGGAAATCTAGGCTTTTTTTTTTTTTTTTTTTTTTTTTTTTTGCTTCCAACCAACAGAGTCCAGTGCAACTTTCATTTTTGCAGAGCTTCTTAGGTAAATTGCATCCTGAGATCTTGGGTTTGGTTATCTGAAATAATTGCTTTGGATTGCATTTTGACAGCTGATTTAACAGTGTTTCCAATTTCACTTGTGTGAAAGAAGAATGAAAAACCACTTTGGTTTGTGGAAATATTTCCAGATCCTTAGAGAAAAATTAGGGGGTTGGGTTGGTCTATTAGAGCTAGTGAAGGAAATGGTTACTTAGATCAATAGTAATAGCAGAAGGGAATTAAGAAACTGGCACAGAGTTTCTTCCAGCTGTGATTTGAACAGAGAAATAGAGTGAATACAAGTGCCAAACTTGGTGTGGACTGAGAGCAGCCTAGAATATACTCATTCTTTAGTCTGTATTTTGGGTGTTAAGAGTTGTGTGTATTATTACTGACAGATGTAATTTAATGGCCTATTCTTCATGGTAACAACCAAATGTCTCATTATTTTCCTGGATGATAAAGTAATAAACTTTGTGGAATTTTATCCTGCCTGGGTAAGCTTATCCAGTGCTTGCATAACTCAGACTGGGGACTACAGGACAGGATTTCTGTCACGGTTAAAAAGCTTTCTGTTCTATACCAGTGACTGCTGCAGGTTTTTAATTTGTGCTGGAGATTTCATTCATGAACTTTCATAGTGCCATATTCACCCTTTCAAGTTATTTGTGTCCCATGTTTTTATTATTACTTTGATGCTTCAGATTTTTCATCTTCTTTTCATTTTATATTTCCACAATAAATTTTCAGCACATACAGTGGGGCTGGATTTGGAATCAGAGGACCTGGGTTCTAGTCTCAGTTCTTGTGTAGTATTTGCTAATTCACTTAACTTCACTGTGCCTGAGTTTTCCCATTAGCAAAATGAGAGGGTTGGGCTAGATGATGGCTAGGGTCTCTTCCAACTCGAAATCTATGTTCTGAGGCATTGAAAGAATGAATGCTACAGATTTTGGTTAAAAAGAGGCATAGGACATTCTCTGCCCTCAATAGAAAAGGTTTTAGTATTGTGTGATTTTATTGCTGTATTGTCATTCATACTTCATTCTCGAAGAGGACCAATGACATCAGGAAGGTGATGTCTTGACTTGCAAGTGAATTGTATTTAAGTGAGGCAGAGCTGTGGCCTCACTGTCCTCCAGTCATCGGAGTCCAGTGGCAAGATATAGGTCAGGACAACTGGCAGTGGCCCCGGATGCAGTGGGAGATCTTGGCCTTTTTAAGCTAAGGTCTTTCCCAGGTCCCAGTTTGTCTGAGGCAACACCCATTCAGCCTTACTTAAAGGCTGAATAAGAATTGAGGTGAAAGATGGCCTAGTTTGCCTGCACAAAAGAATCAGTTTGGGAGGGGAAAACCTTCAGAGTTTCATTGCTCCATGGATTTCCCTGGATGAAGAGACTGCCTCTATCATTGCAAGCTATCTCATGCTCTCCAGCTTTATAGCCTTAGAGGCTTGCCCAGAGTCATGAGAGGTTGTTAGGTACTTTAGCCAGGGTCACGGGTCAGTACCTGTCAGAGATGAGACTGAAGGCTGGTCTTACTTGTTCAAAGCAAGGCCAGATCCTCTCTATGGTATGCCATGCCACCCTCAGTGAAATTATAATTTAACATCACTTTATCCTCATAAGCAACTGTGAGGAAGCTAGGACAAGTGTCATTTCCGTTTCATAGATGAGAAAACTGAAGCTTTAAGTGAAGAAATAAATTATCTTAGGCCATACAACTAGTTAATGGCACAGTTTGAAATTGAATCCAAGTCTTCAGCTTAGTTCAGAGTTTAGTTCTTTATGCAGATAGTTTTGTCACAAGTGAATTTTACCAACATGGGGATTTTAATGAGTTATGGGTTTGCTTTCCTTTGTAATTTGGGAATAGGGTCAATACTAATAAATCAGACATGATTGTTGACTTTAATTCTATTTAGATTTGTGTTCCTTTGGAACCAGTTCCTTCAGACTGGTTCAGTAGACTAGTCATAGGACTTAGTGTTAGAAGGGACCTGTAAATATCAAATACTTCAACCCCTCCTTATTTTACAGATGAAATAAACTGAAACCTAGAAAAGTTATGTTATTTACTCGTGGTCATATACATGATTGCTGTAATCTCCTTTATCAACCTATGAATCTTTTTTAGTCTATTTTGCTATGAGGTTAGTTGCTAGTCATTGTAATTTTGAGCTTGACTAGGTTTGACCTGTCAAAGTGCCATCATTTAAAACTTGAAAATAGCAAAAAAAAAAAGCTTCCCATCTGTGGAATACGACAGAGGTGTCAAATGCCCAACAAACTCTGGAACTAGGCTAGAATCAGATTAAAATGTAATTGGAAAATACTTAACAAAATAAATATACAATGCAATATAGATAATGTTAATTTGTGGCTTTCTAAGCCATTTCTATTTGAATTTGACACCACTGGAGTACAAGATGCCACTGTTGTGAAATGAAGAGACCACTGGCCAGACAGGAAGGAGTCTGGGTCCTGGTTTTGATCTTGCCAGTAAATGATGTGATTCTAGGCCTTAGTTTCCTCATTTGTAAAAGTGAAGGGGCTAGACTAAATGATTCCTGTGGGATCTCTTCCAGTTCTAACATTCTGTGAGATCTATGATAAAGCTATTGTGCACAGAAGAAGAAAATGTGGTTGTGATACTGACGGTTACATTTTATAGACTATAATGATGTGTCTGTAGTGGGTCTAAAGGAATTCAAATATTCCCTTGCCATTTCTATCATTAAGTTTCTCTCTCATCATTTCCTATCATCCTAAAATGTGCTATGAATCTGGTCCTATCCCCACTTCCCCATGTCATAGTTTTATGCTGAATATCAGTGCTAGCTATCTTTTATTTTCCATAGAAATCATAGAACCATAAGATGTTAGATGTTGAAGAAAGCATAGAGATCATCTAGTTCAACCTTTTGGTTTACAGATGAAGAAACTGTGGCCCTGTATAGCAGAGTTGAATTTGAAGAAGGTTTTAAAAAATATATATGTGCTGTATTTAAAGTCAACTTTTTATTTCTTAAATGTTCCAGTATGGAAAACAATTATGTTGATTCATCCTGGTGGTCACACTGAATTTTCCTTGTGCTTATTAGCCTCTACTCAGTCATCTCCCAAATTGTTCTGTTTAGTTCACACAGCACTTGGTAATTCTGAACCAAAAAGAAAACTTATGCTCTGCCCTGTGGAGTCCCACTCTTCCTTTTCTTAGTAACCTATCTTTCAGAAGGTTCATTTATGGGAGATGCATAAACATGTCTCGCCCACTTCTCCATTCCACAGTCATCTGTCAAAACAGCAAAACACCGTTCTCAAACAACTTCAGCCTCATGAGAGCTCTTAAGAACAAGGAGCCGTGTACCTTTGTAGATAGAATCATCTTGATTGTCTCAACTATTATACATTTATCTCTGATGCTCCTGCAGCAACCTTTTTCCCCCTTCCAAATATGTATTTCATTATGAAGGAGAAAAATTAGACAAACAAATACCTAGAAGCTGCCTAAACACATACTGTGCTGAGAATTGTCACACATACTCCTCAACTTGCCATTATGACAAAGTCTAGACTCTAGATCATAATGTGGGCTCTTGTGATGAAAACCAGTGGCATTTTCTTGTTCTGCCATGAAAAAAAAATCAGCTTAAAAAAGAAAAAAACCCAGAGCTAAAAATCTGAAAGCCTTAGTGTGTTATTTTAAAAGTGTGATAAGAATAAAATTCTAGGATTTTCCATAAACCATTTTGATACGTTCATGACTGGAGAATAGATGATCATTTTAATCTCCAGAAAGAAATGTTGTTGAAAGGAATCAGTTAACAGTGATTACAGAAAATTACTCATCAGATAGTGTTAATTGTGGAAACTTCAAGTCATGAGCTAGGATCCCATGATCAAGGCATTTTATTTGTGAAGATTGGAAAAGCTGAATAATTCGTAGTCTATAAGGTGAAAGTATGCTTTAAAAAAACAAATTATCCTCTGTCCACTCCCACCATTCTCCCCAAAAATATTCTGAATAGAACAGGTTTTTTTTTTTTTAAATCATGGGAAAATTGTCCCCTTCATAGTCTTATATTTTTCACTTTTATCTACAATGAAGTGATTATTCCCTTTGACAACAAACCTGATTGTGGAAGTTAGTAAATTCAGTCACTGACTTAACAAATAACTTCACTGCCAAAACCAATAAGAGAGAATAAACTACTAAATAATTAAGAATTAGTAAATCTTAAATGTTTTAAAGAAAAAATCTTTGTATTTGATTAGGAACATTTTTAGTTTACCCATTTAAGATGCTCATGTAAATCAGGGTGGGCCCAAAAAATGAAGGGTTAGGGGTATAAGACTAGATGTAGGAATCAGAATACTTGACCTTGGCCCTGGCTTTTGGCCATCTGGCTAATTGTGAACTTGGGCAAGTCACTTAGTCTGAGTTTCATCATCTTGTATGAAAAGGGGGAGGCAACTGGACAAGGGGAAGGGGAACTCTCTTGGAGGCTTGTTTATAAACTGCACATTAAATGAAATAATTTAAATGGAAAGTGCTTTGACCATTACAAAATGGAGTATACATATAAGGCATTATTATGGTTATTCTTCACTCATTGATGCTTGCTGACATCAAGCCCTACACTGCTAGTGAGAATGGGCAGATTAAACTGAAAATTTGGCTAGTTCATACTTTTTTTTTTTCGTGGCTCAATAGTTGGTTTCATTTTTGTGTAATGTGTATCTGGAGTGCTGACACTAATGAAGAGTGTCAAAGTTGGCAACGTATTTATTGAAACCTTCCTACGCTGGCAAAGCACAATGTGATGGAAGTGTTGTGGTATGATGGAAGAAGCATTGCTTTTGGAGTCAGAAGACATGGGTTTGAATGGGTCCAAATTATCAACTTGCTGTTTGACCTACTAGGACCAATCACTTAATCTCTCTGAGCCTCAGATTCCTCACCTTTAAGATGAGGGAGTTGGGCTGGATCATTTTTAAGGTCCCTTCTTCCTCTAAACACTATGCTGTTTCCTATGTGGTGTTTGTTCCTTATGGACACTGCACTCAAATCCAGTCTTTGCCAGTCTTGTATGCCCACCTCTTCTGTGATAAGAGTCATTCAAAGAGATGCACAGTGTGGTATATTAGAAAATGCAAGTTTTGGAGTTAAGAGGACCAAGGTTCAAAATTCAACTCTGTAGCTTTCTACCTGTATGAAGTTGATTTTAAATCTTTTTACCTCTTTGAACCTCAGTTTCTCATCTGTTAAAATGAGAGAATTGAACTAGATAATCTCATTCTAGCTTTAAATATGTGATCCTGATGTTGTATCTCCATAGTTCCATAATTATTGATCATTCCTGAGGAGGGCTGAAGGTGAAGTCTTGTGGTTTTTTTTTTAATGTGTTTTGCCAATTCATGTCTTTTAAGTAACTGCACAATCCATTTGTGAAGGAAATGTGTTTGTTCTAGGTAAAAGAATGGAGGATTCCTCTTTTCTCCCTCCCTGATCCCAACCTTTTCACATCTTGTTAAACCTATCTACTTGAGTTAACATCAAGCCATATATCCTCAGCCTAATTCAAGCATCCTCAGCCAAATTCACGAGCTTTTTTTTAATCCAAATTATTATTTCTTCTGCATGGTAAATCATTCAGTTAACAAGCATTTATTAAGCACTACTTGCCTAGCACCAAATGGTACAAATACAAAATAAGTTCTTGCTCTTATAAAGTTTACATTCTAATGAGAATATCCCAATAGAAATTCTCTGCCTCTTTGTCTGAGAGAGTACTGTCTGTGGCTATTAAAAGTTAAATTATTTTGCCACTGCCTACCCACCCAGTAAGTGTAAAAAGGGGAAGTTTAACCTAGGTCTCTTATCCATTATCCCATATTTCCTCTCTAAGCAATGGTTAATCCAGCATATTTTGATACTGTCCACAAAAGTCCTGCTGAGATGCCTCATCTTGGTTCATTGGTGATGGTTTAACAGGGAAAGAAACAGTCCCTGGAAGGGTTTGCCAAGCTGGAAAAGTTGCACATTTGGACTGGTGGTGGACTGTATGTCTGTTGTATGGGGTCCAGCTTCACTGCATTTGGAGAGGCTGGTGACCAGTTTGGTACAGGATGATGAGTATTTAGTGACAGCAACTGTGCCACTAAAAAGTCTTAGGAGGAGATGAAGTCAGTCTGGGTAGATGGAGCCCAAGGACTGATCAATCCACCGATCTAGAAAGCATTTTAAGTTATAGTGAGCTCCAACTGGCATTTTAATGGATTTAAGGATAATTGAGACTGCAGTTCTGCTTTCCCTGTTTCTATTTAGTATTACATTTGGCAAGAGGAAAATTAGGCTTGTTTATTTGGCTTCTTTCCGTTGTAAATCCTAGGCAGATTTTGGTTGTTCTTCATAGAATGTTTTATTTTCATTTTAAAGGAACAGGATTAATCTGTAAAGAATTCAGTTTTTTCAAGATTTTAACACAGTAATATTTCTCACTTTGTCCCAATTCCACTAAGTATTTCCAGTCCCTTATTCTGGCTGAAGTATTAAGAAAAGTGAACGTTAGGGTGATTTACTGTTAGAGGAGAAGAACTAGAGATATTATGATGTACTAGGGTGTGCCCTTCTTATTAAGGGGTACATGGCAGTACTGTCTATGGGCTATCCCTTGCAAACTTAAATGGTGATCATCATCTCTTGTGGCTCCCAAGTTTCCAAAGGGTATAGAACAGGAGTGGGTAACCCTTTTTCCATTGTAGGCCATTGAACTGTGAGAAGGGGGAGGGGGGAACAAACAAAAAAAAAGCATTTCAAAACTACGCAGTAAAGCCTTGTGAGATATTAAAATTACTTGCATTAGTTGCTGATTGTCTTGCCATCCTTACATTTGAATAAGAATGACACTATACTTTGTGTATTATAATTCTTTTAAGTGCTGTTACAGATTTGTTTTTATAAAAACTTGGTTGCATGAAATAAAGCAATGGATTCATTTTGGACATTAGGGTTTAAATTTTCCAGGGCCAGATCATCCCCTAGACAGTGCTGGCTAAGGACTAGTACAAGAAGAAACGGTAGGCTTTCTGTATTCCAGGTATCCGTAACTCTTCAGGTCATGGAAGGTCTTATGACCTCAAATCAGAATGGAGGAGTCCACAGATGTATCTATGAGGGCAAAGTAGCATCTACTTTTAACTTTCCTCTCTTTTTCAAGACAACCCAACCTGATGAGTTATCTTGGTACACGCAAAACTATGCACATTGAATATCAACATCAGTAAAATTAGCTTGCAAATAGGACCATAGGGGAAATAAGTATACTTTCCACAACTAGAGAGAGCATCTTGCCATAATGATTGAATTAAGCATACCGGCTATACTTGATACTTCTGTACTTTGGCCAGGTGGAGTGGGCTGGGAGTTCTAGTTTTGTCCATTATGGGACATACTATCAAGACACATGTATCTTTGGTGCTATCAGGGCTGCTTTTTTCTTTAAGGGAAAGAGGAGATAAACAGGGATAAAACAGTCTATGAGAGATAGTGAGTTTTTTTGGAAAACACAATTCTTTGAGTGGGAAGATCAGGATTTCAGTTTGTGCTCTTAACACTTCTTAGCTTTTTAACTTTAAATAGGGCACTTAACCTTGTGAACCTCAGTTTCCTCATCTATTAAACTGAGATATTTGTACTAGTGCCTTGCAGTGCTCTAAGGGTCAAATAAGATACAATATATAAGTACAATACATTAATGTAAAAATAAAATGTGTAAATTAAATTATCATCATTATCACGTAGGACACTCTATGGGGCGGAAATATCTGCCAAGCTCTGTCAATACATTCAGATATGTAAGTCCTACGTTTGGTTATCCAGGTGATGATAACATTCAGTTAACTTTTTCCAATACAGAAATAGCTTTGAAAATCTGTCTTGTGCTAATGATCACAGACTAATCAGGTGAACAGTCTGTTTTATCAAGTCAAGCAGATCAAAAGCCTACAGTAGACAAGGAGTAAAACTCCTGGGGATGACGGTTATCTTGAGCTCTAAAATGGGTGTAGAAATGGATGTATTTCTCAACCTTGATTCCATAGTGAAGCATTTGGGAGCCAGAAGGCTTTGTGAGCCATTGCTTTAATTAAGACACGTAAAAGCTTCCTTTCACCAAAACTTGGGCATGGAGGAGATGGCAGTGATGCCAGGAGAGAACTAAGATATCTCATCCATAAAGGTTTACTAGGACTTCTGTGCAGCATGAGAAAGAACCCAAAGAAAGTCTCTTCTGTGGAGTTTTTTTGGGCCCAGTGTTATTATCGATGTGAATTGATTGGTTAACTTTCTCAGCATTTTATTTCTTCTGTAAAGAAATAGGTTAATGCTGTTGTGCTTGTTTTAGAGAAAATACCCCTTCCTTTTCCATGAACTTTTAGAAGGAGTATTCATTGGCCACCATAATGTATATGTTTTCTTTTGACTGAGAGTTTTGGTACTGATTGACTAATCCAGGCAAACTTGTCCTTTCTTGAACCCTTCAGTACCTTGTGGTTCTAGCTATTTCCCCTTTCTTCTCCCTTTACTGCCCCTCTTCTGGAGTTTCTAAACTCTAAGACACATACAATGGGGGAGGGGAAGAGAAAGGAACGGGCATTTATTAAGTACCTGCTATGTCCCAAGCACTGTGCTAAAGTCTTTACAAATATTATCTCATTTCATCCTCACAACAACCCTGGAAGGTGGGTGCTATTATTATCCCCATTTTACAGTTGAGGAAACTGAGGTAGACAGAAAAAACTTAATTTTTCTAAAATAGTATTTTAAAATAAAAACACACAGATGTCCTATTGAATTTTCTCTTGTTTCTTATTTGGTCATTGACCAGTTACGTAGACCATGTCTTAATTGGGCGACATTTTCTTTCTTTCGGTCACAACCTTCCCCCAATTATTTTAAGTACAGACCCCTTGTAACAAAGGGTGTTTGATTCCTCTTACATTGGAAGCCCATGTTTACATCCACTCTAGTAAAAGAAACAGAATTAAGGATCTTACCCAAACTGATGTAGATTCCAGAATTTGGTGGCAGGCTGCCAGGACCTTGAATGCTTTTGTATACTTCTTCCAAAAAAAAAAAAATAGGGTATGTACATATTCCTGACTCCTCTCTACTCATGCCTTATTGGATGGCATTGCTAAAAAAGGCCTTCTCCTCCCCGCTTTTAAAACACTGATTGTAATGTTAACTATGAAAAAGGTAGCTTTTTATTTTTATACTGTAAATGAAACTGGCAAATGGGCCTTTGCCAACTGCATTAGGACAATTTATCTTGTAGGAATAGAATTGTCCTGGTGATGTGGCAGGTATGTTGAAGGGCAGCTTTCTGAACTGTTGCCAAAACATGATAGACTGCTCTTTGGGGTCTACGTGGAGTGTGAAGCCATACCAATTCTTATTCTTTTTTTAAAAATTCAATTAATTAATTTTTAGGCTATCGGGGTTAAGTGACTTGCCCAGGGTCACACAGCTAGTAAGTGTCAAGTGTTTGGTCTGGGGCCAGATTTGAACTTGGTTCCTCCTGACTTCAGGGCTGGTGCTCTATCCACTGCACCATCTAGCTCCCCCCAATTCTTATTCTTTACTTCAGTAATTTTCAGTGCCTCCATTGGCTTTGGTTCTTATGGCAGCACCCCGTCAGTCCACAGGTGCTTACTTGAGCATACCCTGCACTGTAGCATGTACCAGCTGGGATATTTTGCCAGCCAAAGATAAACCCCTTGAGGTCAAGAATTGTTTCCCCACCCTTTTTGGGAGGTGGGAGAGCATCTTTATGTGCCTAGAACACATAGTGGTCATTAATTAATGTCTGTTTGAATTGAAAAGATAAAGTCAAGTCAAAAAGCATTATGTGCCAGGCACTTGGCAAAATTCTGGGGGGAAAAAAGAGAGGCAAAATACAGCCCCTGTTTTCGAGGATCTCACAGTTCATCGGGGGAGACAGCATGAAAACAACTATGTACAAAATAGATCTACAGGTGCAAATTGGAGATAATCTCAAAGGGAAGACACTAAGGTTAAGGAGCCCTAGGAAAGACTTCTTCTGGAAGATGGGACTTGAATTAGGCTTAAACGAAGCCAGGGAAGCCAGAAGGTAGAGAGGGACAGAGGGACAAGAAGTGAAAATTCACAGAACAAAACATGTCAAAAAAAAAAGTTTAAAAAAAAAAACCAACATTTTGCAAACTCAAAAGTGCTATTAAAAAAAGATGTGTTGGGGCAGCTAGGTGGCACAGTGGATGGAGCACTGGCCCTGGAGTCAGAAGGACCTGAGTTCAAATTCGACTTCAGACACATGATACTAGCTGTGTGATCCTGGGGTGAACCCCAATTGCCTCATCAAAAAACAACAACAAAAAAAGAGATAACGCTATCCAGTAAACTGCAAGGATCCCAGAGACACTGGATTGCATGGTGTAGTTGGGGAAAATAAGGTTTAATAAGACTGGAAATGTTGGGAAGAGCTAGCTTGTTAAAGGCTTTAAAATCCAGAGGATTTTACATTTGATCCACATTGAGGCATTGTGAAACCATCATACTTGATTGAATGGAGGAGAGCAAGAGGAGGTGACGTGGACATACTCACAGTTTAGGAAAATCAGTTTGACAGCTGAATGGATGATGGACTGGAGTGGGGAGAGACTTGAGGCAGGGAGATCATTTGACAGGCTATTGCAGTAGATATGAGATGATGAGGGCCTGCACCAGGGTGGTGGCAAGGTCAGAAGAAAGAAGAAGGGATAGTTGGGTGGCACAGTAGATAGAGCACCAGCCCTGGAATCAGGAGGACTTGAGTTCAAATCTGGCCTGAGACACTAGCTGTGTGACCCTGTGCAAGTCATTTGAGAAATATTGCAGAGATAGAATTGGCAAGATTTGGCAACTGACTAGATTTGAGTGAATGAGAGGAATTGAGGGATGTGAACCAGAGAGACTAGTAAGATTGTGGTGCTCTAAAACAGTAATAGGAAATTTTGGAATGGGGGGAAGGAACATTTGGGGGAAATGATCATGTACAAGCATGTCTGAAGAGCCTTCTCTGGGCTCACCAAAGTGAAGTAAGTAGTCCTTGCTCTGGAGGGACTTAAATTCTATCAGGAGAAACAACATGTACACATATACATATACCAAATAAATATGATATCAGATAATAAATATTTAAAGTACTATTAAATATTAAATAAATATTAAACAATAAAAATTATATTAATATTAAACGAATAAATATGAGGTAATTGGGGATGTACTATTGTTGGAAGGGTCAGGAAATTCTTCAACTGCTTGAGCTGAGATTTAAAGGAAAGATTATGAGGGATGGAGGTGAGTGGAGAGTCTTTCAGGAAGGGGAGTCAGTCATTGCAAAGGCTCCCAAAGAAGAGATGGAATGTCCTTGTGTGAGGGATGGCAAGAAGGGCCAGCTAGACTGGACTATAGAGTCCAGAAAGAGGAGCGAAGTAACAGGAGTTTGGAGGGGTAGGTTGGGGCCAGAGCAGAGCAGCCATTGGTTTATCCTAGTTCAGGGGTAGGGAACCTATAACCTTGAGACCACATGTGGCCCTGTAGGCCCTCAAGTGTGACCCTTTGACTGAATCCAAAGGCCACATGTGGCCCTGTAGGCCCTCAAGTGTGGCCCTTTGACTGAATCCAAAGGCCACATGTGACCCTCTAGGTCCTCAAGTGTGGCCTTTTGATTGAGTCCAAAGGCCATGTGTGGCCTCTAGGTCTCATGTGGCCCTTTGAGTCCAAAAGCCACAGAACATGAAATTTGGATTCAAAGGACCACACTTGAGGACCTAGAGGGCCACATGTGGCCTCGAGGCTGCAGGTTCCCCACCCCTGTCCTAGGAGTTACATGGAGTTTTTGCCCATTTCCAAAACTCGTGTGTTTGGGAGAGGATAGTAGGCTTAAAATAGTATTTTAGCCAAGGGGCACAGGTTAGAATCATACAGTTATAGGATTCAGAACTGGGGCAACATTATCATACCCTGTCACCTAGGTTATTTTTCTCTTATCCCAGGCAGTCACTCGGTACCCAATATTTTCTGTACCTGTTGGTGAATGAATGTTCTTTTAAAAAACTGACATGGGATCATTGACATTAATACTTGTGATAGCAAACACACAGAACTTCCGTTTTTAAAGGGATCACAGAGGCCCACTGCTACAATCTGCACCTGAATGGGCATCCTCTGCCTGCAGTCAATCAGTAAACATTTACTAAGTGCCTACTGTATGCCAGGCACTGTGCTAAGTGCTGGAGATTCAAAGAAGACCTAAGATAGTCTCAGTTCTCAAGGAAGTAACACTCTAATAAGGGAGATTACATGCAGACGACCATGTCCAAAAAGATATAGACAAGATAAATTGGAGATTATTAATAGAAGAAGGGCACAGGCATTGAGGGAGATTGACAGAGGCTTCTGGTAGAAGGTGGGATTTCAACCCTAACAGATTTGAAGACCTCCAGTGATGGCAAACTCACTACTCACTGAGGTAGCCCATTCTGGCCTTTGGATTCCTGTTAACAAGTTTTTCCTTATGTTGAACTGAAGGGTCTCAATGCTACAGGCTGTTGTTGGTTTTGACAAAACAAAGCTAATCAGGAGCAGCTAGCTGGCACAGTGGATAGAGCACTGGCCCTGGAGCCAGGAGGACCTGAGTTCAAATTCGACCTGAGTTCAAATTCGACCTCAGATACTTGATGCTTACTAGCTGTGTGACCTTAGGCAAGTCAACTTAACTCCAATTACCTTGTCCCTCCCCCAAAAAAGTAGTATAATTTATCCTGCCTCAGACCAGACACTGGATACTTACTGGCAGTGTGACCCTGGATAAATCACTTAACCCCAATTGCCTCACCAGAAAAGGAAAGAAAAAAAAAAACAAAGCTAATCCCCCTTTCAAGTAATTAACAAGTACTTTCAGTACTTGAAGACCATAATCTTAGTTCCTTCAATTTTTGTTTTCTCTAAGCTAAACGTCCCAGTTCCTTTAACATATTTTCTCAGGTCATTGGTTTCCAAATTTTATATAGTCACCAACTCTCTTTATTTTCCCCTTCTAAATTGTTGTCCTCACACTTTTTTATAAAATAACTTCTGTGAGGGGCAGAGCCAAGATGGCTGAATGAAAGCAGTGACTTGCTTGACCTCTTCCCCAAACCCCTCCAAATACCTGTAAAAAATGACTCTAAACAAATTCTAGAGCAGCAGAACCCACAAAAAGCCAGAATGAAACAAATTTCCAGCCCTAAGACAACCTGGATGGTTGATGAAAAAGGTCTGTTGTGCTGGTCTGGGAAAGGAATGCAGTTCAGCATGGGCCACACAGACAGAAATCAGGCCTCAGTGAACCTGGAGCTAACCTCAGGGGACTGAATTACTATCAGTTGTAGGGGTTTCCAGACTTCTCCACCCACAGATGCCAAAGACAACTTAAAAGGTCAGTAGGAAAGGTCTGTTGGACCTGGGTGAGAGAAGAGCATGGTTCAGCCCCAGTCCTGGCTCAGCTCCCAGGCAGTGGCTGCTTCTGGAGTTCTCGGTGCACAGCTGGTGGGGGGGATCAAGCAACTAATCAGAGGGGGATTGCAGGGATCTCTTTGTTGGTGCAGGATTCTCTTGCTTTGCCCATGCTTGGATCTGGGTCACAGTTCTGGAGGGTGGTCCTGGGGCAAGGAGGCACGCTGGCAGGGTGGAGCTTATAGTGGCAGTGGAGAGGGAATCCTCCTCATAGTTCCAAGGGAGAAGAGAGTATTTGTGGTCACTCATAGACCAGAGTACAGGCCAGGAAAGGAGTAAACACCTCACCTTTGATTGTATCACCTTGGAAGAACTGAACATTTACAGGTCCCTAGAAGTATCTCTGAAAACAGCTGCACAAAACCCCTGAAGCTTGGAACTGTACATTCTCCACACTGGAAGCAAACCCCTACCTTAACAAAGAGTTTAAAACTCAAGTAATTTGCTAGTAACATGGGCAAACAGCAAAAAAAGTCAGACCATAGAATCTTACTTTGGTGACAAAGAAGATCAAAACATACAACCAAAAGAAGACAACTGTGCCGGCCGTGCCGTGCACTCTCCTCCTATAAGGAGCAGGCTGCCAGGGTCATACTACTTACCAGTCTTCGGAGCCTACCCGGATAAACACACAGAGACGAGCCGACCAGGAAGTGCCAACACCCGAGCTTTATTCAGAGGCCATCACAGCAAGGCCAAGCAGGAAGGCCAGAGCAAGAGAGCAGGAGCAAAAAGAGAGCGAGCTCCGACCACTACCGTTCCTTAAGTACCTACTTAGCCCCTCCTCCTCAGCCAGCCTACTAGTCATTGATTGTAGGATCAGATACCAGAAGGGGATGTCTGGGTTTAGCGCACCAAGGAAGAGGAAGTGACGCAGGAGGCTAGGACCGGATACGGGAAGGAGGCGTCTGGGATTAGTGCATAGACAAAGGGAGAGTACGTGACCTAGGAAGTCAGGCCCAGATACCGGGAGGAGGCGTCTGGGGTCAGTGCTACACAAAGGGAAAGTACATGACCCAGGAAGTCAGGAAGGACACAGGAAGGAGGTGTCTGGGGTTGATGTTGCACTTAGGGAGGGGACTAAGCAAAGGGAACTCGTCCTCTGCCGCCCCACTCCCACGTGGCACAGCCCCCTGCCTCAGGAGCACGTGCTCCGGCTACTTCCTTGTATTCTGTTCCTTCCCCAGCTTATCACAGCTCCACATAGCACTACCCACTGCCTCAGGAGCGTGAGCTCCGGTTACTTCTCCGTATCCAGTTCCCATCCCAGTTCACCACAACTCCGCCTAGCACAGCCCCTGCCTCGGGAGCGTGAGCTCCGGTTACTTCCTAATATCTTGTTCCTACCCCATCTTGCCACAATCTCCACTTGGCAGTAGCCAACATCAGACAGTCCCTCACAGACAACAAAGTCAAAACTCCTACATCCAAACCTCCAAGAAAAATATTAATCAGTCTCAGGCCATGGAAGAGTTCAGAAAGGATTTTGAGAAACAAGTAAGAGAAGTAGAGGAAAAATTGGGAAGAAAAAGGAGAGTGATATAAGAAAATCATTAGAAACAAGTCAACAGCTTCTGAGGAGGATGATCCTTCCTTCCTTCTTTTGAGGAGACTCAAAAAAATACTGAAGAAAATAACACCTTAAAAAATAGACTAACCCAAATGGCAAAAGAGGACCAAAAAGCCAATGAAGAAAAGAATGCCTTAAAAAGCAGAATTGGCCAAATGGAAAAGGAAGTCCAAAAGGTCACTGAAGAAAATACTTCCTTAAAAATTAGAATGGAGCAAATGGAAACTAGTGACTTTACGAGAAATCAAGAAATTATAAAACAAAACCAAAAGAATGAAAAAAATAGAGGACAATGTGAAATATCTCATTGGAAAAACAACTGATCTGGAAAATAAATCCAGGAGAGAGAATTTAAAAATTATTGGGCTACCTAAAAGCCATGATAAAAAAAAGAGCCTACACATCATCTTTCAAGAAATTATCAAGGAAAAATGCCCTGATACTCTACAACCCGAGGATAAAATAGAAATTGAAAGAATCTACCAATCACCTCCTGAAAGAGATCCCCAAAGGAAAACTCCTAGGAATATTATAGCCAAATTCCAGAATTCCCAGGTCAAGGAGAAAATATTGAAAGCAGCCAGAAAGAAACAATTCAAATATTGTGGAAACACAATCGGGATAACACAAGATTTAACAGCTTCTACATTAAGGGACTGGAGGGCTTGGAATATGATATTCCACAGGTCAGAGGAACTAGGATTGCAACCGAAAATCACCTACCCAGCAAAACTGAGTATAATCCTTCAGGGGAAAAAATAGGCATTCAGTGAAATGGAGAACTTTCAAGTATTCTTGATGAAAAGACCAGAGCTGAATAGGAAATTTGACTTTCACATACAATACTCAAGAGAAGCATGAAAAGGTAAACAGGAAAGAGAAATCATGAGGGACTTATTAAAGTTAAACTGTTTCCATTCCTATGTGGAAAGATGATATTTGTAACTCATGAGATCTTTTGCAGTATTAGGGTAATTGGAGGGTTAAATACATACATACATATATATATATATATGTGGACAGAGAGCACAAGGTGAGTTGAAGATGAAGGGATGATATCTAAAAAATAAAATTAAAGAGTGAGAGAGAGTTATACTGGGAGAAGGAAAAAGGGAGAGGTAGAATGAGGTAAATTCTCTCACATAAAACAGACAAGAAAAAGCTTGCAGTGGAGGGGAAGTAGGGGAAGGTGAGAAGGAATGAGTGAATCTTACTCTCATTGGATTTGGCTTAAGGAGGGAATAACATACACATTGAATTGGGTATGGAAATCTATCTTACCCTTCAGGAAAATATGAGAGAAGGGGATAAAAGAGGGGGGATGATAGAAGGGAGGGCACATTGGGGGAGGGATAATCAGAAGCAAACACTGTTAAGGAGGGACACGGTTAAAGGAGAGAATAGAACAAATGGGGTTGGGGGGTGGGATAGGATGAAGGAAAATACAGTTAGTTTTTCACAACATGACTATTATGGAAGTGTTTTGACTACACATGTATAACCTGTATCAAGTTGCTTGCCTTCTCAATGAGAATGAGTGGGGAGGGAGGAAGGGAGAGAGATTTTGGAACCCAAAGTTTTAAAAACAAATGTTAAAAATTATTTTCACATGGTACTGGGAAATAAGATATACAGGCAATGGGGTATAGAAATCTATCCTGCCCTACAGGAAAATAGAAGGGGAAGGGGATAAGAGAAGGGAGGGGGGTGATAGAAGGGAGGGTAGATTGGGAGACAGGGTATTCAGACTGCACATGGGGAAGGGGAGAGATAGGGAGAAAATTTGGAACTCAAAATCTTGTGAAAGTGAATGTTGAAAACTAAAAATTAATTTTAAAAATAATTTCTGTGGATAATTTTCTTAGCTCATATTTTATTTAAATAAAATTAAGAATTTATAATTTTGTGACATGTAAATTTTAAGATAAAAATATTGTACCATACTGATTTTTTGTTGGTAAAAACCCTTTACAAAAAAAGGACAACTAAAATTATTGACAATTTTGTGTTATTATAACACTTCCTCTTATTTCATTTTTTAAAAAAATTTCCAGGTTTTTTTAAAAAATTAGCTTATTAAATATGAATAATGTTCAGAAATAGAAAATTTTGGCATTTCTAACTTCCACACAGATAAAGTTATATTTGACACACTTCATACTCAAGTAGAAGGAGCACTAAACCTAGAGTCAGAGAATGACTGGTTCAGACCACACTTCTGGTGTTCATTACCAATATGACATTGGGCCAGCCATTTAATCTTCCTAGGCCTTAGTGTCCTCATTCATACAATGAGGGGGTTGGGCTTGATGACCTTTGGAGTTCCTTCTAGCTCTAAATCTATGCTCTTGCAGTATACAATGCCACAAGCAACACAATATTTCTCATTTATGTCATGAGCCTATTTTGATTGGTGGTGGTGGATCATATCAGCTTCAAGATTCAGCACAGGCCAACTCAAATTTGACTTCATGTGTGTCTAGTGGACTAGTGCAGTTATCTCCACTATATTCACTGTCAGTTGGAGAGAAGTCACTATTGTTCTCTTTGTTGTGGCTGACTTTGATTTGAATTTATTTTTTGTTAAAAAAGTGGATATATTAATGCAGGAGTTATCCATTGAGAATATCAAATCATTCTGGTCATGGCTGATCTGTCCCCTCTCTATGGCTTGGAAAATTCTGCTTTATAGCATCATGGTTCCAGTCTCTTCTCCTTCTTGGATTGCTTCCTTTGGATATGTGCCACTGTCCTTCATTTTGTATGCTATTTTGTTTAGTGCCTATATTTTGTGGCTGGCATGTCCCCCTGTCATAAGGCCCCCTATAACTACCAGGCCCTCACATCTGTACAGTTTTGTCACAGGGTCTTTTGTAGGCATGTGGCTTCCATGCTTGGCTAGTGAAGTTGACTTTTTTTTTTAATCCTGAATTTAAGAATTCACATTTACTTTATTAAATTTCATCTTATTAGATTCATGCCTGTGGTATTTTTAGATCCTATTTCTGTTGTCTAGTGCCTCAGCCACCCATACCAGCTTTGTGTCTTTGGCAAATTTGCTAAACATGACATCTCTTCCTTCAAGTCAATCCATTAGTTACTATTCTTTTTAGGTTCAGTCACTGAACAAATCTGAATAATACTATCAGGATTGTGCCATAGTGGACAGAAAACTAGCCTGTAAGTCAGGAAGACCTGGATTCAGATCCTCCTCTGTCTGTGTAATCATGAAGTAAGTTAATTAACTTATTACGTTAAGCAACTCTCTAAAACCAAAGGTGTCAAACTGGCTGCTAGTAGCCTGTATAACTCTCAAGTCAGGCCTTAAAATGTAATTGGGATATGTTTTTTAAAATACATAAAAATGCAGTACAACATAGATAATGTTAATTTGTGGTTCTCTAAGTCATTTTTCAGCCCTGAGAGGTCCGTATCTCTGAGTTTCGACACCACTGCCCTAAGACTCTTACGTGGTAAGACAACCTGCGCTGGATGGAAGAAGGGGCCCTTCACCTGGCAGTTCTTGATACTAATGAAATCACAGGTCCAGACCTACAGTATCCAACTAGGTATTGCTAAACTCATTGTTTTAACTATTGACTGCCTCCTCTGCCCTGCCATTTCAGGAAGGACCCTAAGCCTTTCTCACTTCATTCCAGCTTCAACTTCCTCTCCAGACTTCACCATTTCACCTTCTCAACCACCCACCTAACCCATATCCACACCCTCCCCCTTTTCACTCCCCTTTATTGTTGTCTTACCCCATTATAAGGTAAGGTCCTTGGGGATGGGAAATGTGGCCTTTTCTTCTATTTGTGTCTTCAGCACTTAACACAATGCTCAGAACATAGTAAGAGCTTAATAAATAATTTATCTTTCTGTCCATCCATCAGCAATTAGACCAGTGGTTCTAAAACTCTTCTCCTCCAGGAACCCATTACCCTTATAATAATTATTGAGTACCTCCCCCAAAGAGCTTTTATTTATGTGCATTATATCTATCGATACTTAGAATATTAGAAATTAAAATGTTTTAGTACGTATTATGAAAATAGTTTTGACCTCTGAAAGGGTCTTGAGGGGACTCTTGGTCTCTGGACCACACTTTGAGAACTGTTGACTTAGATATAACTTGAACTGTGAGGTCATCCTGGTTGACATCTGATGAGCGTATCAGTCATGAAGATTTCTTCATTTTCTGATTTTACTGATTTTTGATAATACTGATGGAGAATTGAAATAAGCTAATGTTTCCTAAGTGCCCACTGTATGTAAGATACTCTGCCTAGGAGCAGGGGTCTACAAAGGATGAATATAGTTGCTCGGGTCAGGGAGAGGAGGGAGAAGGATTCAATGGAAGGAATTGTTCAGCCTCCATATATCATTGGTTAATTTCACCTTATGGGGCAAAGTTGTCCTTTCAAGCACAGCATTTAGATGATATTTTATCCTTACTATTCTGATATATGCAACACCTTCTGGTTCTTTATTGACAATCTTGTGGAACCAAAATTCCAAATGTGTGTATTGTTGCTTGCATTATTTTGACTGCTGAGCTCATGTCACTGTAGTGCTCATGAGGAAGCAGTGTAACATTGCAATCTGGAGACCTGGGTTTGAATCCTGCCTCAAATACTTACTGGATGACCAGCAAGTCACTTAATGCCATAGAACCCCAAGGATAATAATACTTAAATTACCTACTTCTCAAGGTTTTTGTGGGGAAAGCATGTATAAACTTTATTAAGAGTTCACATTTATACCCACATATATGTATTATTATGATTATGATTATTATAGGTATCAGAAAAACCTGTATTCAGGTCCTGCTTCTGCCATATATTGGTCTTGTGATCCTGGGCAAGTCATTTAACCCCTTAGTAAGACTCTTTTAAAGTATAGAGTAGGTGGCTATCTGCTGGTTGTTAAGGAAGTTTACTTATCTTGAATTCCAGACACAATGAAATCACAGGTATGAATAGAGTACATGCATAGATGGGCGTGCTTTATTGTTGCTACATTCTGAGTTAAATTCTTTAAGAGACTATGTCTTTTTTATATCACCCTTAGCATTCAACACAAAATGTCCTGCAATAGACGCTCAGTGTTTGATTGAATTTCCCTCTTGCCTTCTCCAGTAGTCCAAAACCTTGTCCCTTAGCCTCAAGGCAGGCTTTACCATTGATATCTAGAACCTCATTGGCCTGCTTAACTCCAACACATTATTGCCTGTGTTTATGTATACTTAAACTGTGACGTGTTGTTCAGTCATGTCCGACTCTTTGTGACCCTGTGGTCACACTAATACTGTCCATGAGGTTTTCTTGACAAAGATACTGTAGTGGTTTGCCATTTCCTTTTCCGGTAGATTAAAGCAAACAGAGGTTAAGTGACTTGCCCAGGATCACACAGCTAGTAAGAGTTTCAGACTGGGTTTGAACTCAGTTCTGCCCAACTCCAGGCCCATGTTGTCTATCCACTGAGCCACCTAGCTGCCTCTAAACTATGAAGTACATACAACTATATTCAGAATTTGCTAGTATTCTAAGTATTCTGTCTGTATTTATGTGGGTATGTTATCCAAAGCTTTATACAGGGTGTCCCAAGAGTCTTAGTGTAGTTTTAATCCTTTAAGAACTTAAAATTGCACTAAGACTTATAGGACATCCTGTATTTAAGCACTTATAGAGGTCTTATTTTCTTTTGGCTTGAAAATCCTCAAGGATAGAGGCTAGAGAACTATCCCATACCCCCATCCTATGGTGACTCTCCCCACCCCCCACTTTGGTCCAAAGCATCTTGTTAGGTAGCTGTTTACGGAAGGTCTCAGACACAGGGCATGACTCACTGCTGAGTGATGGGATGCTTAGGCAGGGACTAGTTATCAGATCCAGTAACACAGAAGTCTGACTTCCCCCAGGCAGGTGGTTCTAGACCCCCAGAGAACAGGCGCAGAGCTTCTGAAAACCCTCCTGGAGTCAAGACTTAAAAATCTTTTGCCATCATCCTTTTGGCAAAATAGGGCATTCATATTAGGGATAGTGCTCATATGGGGGATGACCTAGACTTTGGGGAATATATTCTTTAGAATAAATTAGAGTTAATGACAGCTTCTGTGTATATAAAATATTCTACATTTTTTAACGATTAAGTGCTTTGAGGATTACATCTGAGACCTCCAGTTCACTCCTTCCAGCTGGGTCCCAGGAACCCTTCCCCTCCTCCCTTACAGTTTGCTCCCCCCCTCCCCTTCCTGCTGGCTGCCTTCTCTCCTCCCTTTGCTCTAGGCACTCTCTACTTTTCCTTACCCTCAGCTGCTGGAACAGCCTTTTTCCTCTCTTTCCCTCTTTCCCCTCCCATTCCTGGCAGCCCAGAGACTTGGTCTTAGGCCATCTGGGATAGGCTGCTGGGTTAATGGAGAGTAGAGGAAAAGGGGCCCAACAAAAAAGCTCCCTCTTGGTAGATAGACAGCATATAGGAGGATTGGTACTCAGGCCTGGCAAGCAGTAATCCTTTCAGGAAGTGCCCACCCAGCTGCTGAAAATTGTAGTTTTTCAGATTTGAGGTCAAGGATGAAGACATTTCAAACTGTTCTAACCCCTAATCAATTACAAATAATTGTGATTGGCAGAAAATAAACAAAGAAAAGAGTGTTAAGTGGGAGAGTATTTCCCCTTCTTCCCCAAATGGCAGTAATTAGAACTTTCCATATTTGTCAGTGTTAGAGATAACATTTTTAATCATCATGGTAGTAAAGGCTTAGGAAGAATAGAGCACATTTGGGGAGATTGAAGCCGACCAGAGAGAGGCTTGTGAGGTTCCTGAGGGGAGTCTCTCTCCATTATCTTCTTTGGGTCATTTGGGTCACTGGATTCCATGATTCATCTGGGTAGTTCAAAATGTATACCATGTGTACTTGGACTGTCTCTTCACTATAATCAGTTTAATTACTTGACTTTAGGAAGAGGCCTGCAGGTCCAGAAAAATGACTTCTGAGCCTTTCTCTCTTTTTCCCAAAATGTCACCCAGATGGAATATCACGTCAAACATATAAACCCATATAACATGTATGACATATAACACAAAAAGCACTGAAAACATATTAAAACACTATGCAGAAGTAGCATCCTCCATGTCACTACCGATGTGATTTTCCATAAGCACAGATCTAACTTCCCCTACTCCGTAAACTCTTTTACCTTCCTATTGCTCTATTTGTTTTTTTGAAGCCCTTCACAACTTGGCCTTAGCCTGTTTTTCCAGCCTCATATATTACTTCGCTTTTAATACTCAACACCCCAGCCAAAGTGCCCTTTCTCTATGTTCCTTGGACTAAATACTCTTATCTCCCTTCTTACCTGCCTGGAACACACTCCCTTGCCACCTGACACAATCCTTGACTTCCTTCAAGACACAGATCAATCACCATCTTCTACATCTTAATCTTTTTTGTGTGTCCTGGACACCTCAGGCCGATTGATTGAAGCAAGCCTGTGGGACCTCCCTCAGAATGATGGTTTTAAATACATAAAATAAAATACGTAGGATTTCAAAGGAAGCCAATTATATTGAAATAAAGTTTTTTTTTTCCTGGCCAAGTTCACAGAACCAAGCACCCCAAGTATATAGGATCCCTTTCATGAACCTCTCCTGCTAATGTCCTCAATTACTAATTACTTCATTAACTACTGCATATTTGTATTGTATTTATCCTGTATACACTTACATATGTACATGTCTCCTCCAATAAAATGTAAGCTATGTGAGAGTGGGTATTGTTTCATTTTTTATCATTGTGTACCCGTGCCTTGCACAATTCCTGACACATAATAGGTATGTAATAACAAATGCTTGTTGCTGTAGATGTCCCTACAAAGATGCATATCAAAGCCCATCCTTGCCTGCCCATTGAGTGTGACTTTTGTCTGTGTCCTCCCATAAATTCACCACCAGTGGCACACTAGAGGTCTATCTCACTTGTCTACTGGTTATCCTTCGCTCTAGATATGTGACGACCCTATCTTCTTTTCACTCCTACATTTCCCTGGTGACATCATTTACTCAAACTCTTCTTTTAAGTTCCTTACTTGTTAGATGTTGTAGCATACTTACCATGTTCCTCTTCTTTTTTCTGAGTGACCATAGGTTTTCTGGAATTTCATGATTGTGGGTGTTCCTTTCAGTGCAGATCATAACCCCAACATTATTTAGTAAAATGTCTTTGTGGCTTGCTGGGACCAAAAAAATTTAGCACCATGTGGCTAGTCTTCTGGTGATGAACCTTCATTATGACAAACAAATAAGATTTTTTTTTCTCTTTATAACTAGGAGTTTTGTGCAACCCAGCATCAATCTGGGGTAGAAACAAGATGGCTAGACATCATTCCTTTAATGAGAGTCCTAACAGCAAGAATAAGTTAGTTGATAAAATTAATCCTCTTCCCTTAAGGCAGCAAGTTTTATAAATGAAGAAAATATTTAGCATCACCACTTCTAACTTAGAGCCTCCAAACAATACCGTTGTGATTGTTACAAATGAAATTTCCAGCATTCCAGAAAGTAGAACGTCCAAGCTATTCTCAGTTAGAAATTTAGTCAAACTGATTGCTGATGAAACATTGTACAAATCAACTTCTGGCAACTTGAATCTTTCTAGAACAAAAGCCTGGATTAGCTATTACCATAAATGGTGCCTGCTTCCATCAGCATCCCTCAAGATGTTTTCCACAACCAACATTGTATATGTAGGCTTCATTTTAAAATTCTTTTGATTTTACTGAATTTCAGAGGAGTGATAATTGAGAATCTTGGGGAAGTTGTAGTACAGGGAAAATCTTATGCCTTTCTTGTTTATGAGTAGGTGTACATTTTTGTGTGTCTGTGTATTGTTTGTAGAAAGTATAGTGGTTTTTTTTTTTCTCTGAGTATGGGAGATAGTTTTCATTTTTAAAAAATTATAATCTCTGATTCTATTACCATATTTTCTGATTCTACTACTCTACTGCCAACTATGTTCTCCTGGCTGTCTAATCACAATTTCAGACTTTCCGTGTCCAAAATGAACCCTTTCTCCTGAACATACTGTCTCTACAAATTTCCCATTTGCTTTTTATAAAAATAAAATTTTCTTTATTTTTTTACATCACCTTTTTTTTATCTTTCTTTAAGGAATATATTGTGATGGTGTTGGTATAGGCATTGAGTTTGTTTTGATAGACTATCAGATATGTTATGCATTTTGTGTGTTTTTTAAAAATAATACTTCCCTTTCTATTTTCACTTTCTGGATTTTGTCATTATTATATACAGATATTATTCATTATCGTGGGTTAATTTTGTTGCCAGGAACTTTATTGAAGCTCTTGTCTTTATTAGTTTCTTTGCTGATTTCAAATTTCAAATTTTGCTGAATTTTCAAAGTAAACTCATGTAAGCAAATAAAATTCCCCATTTGTATCTAGGGCACCTTCATCCTCCTCACTCTCAAAATCTCTCATCCTTGACTCTTCATTCTCTTTTATTCCTTGCCAAGTTCTGGGATTTGGGGATAGGATCATTGATTTCGAGATGAATGGACATTAGAAACCATGGAGTGCAACCTCCCCATTTTACAGATGAGGACACTGAGGTATAGAGAGGTTAAATGACTTGACCACACAGCCTGGAAGTAGTTGAGGTGGGATTTAAACATCAGGTCTGATTCCAAGTTAAAGTACCCCAACCATTATACTGGGGTCTTCTTAATTTAACCTAGAGAACATTTTTTTTATAAATCTCCTTTCCATTGACAGGGTGTGAATTTTAGTGAAGATCTCTATCCCCTTTTGCTTGGACAGTTTGTTTCACTGCTTCCCCTTCCTTCTCCAGTCCATCCTCCATTAAGCTGCCAAAATTATCTTCCTAAACCTGACCTTGTTAACAATGGGCACAACAGCCTGCAGGGCCTCTTGCATTTATGGTAAAATAGAAAATATTTAGCTGAGCATTTTAGGCCTTCTACAGTCTGGCTCCAACCTACCTTTCCTGACTGATTTCCTATGACTTCTGTTTACACATTCTACATTTCAGACCACACTGGATAAGCTGTCCCTCACGCATAGCATTTCATCTTTCATCTCTGGCTCTGTGTTGTTGTTGTTAAAAGCTTTCTTAAGTCTGACTCTTTGTGACTGTATTTGAGATTTTCTTGGGTTTGCCATTTCCTTTTCCAGCTCATTTTACAAATAAGAAACTGAGTCAAACAAGGTTAAGTGACTTGCCCAGGGTCACACATCTAGTAAATGTCTGAGTCTGGATTTGAACCCATGAAGATGAGTCTTCCTGATTCCAAGCCCAGTGCTCTATGCACTATGGCTCCACCTAGCCGTCCATTCTGGCTCCATACTTTGCACTTGCTGTGCTCCATGCTTAGAATGCACCCCTGATTCACTTTTGCTAGAGGCCTCTTCCAGATGCAGCCTTGAAAGTTAAAACAGGTGATGCCTTTCTCCATCCCACCCACCCCCTAGGCAGATGTTTGTACTCTCTTCCTCCTCAAAAAATCTTGTTTTACTAATCTGTGTTCATGTTGGATCCCATCCATATACTGTAAGCCCTTGAGGGTAGGGACTATCTCATTTTTTGGTCTTTGTGTACCAGTTATGCTGCACCAGGCCAGGCTTATTGTAGGCCAGTAATAAATATTTGTTTGAATTGAATGATATTGGAAAGGATGTTGAAAGATTTTAGAAAAATGCTATGATCACATTTAGTTTCTTGATCCTGGAGAGCTTTCTATTTCCAGTTGATGGAACAAAATAAGGCAGCTGGCTTTGGCAGATCCAGTGACTACTGAAGTGGAAGGATCCAGGACATGAAATTACCTCCAGGGTCTTTCTTACTAGAATCCCTGGAGTTTACAAATAGCAGACTAGATTGGCACTGAGGTCTTGGTGCCCAAGGGATTTCAGACTTCCTTTTCAGGGCCTCTGGCCTTGGCTGATTGGTGGAGCAGTCCAGCCTGGTGGCTGTGTTGGTTCTTTTAGCTCGTGCTTAGATGAAGGGAAGGTGGCAAGTAGGCATGATTAATATTCTTAGGCAAATGACAACTCTGTTATTATTCATATTTTTATGCAGCATCTTTGGGACACTTGGTTTACCAACTATATAGTCATTTGTTTGCAATTGCCTAAAATGGTGGTGTAATTAAGTATCAAAACTGAACTCTTATCCTTTTAAAAATTAACATGCTTTTCACCATAGTTAACAGACATTTTATTTATTGCCTGTTATATCAGAAGTTGAGTCCTAAAGATGCAGCCCTTTCCTTTCTATACTTATCTAGAGACAGGTCCATTGATACCTTTTTTTTTTTTAAATCGAAGCTGTGATTTCATTGGCATGTTGAACTCTCTCCACCCAACCAGATCAGTACCTGCCACTTCAACTTATGTTGTGAGGGAATTAATTGCCTTGAGAAATAAGAGGTTTAGTGACTCATCTGTCACATGACCAGTAGATGTTAGACAGAGGATTTGAACTCGGGTCTTTCTGACTTGAGAAAGTCAGAAAGCTGGCTCTCCTGTAGAATTACTTTCTACAGGCCGTCACAAGAAAACAAAGTTACTTCTCTTGGGGATTTACATCCCAAAGGACTAAGGCACCTTGCCTACATCTCAGCCTTTTGCCTAGAGCAAATTTAAGTTGTGAGTGCAGAGTTTCCTTTTGAGTGATGGACCTAAGTTGCTGGCAAAGGAATATACAGCAGCTGTGAGGGTGAGGAGAAGAAAGGGAGGTGAGGAGCAGTAGTGCTGGAGCACCCATCAGTGTGTGTGTTCAGTCATTTTCAGTCATGTCTGATTCTTTGTAACCCGATTTGGGGTTTTCTCGGCAGAGATGCTGGAGTTGTTTGCCATTTCCTTCTCCAACTCATTTGATAGATAAAAAAACTGAGGCAAACAGGGTTAAGTGACTTGCCCAGGGTCACACAGCTAGCAAGTGTCTGAGGCCAGATTTGAACTCAGGAAAATGAATCTTCCTAACTCTAGGCCTGGTGCTCTATCCATTATACTACCTAGTGCCCATGAGCACCTGTCACTTCTGCCAATAAGTTTTACCAGGACCTCACAGGTTATTATTTCAACCTAATGTCTATATTGCATGATAATTATTCGTAAACATTTGTGAGACATTTCTAAATGGTACCATCCCAGGACATAAAACCTAATATTCCTGCTAACCTTTCAGAAAAGAGACTTCTACTACTGTAATTGGTCCCTGACCCATTTACAAACTCTTTTCTGATTCCTCTTGTGACTAAAGCCAGAGGGTTACCTGGGGTCTGGAAGAGAGCTAAGACGGATGGCCATACAGGGACACATTGGTGTCCCTTACCTTCAGTCCCATTCCCCTCTTTTCTCTTCTGAGTGTCCCAATCCTAATCTTTCTTCCCACTCTCCCATGAGGCCTTTCTTGAGCTTCCAGTCTCTAGGTGATCCTTGTAGAAGCCTAACATTTTAGAACTTGAAGAGATCATATAATCCAAAGCCTTTTATTTAAAAGGTAGTATTCAATTAAAACTAAAGCCCAGAGTGGTTAGGCACAACTTACTGAAAGTTTTGGGGGCAGTGGGGTATAATGGAGAGAAAGGATCAAACCTGGAATTGGGAAAGCAGGGTTGGACTGCTGTTGGTAATGATGACTAGCTGTGTGACCTTGAGCAAATCTTTCTTGAACCTTTCAAAGCTTCATTTTTCCCACAAGGAAAAGGAGGAAAGTAATTCTTGCCCTTAACAAGATGGATGGTGAGAATTAAATGAAAAGAGTTCTTTGTAACTATAAAACAATTTATGATGGTGCTTTGGTGGGGTAGTAGCAGTAAGTGGCAAAAAACAAACGCATCAGATCCCCCAGTTTTGGGCCCTAGTGTACTGTAACCTCGACCAGGTTGCATATTCTGTTTTCTCTGAAATCTTACAGTATTTATTCTGAACTACATCATTTAATAAATGGTTATACTCAATCAACCAATCACATTAAGCATCTACTATGTGCCAGGCACTGTGTTAAGCACTGGGGATACAAAAAAGGCAAAAGACAGTCCCTGTCCTCAATCTAAGGGGGTAAACAACATGCAAACACACATATACAAAGCAAGCTATATACAGGATAAATAGGAAAGAATTAAAAGAGAAAAGTCATTTGAGTTAAGAGGGGTTAGGGAAGGCTTCCTGTAGAAGGTGGGGTTTTAGTTGGAACTTAAAGGAAGCCAGGAAGGTCAGTAGTTGGAGCAGAGGAGGAAGAGCATTCTAGGCATGGGGGACAGCCAGAGAAAGTACAGAGCCAAGAGATGGAGTGTCTTGTTCGTAGAACAGTCTGTAGGCTAGGCCAGTGTTAATGGATGGAGGAATACAGATCTGGGAGTAAGGTATAAGAAGACTGAAAAAGTAGGAAGGGGCTAGGCTATAAAGGGCTTTGAATGCCCAACAGAGAACATTTTATATTTGACCCTGGAAGCAATAGAGAAACACTCGATTTTATTGAGTAGGAGGAGGGTAACATGGTCAGACCTGCACTTTAAGAAAATCACTTTGGTGGCTGAATGAATGGAGGATAGATTGGAGTGGGGACAGATTGAGGCAAGACAGGCTTTGCAGTAGTCCAGACATAAGGGGATGAGGGCCTGCACTAGGGTGGTGTCAATGTCAGAGAAGAGAAGGGGGCTTATACAAGAGATATTGCAAAGGTGAAATTGACAGGCCTTGGGAACAGATTGGATGGGGAAAGAAGGCGGAGCAGAGTGAGAGATAGTCCAGGATGACTCCTGCTTTGGGAGCCTGGGCACTGGGAGGATGGTGGTGTTCTCTAAAGTAATAGAGAAGGTGGGGAGGAGGAGGGGGGAGGGTTAGGGAGAAAGATAATGAGTTCTGTTTTGGACATATTGATTTTAGAATATCTATTGGACATTCAGTTTGAGATGTCTGAAAGGCAGTTGGAGATGTAAGATTGGAGTTTTGTAGAGATGTTGGGGCCAGATTTGTAGTTATGAGAGTCATCAGCATAGAGACGGTAATTAAATCCTTGGGAGCCGGTGAAATCACTCAGTGAAGTAGTATAGAGGAAGAAAAAAAGAGGGCCTAAGACAGACCCCTGAGGGACACCTGTGGTTAGAGGGTGTGATCTGGAGGAGGATCCAGCAAAGGAGACTAAGAAGGAGTTTTTATTTTTTTCACATTGATATATTTTGTTTTTACATTACCTTAATTTCTGCATATATCTTTTTCCCTCTCCCCAACCTGTAACAAAAAATTTAAAAAGGCAAGACATTGACAGTCTTGACAACATAAGCAGTATACCACACCCATTACCCTCCCTCCTTCCCCCTCCCACTTCTGCAAAAAGACAAGGGAGGTGATTCTTCCTCAAGGACGACCTTTCGGTAAGCTTTTATTAATTTTTATCATGTGCTTTTTTGTGAGGTGCTAGAGATACAACAACAAGAATTAAACCATTCTTATTCTCAAGGAATTTATATTCTATGGAGGGAAACCATATGTATATATAGAAGTATATATAAAGGGAATACAAGGTAATTGGGGGTAGGGGACAGGCACTCAGGGAGATTAGGAAAGGTTTCATGTAGAAAGTATTAATTGAACTGAGCTTTGGAGGAAACAAGTAAATGGAGAAGTGAACAGATAGGCTCCTTGTCTTGATTTTGAATTATGTGCCAGTTTTTAACTCTACAACTAGATAGTAATCTCCCTAGGGGCAGGGTCTACCAATATCTTTGTTTAGTTATTTCTCCTTCGACTCTTATCACAGTGCCTCATACTAGTATTTGTCCATTTGCTGATGAATTAATAACAATTTTGACAGTCTAACTTAAGTGTAGAGCTGTAGTAAATGCTGTAAAAACAGCTTTGGAGGTTAGCTTTAGTCTCTTCTGAGTCCTCTGTGTTACAAAGAGGGTGAAATAACTCATAAGCAAGGTCTGTCTCCAACCAGAGAAGCAGAGAATCCAGGCAGTTATCCAGCTAGATAATCAAGTGACTTGCTGGGACAGATTTTTTTCAGTTCTATGGTATCCAAGTAGGAAGTTTTTCCAGGGGATACCATACAATTTATAAGTTGATTTCTTCATTAGATTAAGAAAATAAATGTTTTCTTTATATAGCTTATAAGAAAATCCTACTATCTCTACTGCAGAGATTATTATTTGAAGAATGTAGGGCAGTTGAGGAACAATAGGAGATTATAGCAGGTCTGTGGTCTAGTCCTCCACAGGGGCTCTTGGGTGTTAGCACAGTACTTTCTTTACCTCTGTAAACTCAACTCTCTTGATGTCTCATGCACATTAGTATTCTGGTGTAGCTGAGGGGGCTATTCTGATGAATAACCAATTCCTGATGAAATGTAATGGGAGGATTAGCTATGGGGCATTGTAATTTCCTTTGATATTCTAATCCTAATGTAATTCAGTGGATGATTTTTTTCTTTGTTTTGTTTTTCTTTTTTTTTTGTAATGTCTTAGTCATTGCTTGTGCTTTTTTGAATCTCAGTATAATATTGTAATTTGGAATATGTGAATATTTATAGCCACCATCTGTGCTGCATCCATGTTTTAATTTTGCCCCTTTTGACCATGTTTTATTTGCCTATTACTCTGGGAGGAATTTAGTGTGAAGAGAGAATCACCTTCCCCCACCTGGTCCCCTTACTCTTGGTCTAGAAGTTGACCTTAAAGTTGCATTAGATGGCCATACTGTTGGAAATTCAGAATGAATCCTTTAAAAACCACTTCATTATATTTATCAGTACCTCTTCTCCACAGCTCTTTTATGCTAAAATGTAGAAACTGCAGGTGCTCTTGTTGTGTGCCTTATCCTTCCAGTCTCTGTCCCTTTTCTCCCTTTGTGATTCCTGAGGGCACTGAGGACAGCACTTAATTTCTCCAGTGTCTTGGAAGCCTCTATAAGTATAATGGAAGAGGTGGGAACTGTGCAATTAGTCACTTGTCACCCTCTGGGATTTAATGACATAGGAATTCATACGTCTTGAACCTCTTGTCTAGCCTTCATTTAGAATTTTAGGATTCCAACTGTTAGCTCATTAGCTCCTTAGGAGAAAGGTAGGATTGTAGCATTTAGATCTGGGAAGGAAGTTGGATATAATTTAGTCTAACCTCCCTGCCCCATTTTACAAAATTAAGAAACTGGGGATCAGAAAGATGAGACATTTGACTGCCAAGAGTCACACTTCTAAGAATTAGATCTGGAATTCTAACTGACTCCATATTCAAGGTTCTTGTCATTGTATTAGAACTGAAAAACCTTGCATTTTTCTCACTCAAAATGAGGGGCAGGGGAATCCTTGTAAATTCGAAGTAAATTTGGTAACTACCACCAAAAAGTTCCCAAGGGAATATATGGAGAAATTTAAATCACATCACTGGCTAAACATGAATGTCATTGTCACTAATCCCCAGTCACCGTTTATATGGTACCCCTTGGAAGATAACCTCTAAGTATTGCACCCTGACAGGTTTTGTAATAAGCTTTGATCCTTAATGTTAAGTGGATATAGAGCAGAAGGCTTGTTCTAAATCCAGCAGATGGTAAAAATCTGTTTTTGTCCGAGGTGATTGTAAAGTGTTTAGTAAAAGCTTTTGCCACATAATAGTACAAACTTTCACACGTCCAAACTTGGGTACCCTAGTAAAACCATCAGTAGTGAAACTACTGTTGTCTCTTCCACATTGTGGTTTCTATATATTGTGGGTTGACATAAGAAATTAAATGAGAATTTTGGGGGAGTTTTGTGGAAGCCAAAAACAACATGTGAAGGCCAATAAACAACAGAAAAAGTTTAGAAACTCAGAAATGCATAAAATATATGAATAGTATTGTATAATACCAACATATTTTTATCTTTTAATACCATAATAATTGGTTAGCAGGCAAAACCTGGATAAAGATAGGAAAAAAACCAGGAGAGAGCAGTGTTAGGAAAACCTGTTTAGAAGGAAATGGATATCAAAGGGAACAGAATGATGGACAATGTCAAAGGCTACAGAGAGGTCAAGAAGGATGTTGTTGTTAGTCCTTAAAGAAGACCAATGACATCACAAAGTTGATGTCTTAACTTTTGAGTAAATTGTATTTAAGTGATGCAGAGCTTCAAAATCATCAGCCTCACCCCTGCAGAGTCATCTAAGTCCAGTGGCAAGACAAAAGGAAGACGATGATGGCCCAGGATTCAGTAGGTCAAGAAGGATGAAGATTAAGAAAAGGATGTTTGATTTGGTAAATAAGCAATCTTCAGTAACTTGGATTCCTTTAAGTTCTAATTAAATTCTGTCTTTTACAGGAAGCCTGTCCCAACCCCTCTTTAATTCTAGTGCCTTTCCTCTGTTAATTTTTCTCTATTTGTTTTGTATATAGCTTGTTTATATGTATCTGTTTGTCTTTTGTCTCCTCTGTTAGATTGTAAGCTCCTTGAGAGCAGGGATTGTTTTTTTTTGTTTCATTTTCCCTCTTTTTGTATCTTCAGTGCTTTGTACAGTGCCTGGCACCTAGTAGGTACTTAAATGTTTATTAATTGATTGAGTACAAGAAGATGAAGGGAGTGAAAAAGGAAATGGTTTAAGATGAAAGTAAATTTGTTATCTGTAGAGCAGGCAGAGCAGAGTGGAAAGGGTGGTTGCTCTAAAGTAGGTTGTTGGGGAATGTTGGGTTGGGGGAATAATAAGGGAGTGGGGACTTGGGAATGAAATATGGTCTTTAAACAATGACTGGCTGGGTTTCAGAATCACTGGTATGGTGAAGGTCTGGTGAAGGATCCTAGTTAGTCATCGAGGAATTAGTTCAGGTGGGTTATCATGGTCCCTAGACATTTAGCCTTGGTTTCATATGTGAAAAAAGGGAAAGAAGAACAGCACACAGGAAGGTGGAGAGGGTAGTAGGAGAGAGATGGAAAGCCTGGCCCAAGGAACCTGGGAGACCCATTTTTCCCCTTTTTGGATAGGCACAGATGTTAGTAAGATCTGCAGTCAGGGCTAGAAGTAGAATAGGAAACAAATTTGATATATTGGTAGCTGAGACTATATCCTAATAAGCAGATGTATTTTGACAGAAAAACTGTGATGTGACATTTAGAAAACAAAAGTTTCCATCTTATTGGCAGCCAGATTAATCATTAATGACTTGTTTTGGGACATTTATATAAGTGATGTATCTTGGGGCATTTAAATCTACTAAATCCCAAATAGAATTCCAAACTTTAAAAAAAAAATCCCTCAAACCATTTCTTAGTTCTGGAGCTAAGAGTGTATAGTCTTTTCTCAGTCATCTTGTTATACCTTGATCCTTGTGACCATAAGGATTTAAATGGTGAGCTACAAATACAACTAGGACCATGAGGAAAGTATTATCTTGAAATTTAAGATACGGAATTACCAAGAAGTTATGTTTTTAAATGTGAGGTGAACCAGTGTGTTCCAGAATGATACTCATGGTGGGGTGGAGCCAAGATGGCGGAGTGAAAGCAGTTACTTGCTTGAGTTTTCCCCCAAACTCCTCCAACTACCTATAAAAAATGGCTCTAAACAAATTCTAAAACAGCACAACCCACAGAAAGACAAAGTGAAACAAATTTACAGCCCAAGACAGCCAGGGTGGTTGATCAGAAAGGTATATCGTGCTGCACTGGGAGAGGAACGCAGTTCGGCGTGGGCATGTAGGCACGTAGGCAGCAGCGAACCTGAAGCAGGCCTCAAAGGACTGAATCTCTGGCAGCTGTGGCAGTTTCCAGACTTCTCAACCTACAAAAGCCACAGACAACTTAGAAGGTCAGTGGGAAAAGTCTGTTTCTGCGATGGTGAGAGAGAAGCACAGTGGGGTTCCAGCCCCAGTCCCCCAGCTCGGCCCCAGAGCGGTGGCTGCCTCCTGAGCTTCCAGGCCACAGATTGAGGAGTAATCGAGTGGCTGATCAGAGGGGGATTGCAAGGATCTCTCTGCTGGTGCAGGATTCTCTTGCTTTGCCCATGCTTGGATCTGGGTCACAGTTCTGGGTGGCAGTCCTGGGGCAAAGAAGAGCACTGGCATGGTGGAGCTTAGTAGTGGCTGTGGAGAGGAAACCCTCCTCAGTTCCAAGACAGGAAAGAGTGCTTGTGGTCACTCATAGACCAGAGCACAGGCCAGGAAAGAAATAAACACCTCACCCTTGATCATAGCACCTTGGAAGAACTAAAAATTGTCAGGTCCCTAGAAGTATCTCTGAAAACAGCTGCACAAAACCCCTGAAGCTTGGGACAGTACATTCTGCACACTGGAAGCAGACTCCTACCTTAACAAAGAGTTTATAACTCAGGTAATTGGCTGAGATCATGAGCAAGCAGCGCAAAAAGAGTCACACTATATTATCTTACTTTGGTGACAAAGCAGATCAAAACATACATCCAGAAGAAGACAACACAATCAAAGCTCCTACATCCAAAGCCTCCAAGAAAAATATGAATTGGTCCCAGGCCATGGAAGAGCTCAAAAAGGATTTTGAGAAGCAAGTAAGAGAAGTAGAGGAAAAACTGAGAGTGATGCAAGAAAATCATGAAAAACAAGTCAACAGCTTGCTAAAGGAGACCCAAAAAAATACTGAAGAAAAGAAGACCTTAAAAAATAGCCTAACCCAAATGGCAAAAGAGGTCCAAAAAGTCAATGAGGAGAAGAATGCCTTAAAAAGCAAAATTGGCCAAAAGGAAAAGGAAGTCCAAAAGCTTACTGAAGAAAATACTTCCTTAAAAATTAGAATGGAGCAATTGGGAGCTAGTGACTTTATGAGAAATCAAGGCACTGTAAAACTAATCCAAAAGAATGAAAAACAGCAGAGAATGTGAAATATGTCATTGGAAAAACAACTGACTTGGAAAATAGATCCAGGAGAGAGAATTTAAAAATTATTGGACTATCTGAAAGCCATGATCAAAAAAAGAGCCTAGACATCATCTTTCAAGAAATTATCAAGGAAGACTGCCCTGATATTTTAGAACCAGAGTGCAAAATAGAAATGGAAAGAATCCACTGATCACCTCCTGAAAGAGATCCCCAAAGGAAAACTCCTAGGAATATTATAGCCAAATTCCAGAATTCCCAGGTCAAGGAAAAAATATTGCAAGCAGCCAGAAAGAAACAATTTAAGTATTGTGAAAACACAATCAGGATGACACAAGATTTAGCGGCTTCTACATTAAGGGACTGGGGGCATGGAATTTAATATTCCTGGGGGCAAAGGAGATAGGATTACAACCAAGAATCACCTACCCAGAAAAACTGAGTATAACCCTTCAGGAGAAAAAATGGTCATTCAGTGAAATAGAGGACTTTCAAGCATTCTTGATGAAAAGACCAGAGCTGAATAGAAAATTTGACTTTCAAATACAAGACTCAAGTGAAACATGAAGAGGTAAACAGGAAAGAGAAATCATAAGAGACTTATTAAGGTTGAACTGTTTATATTCCTGCATGGAAAGATGATATTTGTAACTCATGAGTCCTTTGTCAGTATTAGGGTAGTGGGAGGGGAAAAAATTGTATGTATCTATCTATATATAGATAGATAGAGGGCACAGGGTGAGTTGAAGATGAAGGGGTGATATCTGGAAAATGAAATTAAGGGGTGAAAGGATTATACTGGGAGAAGGAGAAAGGGAGAGGTAGAATGGGGTAAATTATCTCATATGAAACAGACAAGAAAAGGCTTTTACAGTGGAGGGGAAACAGGGGAAGGTGAGAGGGAATGAGTGAATCTTATTCTCATAGGATTTGGTTTAAGGAGGGAATAACATACACAATTGGGTATGGAAATCTATCTTATCCTACAGGAAAATAAGAAGGGAAGGGGACAAGAGAGCAGGGGGATGATAGAGTGGAGGGCGGATTGGGGGAGGGGATAATCAGAAGCAAACACTTCTGAGGAGGGATAGGGTCAAAAGAGAGATTAGAATAAATGGGGGGTAGGATAGGATGAAGGGAAATATACTTAGTTTTTCACAACATGACTACTGTGGAAGTGTTTTGCATGACTACACATGTATAACCTGTATTGAGTTGCTTGCCTTTTCAATGAGGGTGGGTGGGGAGAGAGGAAGGGAGAAAATTTGTAAACCAAAGTTTTAAAAACACATGTTTAAAAAAAATTGTTTATAAAATTAAAAAAAAAAGAATGATACTCATCTTGCAGTTAAGGGTAATCATCTGCCTGACTACATTAACTTAATTCCCTTGAGAACTTTTTGGAATTGCTTACTATATTTACTTATCACATTACGAGAAGAGTTTGTCAGCTTTCCTCCCATTCTCAGAATAATGCCAATTTTCAACCTACTAAAAACCAACAAACATAACCCTCCCCAAGCTATCAAACCCCAAACAAACTGCGTAAGAAACAATGATGACAACAATGACAACAGTAAAAATGACCATGATAAACCTGCTTTACACGTAGACCCTGCTCTCACAATGAAAAAGTATGCTCACATTACATTTGATTTTTCTAATAAGACTGTGAGGATTTCGATGGTGAACTACAAATACCACTAGGACCACTAGGAAGGTAACCCTAACTCTTGGTTATCTAGGAAATAATTACAAACTGGTTGATTATTCAGCTCTTTCCTTCTTTTGCTTCCTACCCCATCTCGTTGCTTAGATTTTAGCTGGTCTTCTCTGGGCTTGCTCTTCCACCAAAGAGTGACCATGGGGAACAGATGAAATTTAACCCAAGGAAGCTTTTCTACTTGTTAGCTCAGATAAAAGGTTAAAATATTATGCAATTATAGATACCTCCTTTCTTCTGTTCCTCTGTATAAACTGTTAGGATATTATAGTGTTACCTGCATGAGCACAAAAGATGACCATCCTGTAGATTAGTTCAGCTTGAACTTGTTTTCTGAAGCAACCAGGTTACTCTCATCTTTCTTTGCCAGCACTTAGAGGTGGGGGTGGGGGATGGAGAGTGTGTGTTTATGGGGGAGGGATCTTCACATTCATGCCTCTGTGCTTGCTGCAGTGGCCCAGAGAGCTGACCCAGGAGTCGGGAAGACCTGAACTGAAATTTTGCCTTTGCCTGGCAGTGATTGTGTGATCCTGGAAAGGGCACTTAACCCTTAGTGTCCGAGGCAGCTCTCTTGAAACTCTCTTAAATTGTAGGGCAGGTGCTGATCTGCACTGGTAAAGGGAGTTTCCTCACTGGGAGCTCCTGTGTCAGTGATCTCACAGGTCTAGTCCCATTCTACATTGAATTTAAGATGATAATGTTCATCAGTAACTGGATGAAAGTGCAGATGTGTATCTCACCCCCAAATATAAATGATACTAAATATTCTTTCAGCAGTGGATAGAAAGGGATCCCAAAGAATGGAAGGGATAGGGTGTGTTGAGGATTAATAAGTGTTTGAGATGATAAAGTAGGGTTCATCTGGTAGAGGCAGCTATGTGTTACAGTACATAGAGGGCTCTGCCTGGAATCAGGAAGACTTGAGTTCATATTTGACCCTAGATGTTTACTAAACTATGTGACCCTAGGATATCACTTAAAGTCTATCTTGTCCCAATTTCCTCATCTGCAAAATGAAATCATGGTTAATTATCATGTTGATAAAAGTTCAGCACAATAGTATTCCATCCCATTTATATGCCGTAACTTGTTTATCCATCTCCCAATTTATACGTGCCATTTCAGATTCCCGTTCTTTGTCACCTCAAAAAGAGCTAAAAGTATTTTTGTATATCTGTTGTATATCTTTTTGCTTAGGGTGAATCCCTCCTTTAATCTACTCTTCTCTAATTCTCCCTCCCCCTTTTCCCCTTTCTTTATTTCCTTGTTGAGTGAAATGTATTTCTTTACCCAGCTGTGCATGTGGGATACACACATGTATTCTTCCTTCTTTTGACCAGTTCAGATGACAGTGAGGTTTAACTGTCACGTGTTTGCTTCACCCCTTCCTTGTTTGTATAGAAGTCTACTTTTATATGAGATAATTTTCCTTAACCTATCTTTCCCTACCTGTCCAGTGTGTATTCCTTCTTTCTCCTGCTATTTTTTTTTAAAGATTATCAAGACATAAAAGAACCACTTCCAAGGCCTTGTCTAAGTGGACTCCCTCAATGAACCCTGATGATGATGGGGTTCAGAGGCCATTCATGTATCATCTCCTCATATTTAAATGTAAGCAGTTTGTCCTCATTTATCCTTTATTATTATTATTCACTTATGTTTACCTTTTTATGCTTCTCTTCACTCCTGTGTTTGAACTTCCAAGAGTTTCTAAGTAGCTCTACTCTTTTCATCAGGAATGCTTGGAAGTCCACTATATCATTAAAGGTCCATTTCCCCCCCCATTGCATTTTACCCAGTTTTGCTTGGTTGTTATTCTTGGCTATAAGCCCCTTTCTTTTGAGTTCTAGATTATAGTATTCCAGGTTCTCTATTCCTTTAAAGTGGTGACTGCTAAGTTCTATGTGATCCTGACTATAACTCCTTGGTATTTAAATTCTTGGATTTAGAAGCTCTAGATTTGGGCTGTAATGTTCCTCGGAGTATCCATTTCAGGGTTTCTTTTAGAAGATGACCAGTGGATTCTTTATTTCTCCTTTGCCTTCTCTGGTTCTAATAGCTCTGGGCAGTTTTCTTTTAAGGTTTCTTGAAATGTGTTGTCAGGACTCTTTGGGGGAATTTGTTTTCCAGGTCAGTTGTTTATTCTGTGAGAGACACCTTCCCTGTCCTTCTGTTTTTCAGCCTTTTGACTTTCTTTTAATATTTCTTGTTGCCTCATGGAAGTGTTGGCTTCTAATTGATCCATTCTACTTTTCAGGGAGTTTGTTGCTTGGGCAAGGTTTTGCTACCTCTTTTGCCGGATCATTAATGCCCATTACAATTCTTTCTTCCATATCTATTATTTCTTTTTCAATTTTTTCCTCAAATATTCTCATCATTTATAGAAAACATTTTAAAATGTCTTTTAACTCTTGCTTCAGTTCTTCCAATAATTTTAATTGAGTTTGTGTCCAAGCTCTGTTTTTCACTTGTAGGTGTTTTGGGGTCATACTTTTCTTCTTTGTTTATGTCTTGAGTGTCCTGCCACCAGAATAACTCATTATTTGTCCATTCTTCCAGTCTACTTCCTGACTTAGAACTTGATGTTAGGGCTGGACTTTGCCACTCTAAGGGAAGGTCTAGACTAGTTGTGCCTGCTTTCTTGGGGTTTTGAGTGTTGGGTTATTCTAGGATCTCAGGGACAGACTGGGAACCTTTCGGTGCTCCCAAAGAGATCAGATCCAGGGCAAAATCTGATTGTTGCCCCCCTGATTTGAGCTCTGTAAGTTCCAGGACCTGGATTTAGGTCTGTGTAAGAGTAGGTGTTGGAGTCAGCCCTTTTCAGCCAGCTGGAAAGCTCTGTTGTTTCAGAGTTGCTCTTTGGTCTTGGTTTCTTGCCCTGGTTATTTCTCTGCGGACTAGACTAGATGCTGGAAGTAAGACCCTGCTCTGAGCCTTGTTAGTGTCTGAGCTGTTGGCTTCTGAACTTCCTCCTTTCTCCATACACAGCCCACAGCCTCCCTATCCTGGACTCCCACTCCCTGCTCAAGTCCTCTTATCCATCTGCCTTGGATCTGTCACCAGGAATGGGGTAGTACTCAACAAAGCTGCGAGTTGACATCCGTCTCCATTGCAGTGCCCTATGATGGATCTAGGACCTCTTCTTTCTCTCTTGCCTCTTCTTGGACACTGAAAAGCCTGCCCTAGGCATGCTCCTGTTCTGACCCTGTCCCTGGCGTCCATAGACCTCCCTGTCTTTCTCTTTAAACTGACAAAGGATTCACAGTGAATTTCAGGATTTGGGTCAGTATGTTTTCTTGATGTGTTTGGAGAGAAGTTTGTGAAGGGGAGCTCACCATGCTGCTTCCTAACATTTGACATATTGGCTCTGCCTCCCAAATGCTTGTTTCTTTCCTTCCTTTATACTATTTGTTAAATGCAGACCTTGTCGTAAGAAAGGTGCTATAATGAAAACAAAGGCTGTATAATGAAAGTTCTAGTGAGGGGCTCATCTTTTTGACTTCCACACTGTGATCACAGCTGTAAAGCAGCTTACCCACTTCCTCTAGATCCCAGATTGTCATTGTTGCTCAGGTTTGTGGGTGGTGGAAAGAAGACTTTAATTTGACCTTAAAAATAATTTTTAAAGTAGTTACTCATTAGCCAGAGTAAACATTTGATTGATTTCGGTCCTGAGCTGGAGTCCTAGGAGCATAGATATTTCACTGGAAGGGACTGTGGGAGTCATCTAGTCCAATCCCCTTATTTTACATTAGAGGAAACTGAGGCCCACAGAGGTGAAACGGTTTGCCCAAGGCCACACAGGCAAAAAGCATTAAAAGTTACATTTGAATCTATTTCTTCTGACTCCAGAGCCAGTAGATGCTGAATGCTGAACTTTGTCTGTTTTCACTTGTTATAGGTAGAGTTAAATTGATTTTTCCTATTTACAAAAACTCATGCACTCTCCAAATAACTCTGTATTGTAATTAATTTATCACCATTCAAACTTTTTGAGTTCTCTTAGGAAATGAATTGTGGGTTTGCCATATCTTTTGAATAAGCTCAAAAATTAGGTGTCATTTTTGACTCCCCACTTTCTCTCACCCTATCTATCCCTCCATATCCAGTTAGCTGCCAAGTCCTGTGATTTCTACCTCTGCAACATCCTTTGAATATGCACCCTTCTCTCCTCTGAGCCTGCTGCCCCTCTGGTGAGGCCCTATCCCCTCCTACCTAGACTATTGAAGTATCCAGCTGATTGTCTCCCTGCCTCAAGCCTTTCCTCATTCTAATCCATTCTCAGTCAGATTTCAAATTGATCTTCCTAAAGGGTACCTCTGATCATGTTACCACTCTACTCACTAAACTCCAGTGGCTCCTTAGTATTTCCAGAATCAAATACAGAATCCTCTCTTTGGCTTTCAAAGCTGTTCATAACCTGACCCCCTCCAGTCTTCTTACACCTTACTCTCCTCCATGGACTCTGCAATCACTGACACTGCCCTTCTGGCTGTTCCTTGAACATCATACTCTTGACTCTGGGCATTTTCTTTTTTGTTTGTTTGTTTTGTTTGGTTTTGTTTTGATGAGGCAATTGGGGTTAAGTGACTTGCCCAGGGTCACACAGCTAGTAAGTGTTAAGTGTCTAAGGTCAGATTTGAACTCAAGTCCTCCTGACTCCAAGGCTGGTGCCCTATCCACTGCGCCACCCAGCTGCCCCTGACTGGCATTTTCACAGGCTGTTTTCCCATGCTTGGAATTTTCTTCCTCCTCATCTTTGTCACCAGGCTCTCCTGGCTTTCTTTAGTTCCCCTCTAAAATTCTACCTTCTACAAGAACCCTTTCCCAGCCCCCCTTACTGCTAGTGTCTTCCTTTTGAGATTACTTCCAATTTGTCCTATATATATCCTGTTTGTATCTAGCTGTTTTCACGTTGTCTTCCTGTCCTTTGACTGGCGCTCTTTGAAGGCAGTGACTATGTTTGCCTTTTTTTTTTTTTTTGTATCCCCACTTAGCCTAGTGCTTGTTTGACACATAATAAGTGATTAATAAAATATTTGTTCATTTGACTTGAAAGCAGTATGGCACAGTTGGATGGGGGGGCGGTGAAGCGAAGTGTGCCTCCTACTTTGTTCATTACATATTGCTTTTGCTTCCCTCCTAATTGCACTGTACAATAGGAAGACAGAATTCCAACAGGATCAGATTGGGAAAGAATGGAATCTAGAATACAAACCTCTTTACTTCTTTAAAAGAAAATGAACAGCTAAATTCTAGCACTAAGAATGTGAAGGGCTAGTTATATGAATGGAAATAGTAATTTGCAAAAATTCTTCTTGAAATGTTGTTCCCTATTTCTTTGTGTGAACACAATAACATGCTTTTTTTTTTTACTTGCTTACATTCCTGCTGTACTTGTTTCTGTTTTAAAAAATAGTGGTGAATCTCTTTACACAGGCTAGAGTCTAACCTTAAGATTCAATGAAACTTTGCACAGTGTTGGCCTGTGAATGTTGTGCAGGGAGATTTCCCTGAAATCATACTTTTAGGTAGCATTGTGCCTTAGATCAGGAGGCAGCTAGATGGGTCAGTATTGTTTGTCCTTCTTTCTCTAAGAGGACTATGACATCAGGAAGGTATTGCCATGACATGCAAATGACTTGGATTTAGGTGAGGGAGGTCTGTGCAAAGTCACCAGCCTCACTCTGTCCTCCGGAGCTATCTGGGTCCAGTGTGGAGGCATAGATCAGAATGGCCTCGGATGCAGTGAGAGACCTTGGCCTTTTTAAGCTAGGTGTTTCCCAGGTCTCAGTTTGACCGAGGCAATGCCCATTCAGTGATTAAGGCTAAGTAAGAAATGAAACAAAGGCTGATCTCTTTTACCTAGAAAAAAAAAATCAATTTGGGAGGGGAAAACCATCAGGGTTGGGTCAGTGAATTGAGTGTTGGATGTAGAATCCAGAAGACCTGAAGTCAAATCTTGCCTCAGTTTTTTGTTTTTTTTTTTGTTTTTTTTTTTACTTAGCTGTGTGTTGCCAGGCAAGTCACTTAACTTCTCAATTTCCTCATCTGTAAAAATGGAGATAATAATAGCACCTACCTCACAGAGCTGTTGTAATAATCAAATCAGATAACATATGTGAAACATTTTTTTTTTATTTACAATACTATGTAATGCTAGCTGTTATTCTGACTGAACCCTGGGAAAAGATTTTACTTAAATTAATGTTTGAATGGCTTGGGGAAACTAGTGATCTTTAAAATTTTAGTGGGTTTTAGGATCTACAGGGGTTAGATCCAGGTGATAACATGAAGGTGGAATTTCCTAGCACTGGGAAGAGACAGAGAGAGATACGGAGTCTGACCTGGGGAAAGTAGATTGTGTTTATTTGGAATCTTAGAAACTTACTTTTTCCTTTGTCCTTCTGCTTAGGTGTTGAAAATTTTCTTCTTGCTTTGGAAGGCTGAATGGGCTAAACATGAAGAGCTTGAAAGCAAAGTTCAGGAAGAATGATGTAAGTACCCTATGACTCACAGTCTGACTGTTCAGTCTCTGTTAGCTTGTACTGTAAGACTAGTACTTCACTCCCACCTTGATAAGGCTTTAGGTTAATAACTTCAGAGAACAGAAGCATTCCCACCATTACCGCCACTCCCCAACCCTCTCAGTGCAAGGTTTGTGAATGACATGTTGAATTCTTTCTGTTTGAGAATGTGGCTCCCCTAAGCTTTCTTAGGCAGAGGATCTGTAGACCTTATGAGAGAAGACTGGAAAAGTGCCACTGTTAAAAGGAAGAAGAGAAATTGGCAAAATGTAAAGCTGTCTTATGAAGGGGCGCCTTTTTTTAAAGAGAAGCTGTTTTCATGGGAATAGACTGGTGACTTGATTGTCAGAAACCCATGGTCTACTTTTGGCCTTAGCCAGAAAGCTGAAGTTGATTTAATTCCATCAATTTATTATAATTGATCGTAATTAAAGATACCAAATACTCCCCTGATTTTTGCATGGGACATCTCTGCCCTTCCCCATTGTCCTTCCAATAAAAAAAAAAAAAGGGGGGTAGTGAATCGGTCATCCTGCTAATGTGAGCCCCAGTGGATAAAATAGTAAATGATCATTCTCACAGGGATTAAAACCAATAACATTTTTGCTAAAGGTCACTTTAGAAATTGGATTCAGAAGTCTCTGTTGGGACTCCCATCTGACACCATTTGTACCTCTTGTGCAAATTGAATTCTAAATGCCTTGAAGACACATTGTTGTCCTGTTGGCTAGGAGGGGTCTGTGGAAGGGAATTAGATGGTGGCTTTAGAATAAGAGGCTTGCTCAGCAGTCTTTTAACCTTATGTAATTAAGGTGTTTGTGAATCCTGGATTTTATTGCTTTACCATGAATTATATTTGACAGCTTGGCACAACTGCATTGATGCAATAGGTGGAGATTGTAGTCATTTGTGGCTGGTGTGTGACATGCACACCCTTCTTTGGCAGTAGCCTATCCCCTGAGGCTGCATCATGACTTGTAATTTACAGCCCTGATGGATTCTCTGTTTGCTGGGTAATTGCAAAGTATCATTTTAGTTCTCTAGATGATCTGATTTTCAGGTGTTAAGTGCCTAATGTGTGCGTGTTCTACCTCATCTATAGTCCATAGGACCTCTGCAAAAACCCTACTCTGATACTTGATAATCCTGTATAACCCTAGGCTCTTGAAGGGTTTGGCCTTGAAAAGTCATTTTTGGGAGGTCCTTACCAGGTTAGAAAGATTTTGAGAACAGACCTAGCAAAGGACTAGCTTAAATACAATGAGAGCTTCATCATGAATTGTTTGGTCACCACAACTCTCAAACTATCTAGCAACTTGTAAAGGGGTTGTGATCTGTACACACAATGAAGTCAAGGATGCTCAAAGTATTGAGCTCAATTGACCTCGAAGCTCTCATGTTGCAGTGGAAAGAACACTGGATTTGGAACCAGAGGACCAAGGCTTGAATCTCAACTCTGCTACTCACTGTCTGTGTAAACTTGGGCAAATCAAATAAACTCTAGGCCTCATTTTCCTCATCTGTAAAATGGTGGAGTTAGACTAAGTGACCTCAAAGGTTCCTTCTAGCTCTAAATTTGCAGTTCTCTATGGGCCTCTGATCATATACCTGCCTTGGTTATTGTAATTACTTAGAAGGAAAACTCTGTCCAGTCCAACAACTATAGAAATACAAATCCAATCTGTGATCTATAATCAAAGAAAATTTGTATTCCATTAAAGTAAAGCCTGTTGGAGCAAGAGTTCATCTGGTTGGGAGGCTAGATGGCAGCATCATTTCTTCTGTGATTAAAAATTCTTGAATGTTGGCAGTAATGTGTTTGATGTTGGAATACAATAATAGTCCCAACAGAATGCCTTAAGTGAAATCTATACCAGTGACTAAATAGGAGAAGCTTCTGAAACTGGTGGCAAAAGGTGCCACAGTATTCAGCAGTTCAAGTTAAAAAGAGAAATTTAAGTGAAGATATAAGGGGAAAGAGGACAGAAGAAATGATACAGCTGGAAGTTAGAAGCTTGATTGCGTGCTTCTGCCCCCAAATTGCTCCCCAAAGCCAAACCACTCAACTGCTAAGGAGAGATAGCGGTCATTAAGAAAGCTTTCATGGTGGCCTGCCAGCTTGTTAGTTGGGCAAATGCCTGCCAGCTAGTACAGTGGAACTCCAATATGGGTCTCTGGGATTGGATTTGAGTATATGAAACAGGAAAGTATGGTAATCAGGATAATGCAGGGCAGAAAATAAGATGAAAAAGAATTCATTTGAGTGAATAGCTAAGTGTTTACTTTCTTGCCCACTGTTATGGTAACTCTTAGGGAACTAACCTAAATTATCAACTGTACAATTTTCTTACCTGTGTTTGTGTGAGGCAGTTGAAAAATGTTTTTAAAAAATAGGTTCTTTGTGTTCTGGACGGTAAGAAGAGAAGAGGACAGCAGTTCGTATCTGTGCATTTGTGAAGAAGAAACAACTGTCCTGTTTGCTCTGATACCATTTCAGTCAGCCTGTGGCCAGATTATTAGTGATCGATCACCTAGAAATGAATGAGGAGCTTTTAACCTTTCTGTGTTAGGACCCCTTAGGCAATCTAGTGAAATTTTGGACCCCTTTGCAGAATGTTTTTAAATTCATAGGCTTACAAAGGAAATAAATTCTATTGAAATACTCTTATCAGAATATTAATTAAAAAACCCAATTCATAGATCTCAGGTTAAGAACCTCTGCTATAAAGAGTAGAGATAGACAAAAGAAAGCCACACACGTATATATTAAGGTCTTTTTGCTGCTCTATTTTTCTTAGGGAGTTAATCTGTGTGCCTTTCCCTGGTGTACATTGTTATATAGACATGTTTATCTGCACGTCAAGTTGTGTGGAATGAGGTGGACCTTGGGCTCCATGGTATGGAATGGATATTGTTAGAATTTGGGGTCTGATGATGAGAGGCCATGACCAAGCAACATCAGGACTTCTTATTTGAAATTAAGCACTTTGGGGCTCTGTGGACTAACAAACAAATAAATAAATCAGACTTATGTTGGAGTAGAATATCATTCCTTCTGAAGTAGGTTATCATTCCAAACATAATATATTTTCCAATTTTCCATCCCCTGAGGATTACCATTCTGTTATTTTTAGGAGACATTGCATATTAATGTCTGATATTGGAACAGCACTGAACATTTGTCTGGGTGCTTTTTGTACTCCCTGTTAAGGTGGGTTGGACAATTACACAATCCAAACTAGTAAGCATTTATTAAGCACTTATTCTGTGTAAGATAGGTTAACCTGTGGTTTTTGTTTTTTTAAAGACTTGAGGGAGGAGGCACCGAATAAGCAATGATTTAATACCTACTATGTGCACAGGCTATATGAATTACAAATATCTTTCGATCCTCACAATAACCCTGTGAAATGCTATTATTATACCCATTTGTTGTTGTTGTTCAGTCATTTTTCAGTCATACCTGACTCTTCATGACCCCATTTGGGGTTTTCTTGGCAGAGTTACTGGAGTAGTTTGCCATTTCCTTCTCCGAATTATCCCCATTTACAGTTGAGGAAACTGAGGCACACAGAGGTTAAGTGATTTGCCCAGGGTCACAGCAAGTAATTGTTTGAGTTCAGATTTGAACTTGGGTCTAATTGAGTCGAGGCCCAGCACCCTATCCACTGTGCCACCCAGCTTTTTCCTTATATCAACCCAGCTGCATCCTGATCAGCAAGATGGCTTTGATCCCCTCTTTTTCCATCCCAGGATAGGTTAATCTTCTTTGATCAAATAAATTCAGTAGCTTAGTGTGACAATCCTCCCCCCACCCCATAATGCCAGACTGAATGCACACACCTGATGGTCATAGCTCATTGAAGCTCAAAAGATCCTTTGCCCCCTACCCAGCTGGAATTTCAGACAATACTGGGCTTGTTAACTTGCTTTATGGATGAGGAAACTGATGCCCATATAGGTTGGGTTACTTGCCCAAGGTTGCACAGCAAGTTTATGGTGGAGTTAGGATTGGAGTTCACGTGCCCTAATTTGAAGTGTTCTTCCTATTATACTATTTTTCCTTTCATGACAACAAAGCAATGGATTTTAGCTAGCCAACTCCTTTTCTTTGGGTTCACCTAAGGACACATCTGTAACAGAATCAATATCCAGTTCATACATCTTGCAAGAAAGGCTTAGGATAGTTGTGAAATTTGCTGTATGTAGTGAAGCACAAATTCACTTGCATTGGAAACTTTCTTCTAAAAAATGAGGGCAATAATGAGGAATATCACTTGGACTCTAATTTTGCCTTAGAATGCATTTATCTGCTTCTGAAAATCCAACCACGCAAAGAGTTTGTAATGCATTTCCATTTGTTCGGAGGGGGAAATAAAGTTGGACCTTTAGGCATTTAATGCTAGGCTTGTTTGGGACATAAGAAATCCTAAAGTGACAAGTAGAGGAATACAGTGATAACAGATAAATTGAACTTCACTTGTCAGGTTCTGATTTCCTTTAAAAGTAGAAATAAAATATGATGAGATTGTCAGCATCCCTGAATCTTTCAGTCAGCTTGTATTTATTGATAGCATACCTCAAGCCCTGCAAGGGATATGGAGGGGGAAACAAGACCAACCCAGGGGGCAGCTAGGTGGTGCAGTGGATAGAGCACCGGCCCCAAAGTCAAGAGGATCTGAGTTCAAATCCAGCCTCAGACACATAACACTTCCTAGCTGTGTGACTCTGGGCAAGTCACTTAACCACAACTGCCTCACTAAAAAAAAAAAAAAAAAAAAAAGCCTAACCCAGACAACCCAATTGCAGAAAATGGGGCAGCATAGAATGTTAAAATTCCAGAAGGAGCTGTTGAGGTCATATAATCAAGTTGTATAATGTGTGGTATAGACTCTAAAGGCTATGGGAATTCAGGGAGGGAGGCAGTTTCCTAGGGCTGGAGTCATCAGGGTGCATTCATGAAGGACATGGGTTTTGAGGTAGGACTTGTGGATGAGACAAGAGGAAAAAGGATCATGCTCATTTCTAAAATAGGTAGACTTTCGTATAAACTGTACCTGAAATGCAAACTGGTGAAACTGAAGAAACCCTGGAGATTACCCTTGGCACGGCATTGAAAGTATTTTAAGAGAAGCACTCTACTTTCATTGCAATATTTTAAATGTTTTAGTTTTGGCCTTATAAAAATGAGCAGAAAGTTCTAAATCATAATTATTTATGCATTTTATGATTATAGTTTGAAAGTGTGCCTCCCCCCCTTAAATATTTGCAGCAGCTAGTATATAATTCAATGTGGAAAACTAGCTGTCACCATCAGAAATGGAGCCAAGAAGGTTGGGATTTCCCTTGGCTAATAAAATGCTCAGACTTCTGGTATTTCTCTGTAAATGCCAATTTTTGTGCCTTGAGGGGTGGAGGTTGGGGTTGAGAAATGGGGTTCAGAGAGAGAGCTTTGCAGTAAATCTTGAAAAACTGACTCAAATTCTATTGAGGTGATAGAGTGCTTCAGAGTTTACTTGGTGTGTTTATAATTTTATTATTGGGAGATGGAATTTTTGAATTATGAACCCTTTCATGAAACTAAAGACATTTCTTATTCCATAAAAATATCAGCCAGTACACATTTCTGGGTTACTCGGAAGCCCAAGCTGATTATTATTTTTCTAAGCGGGATAGCAGTGAAGCCTTTTGGTTAAGGAATTTAATACTTACTAAGAATCTTAATGAGCCAGAGAGATTTTGCTGCCACAGTCCAAGTTTGCTGACCTTCATGGTGTCCCTTTTGTCTTCTCTGGCATTTCCTTCAAGAGTGATCATTGTTTATCATTTCTGTAAATGCCAGAAGAAAACAAATACAAAGTAAAACAAGGGCAGTAGTTCTGGTCATGCCTACCACACAGCATTTTTTTTTTTAGGGAAAACCTTTTATAAACATTAAAACACTGTGTGGATGTGAGAAGGGATTTCTGAATGCAGGTATTCCTCATTTTGTGAATACATGTGTTCAATCAGTTCTTTTTGAAAAATAAATCTTGATTAATGTCTTTTGTATTTATAGCTACTTTTCCTATTTCCCTCTTTCACCACCACCACACCACCCAAGATCCATCCCAGATAATAAAGAAGAAAGTTCAACAAAGCTAACCAAAATATGGAAAAATCTCATATCATATACAAGATTCCATATCCATGGGCTCCATTTCTGTAAAGAAAGGGCAAGATATCTTCTTGTATGTCTTCTTTGGGGCCACACTTGGTCTATATAATATTGCATTCACTTTTGATTGTTTTCTTATTCTTTCCATGTGCATTTTTGTTATTGCTTCTGGTTGTGGTATATATTGTTTTTCTGGTTCTGCTTCACTCCCCGTTGTATCGATTCATTAAAGTCTTGCCATGCTTCTCTATTTATTGTTTCTTATAGCACAGTGATACTCCATCACATTCATGCACCAGAACTTGTTTAGCCATTCCCCAATAGCTGGATAACCAACCCTTTAGTTTCTAGCTCTTTGAGACCACAAAAAGTCTAGCCATTGCTTCTCTTTTTAAATTTATTTTAGATTATTTTTTTTATTTATCAAAAATATTTCTCCCTTTTACTTTTCCCTACCCCAATTTAAAAAAAAAAAGAAAAAACCCTTGAAACAAATAATAATAGTCAAGCAAAACAGATTCCCATATTGTCTAAAAATGCATGTCTTTCTGCATATTTAGTCCATCACCTTTCTATCTGGACGTAGGTAGCATTCTTCATCGTTGATTCTTTAGAAACATGGGAGAAAGTTGGAGGAGAGAGAGAAAAGGGAAGAGAGAGGATGATAACTTTTGGTAAGTAGTTGTGAACTCAGGGAGCTTACACTGGATGGATCCAGTCTGCTGGTCAATTAAAGGTGCACTTGGGAACATGAGGAGAAAAGAATAAATAAACATGCAGTCAGTCATGAGTCCTGGTAGAATTTCCTTCTCCCTTCTCTACCTTCATTTAATGATAAATTGATTTTTTTCTTGGCATGCCAGGCCTTAGGCACTAGAATAGTTTTTATTGTTTTAACGAAAATGTTTTCAATTTCAAAGGGATATCTGGAAAAGATGCTTCTCCAGATTTCCTTTGGATAAGAGCTTGTGGAAGATCTTGATATCTAATTCCTCCGTTTGTCTTGGATTGCCTAAGTTTCTGGTTGGCTGGGGAGCATTGGGGATTTTTATAATGTGAGAACAGAAAAAAACAGCCAAACAACCAGGTGTTGCCTTTGTTGGTGTTTGTTTGGATGGACGTTCTCCAATGGTGAGAGTGTTTTGCTGATGATTTTTTCTCACTCTGGACATGTTTTTAGAAAGGGTTTTGGCATCTATTTTGCATATCTGTCTCTTCTTGGAAATGGTTTACAATGAAAACCAATCAATCAGCAAGCATTTTTTATTTATTATTTATGTGCAAGGCTCTGTGTGCTACAAATACTGAGAAGAAGGAAAAAGAGTCTGAGGAAAAACCAACCCCCCTGGGGGTATTTAAAAAAAAAATTCTATACTGAGCTTCAGAAACTTTGATTTTTTTTTCTTTTCTCCTAATAATTTTTCTCTTTTTCTTTTTGGCTACCAACCCAATTCCCAAACATTTGAGCTGGTAAGCATGTTACAGCGTGCTGGATTACATTAACCTAAATGATAAGTTTCTTGCTAAATCATCGGATGGGAAAGCTGAGCCACTCAGGGATGCCAGCCAACTGCATTATCAGAATCTTCCTGTCATAATATATTGGGTGGCCTGTGTGTGATATGCTATGTATTTAGCAGAAGCCTGTTTTAAATATTCTGCTTTCAAGAACTTTCTGGTCTTGAATTTTTTTAGACTTACAGTTGCTTTACATAATTTATATCAAATGTTAAGAGCTAGAGATTTGTAGGGCCACAGATTTAGAGATGGAAGGGACTTCAAAGTCTAGTTTTCAGAGTCCATCTTGTACAGTTGAGGAAATTTAGGTCCTGAAAGGTTAAGTGACTTGCCCAAAGTCACACAGGTAGAAAGTTTGGATTTGAACTCAAGTCTTCTGACTCCAGAATCAAACACTTTTTCTACTGCACTGTGATAACTATGTCTCTTCACCTTTATCCAGTGACTGACAGAGGATTTTATAGATAGTAGGTGCCTAATAAATGTTTTTTTAATTGAAAGTAAAGACTGTGTCAGTTTGTTTTGTATTTCTTCATAGGTACTGGTAGGGAAGGAGTTGTGTTGAGTCCTTTCAGTCGTGTCTGACTCTTTGGCAAAGATACTGGTGTGGTTTGCCAATTGCTTCTCCTGCTCATTTTACAAATGAGGAAACTGAGGCAAACAAGGTTAAGTAACTTCCTCAGGGTCACACAGTTAGTTGTTTGAGGCTAGATTTGAATTCAGGTCTTCCTAACTCCAGGCCCAGTGTTCTATCCATTGAGGCACCTAGCTGCCCAGGAAAGAGGTAGGTCTAATGACAACTTTATTAGCTTTTTTTTTTTTTGGTGAGGCAATCAGGATTAAGTGACTTGCCCAGGGTCACACAGCCAATAAGTGTGAAGTGTCTAAGGCCCCATTTGAACTCAGGTCCTCCTGACTCCAAAGCCAGAGCTGTATCCACTTCACCACCTAGCTGTCCCTGAAAACCTTTATTAACTAGAAGGACCAATTGTGTCAAATGATAAAAGAATTTTAAAATAATTCTTTATGATTTTACTATAATTTCTCCTATTTGTGCAAATGTGCTTTTAATACAAGTAATTAAAAGCAGATGTTGTAATTTTATTTTGAAATAAACATTTTCATCCTACTAGTTTAACCTTATGGTTAACCTTACTTAGTTAACCTTATGGGTTAAAAAAAAATGCCGTGTCAATTGACACAGCTTGGGCCTCTAAGGTATTCCTAAATTCTGGTTTAATTCAGTCTCCATCTGCAGTGGCTGAGATGAAGAGGCAGGTAAAGCAGTCAATGAATATTTTCTACTGCTCAGTGCTTTGGTGTCTTTTGCACTCATTGGAGAAGCCATAGATGGAGTTGATGCCGGCACACTCATAGTTGCCCTAAAGTAGAAAAGCATTTTGGGGTACTGGATCTTATTGACCAGCAGTTGTGGACAGATGCTTTCCAAGGATAATTTGGCCCAGTCCAAAAAACACCCATGAAGAATTAGTTGCTCTTAGGGAGGTAGCTCCCATCATAGAACAACTTGAGCAGGCCATTGCCCTGGCTATACTGCAGATAGATCTTGGGCCATTTTGCTTGGAGCCTCCAGGAAGATGGGATAGCTCAGGATGATCTCCCAGTACTTGAGTCTTGTGGATCTTGATCTCTGTCATTTGTATGTTCTGGATTGGTCACATGCCCCATGCTTCTAGCAGCTGCACAGTGATGGAGCCCAAGTTGAGCTTCTGGCTCTTAGACATAGTGGCACTGAAGGGCCTAGCTTCTCCTGGCCTGGGCCCCCCTCCTTCCATAATCACTTGAATAATCAGGGAAGGCCTTTTTGATATTAGACTTTGACAGGTGGGTAGGATTCAGATGAATAGGAAAGGCATATCGATACAGCAGTACACTTTTTTTTGTGACCCCCTTTGACAGTCTAATGAAGCCTGTGGACCCTTTCTCAGAATAATATTTTTAAATGCATAAAATAAAATACATAGACTTTCAGAGGAAACCAATTACATTGAAATAACAGTTATCAAAATATTCTTTTAATAGTTCATGGACCCCAGCTTAAGAAGCCCAGAGATGAAGGGAACAGTATGAACAGGGAAATGAACATTGTGTGGGTCAGAGAGAGAAATTGGCAGTAGGAGGAGATGGGGAGGGAGGATAGCCAGTATAACAGAAGCAGATGGTTCCTGTTGGGGAATGGCAGGAAATAGGGTTTGACAAGTAGGGGTGGGGCCAGACCCTGTAAAGCCCAGAAAACTAGGCAAGGGAGTTGAGATTTAATGTGGCAGTCAGTAGAGAATCATTGAAGGCATTTGAGCAGGGAACTGACATGATGAATACAGTATCTTAGGAAGATTAGTTTGCTGGTATGGTATAAGATGCATTAGAGGGTCGAGAAACCAGAATCTGTGAGACCAGGGAGAGGTCATTGCAATAACTGAGGCACAAGGTGTTAGGGACCTAGACTTGAAGGATGATAGTGGCAATGGAAAAGAAGGGACAGATACCAGGTATGTGAATTGACTGGCCTCGGTGACTGACTAGAAATAAGAGTGAAGAAGATGGGTAGAGTTGATAAGTCCAGCACTTATATTCAAGTTGATATTCAAACAGCAACCTTGGAAGGTGCCTTGACCATTATTTTCTCTCCCATTCTGATCTGAGTACCCGAAGCCAAGCCTACACTGATCATCTGAGAAATTTGGTGGTAATTGGGACAGGGAATTATTGGGCTAAAATAGTTTCTGAAGCAACTAAGTGTTTAGAGGCATCAGAAGACCTTTTTGATTTAATAAGGGATAGTCACCAGCTTAAAAAAAAATCTTTGCAAAATAGCCCTTTGGGTAAAGCGCCCATGTCTTTTTTCCCTTTCCTCATGGGAGATATAATGTTTATCTAATCAAGCAAATTCCTATATTTTGGAACTTATATTTCTTTCCCTAATTTCTTTAGATTATTGACAGATAACAACTTAGATATCATGGGAAAACTCTGGCTATAACCAATTCTAATTCTGCTGAGCTTTTCTAAACAGATTCTTAATTAACTGTCTAAGAGTAGTTTGGCTTAGTGAGATAAGAAGAGTGGAAAACCTACAGATAGAAGTTGTCAGGCTTGTTTTTTTTAAGGGTGTGGAGGAGGGAGACCCAAAATGCAAATTGGGGTCAAAGCCTTAAGGGATCTTGGGGCTGGTTTTTTTTCTTTTTTGTATAAAAATGTATACATGACTTAGGCAAATATCATTGCTCTTTAGAAGGTTTAGAGGACAGTTTTCCCCTGGATGATCATATCCATTAGTGTGTCTTTTGTGATTTTGCCTGTACTTCTCTGTAATACATGAAAAGAGGAGCAGCTAGGTGATAAAGCGGGTAGAGCACCGGGCCTGGAGTCAGGAAGACCTGAGTTCAAATTTGGCCTCAAGCACTTGACACTTACTAGCTGTGTGACCCTGGGCAAGTCACTTAACCCCAATTGCCTTAAAAAAAGAAAAAAGAAATTGAAATATGTGAAAAGTAGATTAATAATAGTAATAACTCACAGGTACAGAGCTTTTCAAAGTTTATAAAGCACTTGTTCCCTTATTTGATCCTTATGAAAGTCCTGTGAAGTCCATGCTGGTATTATTCTTATAATATTGTATGTATTCTTATAACTATTGTTATTCTCATGTAGGAGGAAACTGGGGCCCTGAGAAATCAAGCAGGGGGAAAAGACACAGGCATTTTACCCAAAAGACTATTTTGCAAAGAATTTTTTTTTTAAGCTAGTGACTGTCCAAAGTGGCAGTGATGGCGGTGGTGTTCTGTCATCACAGTTGTGTCTGATGCTTTGTGACCCCATTTGAGGTTTTCTTGGCGGAGATATTGGAGTGGTTCGCCATTTCCTTCTCCAGCTTATTTTACAGATGAGGAAAACTGAGGCTAACAGGATTAAGTGACTCGCACAGGGTCACACAGCTAGAGTGTCTGAGGCTGGATTTCTATTCAGGTCTTCCTGATTCCAAGCTAGGGCTCTTCACTGCGTCACCGAGCTGCCCAAACAAGACGTGCTACACAGACGTAATGGAATATTGCTGTGCTGTAAGAAATGATAAACACATTGAACGTGGAGAATCATGGAAAGATTCGCTTGTACTGATGCAGAGTGAAGAAAGCATAATCAGAAGAACAGCATACACAATGAGTACAGCAATATAAATAGGAAGACCAGCAATGAAACAGTCAAAACTGAATGCAATGAAATCGTAATGCCCAGGCGATGTATGTGATCGTAATGCCCTAAAGACAGGAGAAGATGCCTTCCCCCTCTCCTTTGCCAAAGTGAGGGACCAGGGATGTAGAATACTGCAAATGACCCAGAATTTTTATGTTGTTTAATTTTTCAGAACCGTTTTCTTTCTTGCTTCATCCTTTATTATAAAGAATAGCTGCCTGGGAGGGGATGGGGTAAAAAATATGGTGGGAAATATAGGTGATGTAAAAACAAGGTTATCAAAAAATTCATTTATTTATTTATTTGTTTATTTTTAGGCAATTGGGGTTAAGTGACTTGCCCAGGGTCACACAGCTAATAAGTGTCAAGTGTTTGGTCAGAGGCCGGATTTGAACTCAGGTCCTCCTGACTTTAGGGCTGGTGTTCTATTCACTGCTCCACCTAGCTGCCCCCGATAAATTTATTTTTAAAAATTACACAAGCAGGTCAGTATCTCATAGGATGGTTTGGACTTGATGGGATGGGATTTATTACCTGATTGTGGCAGTAGAAGTATATGCTTTGCTCAGAAGGAGTAGAATATAGTACCCTGGGACTGTGGTTTTTTTTTTTTTTTCGTTTTTTTTTTTAATAAACTGTTTGTTTCTAAAACTGCTGGGGTGAAAATAGAAAAAAGCTGAAGTCTGAGGAATTTGGGTCACAAGTCTAAAATTACTTCATAGCACAGGTGTCACAGATGGCAAACCAGATAAAAATGTAAATGAGAAATATTTAACTAAAAGTACAATACAGTATAGATAATGTTAATTTGTGGTTTTCTAAGTCAGTATGCAACTCACAGAGCCCCATTTCTGTTTGAAAAGCCTACACTTAAAATCCCAGCTACAGGAAGTTTGAGGCTGATAAACCTCTTGAGCTTAGAAGTTCTGAACTGCAATGGGCTAAGCTGGTTGGGTATCTACATTAAATTTGGTATTACTATGGTGAGCCCCTGGTAGCTGGGGCCAGTAAGATGCCTAAGGTGAGGTGAACTAGCTGAGGCTGGAAATGTAGCAGATTAAAGCTCCTGTGTGGTTAGGCTTGTGAGTAGTCCCTGCCCTTCCAGCCTGGGAGACGTAGGGAGACTCAGTCTTAAGAGGAAAAAAGAAAAAGAAAAGAATATTTTATAACCCTTTGATGAAGGTTCTATCTCTCTGAGATCTATACTTATATGAAAATTCACAAACCTGAAAGTGGATTCATATTCACAAACTTTTAGATAGGATCCTTATGGTAATGATAACTAGAAACCAAAAAAAACTGTTTTTAAAGGGCTTCCCTCTGCTATCATAGATTATAGCCTCTGAGAGGGGAGAAGGAAACAGAATGGGAAGGGCAGGAGGTGAAAGTCAGATGGAGGACCCCTCTTGTCTTTCACTGACTCCCCCAGTCAAAGCTCAGGGTAGGGCTGATTGGAAACCAGAATTCACAATTGGAGCTTTCCTTGGGTGGTATCCCAGTTTTCCCCCAAAATTCAAGGACTACCAGGGGTAGTCATTAACTATTCCCTCCATCCTCACTTTGGACTGGGCTCTGTTGGTCCTACGTGTGCCCAGTGCCCTATCTCCTGTACCTACTTTGGGCTGAGTGAGCTCCCCTCTTGTAACCAATTTAGCCAATTTGTGGCGCGGAGGTGAACCTTAGGGTGAATCTGAAGAAGAAAAAGGAAAAAAATCATATTGACTGATGGAGGACATCTGATACCTCAATTGACTGCATCACCATTATTTATTTTAAAAAATATGGAATACTGTTATGCAATAAAAATTGACACTTATATGGTGCTTTACTTGTGTTATACTTTATATATATTCTTCCATTAAAAGGCTCTGCAATGGTACTCACCCTACTGGATGGTTAACTTTCTAAGGCAAGGACTGTGCACTAAGCTTTCTATCTTCTCCATTTCCCAACACTGTCTTCTGTACATAATACTTTCTTTGTGATCCAAGGAAAATCACTTGACCTCTCTGGAATTCAATTTCCTTTCTGATGAAATGAGCAGGTTGAAATATATGGTATCTGAGGTACCTTCCAGTTCTGGATCTAGGATCCTACTAGACTTTTAACACATTTGTTGAATTAATGAATGAAAGAGTGTGTGTTTGTGTGTGTAAAATAACTAATACTTTTCTCTAATTTTCATCTAGATGTTATAATAAATATATTATTAATCACTACCATTGTTTCTTCTTACATGAGAGCTGCATTCCTGTAACTTACATATTATTTTTCTTTTTTTTCTTTTATTTATTTATTTTTGGGGAGGGGAGGTTGGGACTTGCCCAAGGTCACCCAGCTAGTAAATGTTATGTGTCTGAGGCCAGATTTGAACTCAAGTCCTCCTGAATCCAGAGTCGGTGCTCTATCCACTGTGCCACCTAGCTGCCCCCATATTACTTTTCTTTAACTTATTCAATACTTAGATAAAAGTTATTAAATACTTACTTTGTGCTGAGTACTGTGCTGTGATCTGCAAGCAAGACAGTCTCTACTCTTCATGAGCTTACATTCTAATAGGGAGAAGATAACACATAGGAGAAGGGGGAAAGGCTGATGGTGGGGCATAGGCTCCCATTGTTTGGAAATGATGGTGGGGAAGTTCATCTATCAGAGCCCATGGTGACTCTAGGGGCAAAGTCAAAAAGATTGAGGGGGAGGATAAGGATGGAAGTAGAGATGAGAAGTTGATGGCAGGAGTATAGGCAGCATGGTTTAGAAATGGTGGTTCATGAATGAATTATTAATGAAAAGTGGAGGCTTCTTTAACCCTCTACCAATTCACCCTCAGCCTGCTGTCCTTGTACTGTACAGTACATTGGAACTTTCCAAGGCTTTTTCTCAGGAACTCCCAATAAATGATGATCAAAGTGGGAGAGGGGAAAATCATGTAGCTAATTCACGTACTTTGTATAGTGTTTTGGCTAGACGCCAAGGGAATAATATTCAGTCCATTGATTCAAATTGTTTTGTCCATAAATTGGTAGCTTACATTTGTATAGGTCTTTGAATACATGATTTCATCTGCTCACAACCTGTCTGATCTTTAAGTGCAGACTTAGAAAATAGGTTGGTGTTGCCATCACTATTTTATCAGAGACATTGAAGAATAAGAGAGTTATGGTTCGTGATCAGCTTTCACTATTCTCGTAAGAATTGAGACAAGCAGGGCAGCTAGGTGGTACAGTGGATAGAGCACTGGCCCTGAAGTCAGGAGGATCTGAGTTCAAATCCGGCCTCAGACCAAACACTTGACACTTACCAACTGTGTTGACCCTGGGCAAGTCACTTAACCCCAATTGCCTTAAAAAAAAAAAGAATGGAGACAAGCTTTACTATCTGTGTGACCTTGGGCAAGTCACTTAACCCCATTGCCTAGCCAAAAAAAAAAAAAAAAAGAATTGAGACGAGTATTCCGGAGACCTGGTTATCCAGCCTCAGGTTTGTGATACTGTCTGGGTCCTTTTTCTCCATTCTCATGGATAGTGATACATACTGAATAGTGTATTGTCCTTGAAGTCAGGAGGACCTAAGCTCAAATTCTGTTTCACCTCAGGCATTTACTAGCCAGCCCTGTGACCCTGGGTGAGTCACTTAACCATTGACTGCCTCAGTTTCCCTTTCTGCAAAATGAGAATAATAATATCACCTACCTTCCAGGATGGTTGTGAGAATCAAATGAGATAATATATGTAAAAAGCACTTTGAGAACCTTAAAGTGCTCCATAAATATTATTATAATTATACCATGCCACCTCTCTACTTTTTAGCCTGGGTAATTGGTACTGCTGAGATAGCATTGGCCTTGCCCTTATTTTCATTGTACCAAGATAAAATGGACCCTGCCCTTGGCTCTTGGGCCACTCAGTTATCAGCATGGACAGCTCAGGCCATTTTTGATGGGGTACAATAATAGATACAGTTTCCCCTGGGAATGCTAACCATCTTAATGTTTAAATCATCTGCATACTTCTAAACAATCCATATATCAGTAGGGCTGAGAAGCCTTTGGGCGGTGTTTCTAAAACTGCCTTCATAAGAGTAGAAGGAAGCTGGAGGGGGCAGCTAGGTGGCGAAGTGGATAGAGCTCCAGTCCTGGAGTCAGGAGGACCTGAGTTCAAATCCGGCCTCAGACACTTCACATTTACTAGCTATGTGACCCTGGGGGCAAGTCACTTAACCCCATTGCCTAGCTAAAAAAAAAAAAAAAGGAGACTAGGGTCTGAGGAACTTGGACAACAGGTGTGAGATGAAGAAAGCTTTATAGCTCCTCAGTGAAGCAAATGTGCGCTGATAATTTAGTAATAATCTTGACTAGTGGACAGGGACAGTGAGACAGGTTTCTCTGTAGTTAAGTCTCACATCTGAATAATTAAACATTATTATGACTCCAGATTTTCCATTTGGGGTTGGAAGCCTCCAGCCTTGCAGTACTTGAGTATTTTTACTTTAGGAAGATTTTCTTGTTTGCTGCCCCCAAGAATCAGGATCAATGTTGTCCTTTCTTCACATTATAAAAGGAAATGAGGACAATATCTTTCTAGAGTAGAGTATTAATCTCTTTTTGTATCATAGACCCCTTTGTCAGAATTGGGAAGCCTATGGACCCCTTCTCAGGATAATATTTTTAAATGCATAAAATAAAATCCATAGAATTACAAAGAAAAACAAAGGTTATTTTTTTAAAAAGGTATAATTTTTTTTTCCTATACAAGTTCATAGGCCCCCCCTAAAATCTATTTGAGGACCAAGGGTCCATGGACTCCAGTATAAGAACCCCTGTACTATTTTAATTTTTGTTCAGGATCAGCATGATTCTTGCATGCATAAACATTTAATAAATATTCAGGGTTTAGGTCAGTATGTCTCTTTTGCAGTCTTTTCCCCAGACTCTTAATACAAAGCAGATAGTGTTTAAAAGTTCACATTAAAATCATATGGCTGCTTCTAAACCACTTTAGTAACCAATGGAGCTTAAAAAACACATTGCACAGCTTAATTAAAAAAAAATTATGAGGGCAATTGTCTCACCTTCTTTCGACTCTACCTCACTTCAGCCTGTCTAGAACATTAATTTGGAAAACATTACATTAGCAGGTGAAGCTAGCTTTTTAGGCAGGTGTTGGAAAGCGCCCAAGCCAGATAAACAAGGTTTACCTGGGTTAGTCCTGGCGTTATGAGATGTACAGGGTGTTCAGGGAAGACTAGCACCTCTGGTGTGAGGGCTTATCAAGCCCTTTTCAGGGTTGCTAATCCACCTTTAATGTCCACTTCGCACCCAACTCTCATCTGTGGCTCCACACAGCTATAGCATGTGCAGTGACCATGCCCTGGTAAAAACCATCTTGGCAGATGGGCTAAACTAGGATGAGGGTAACCAACAGGCCTCAAACCCATCCATGAGTTAGGGGGATGTCTACTGCAAACATGTAAAGACATTCCCTGGTAGAATGGGCAAATGAGAACAGTTTGTTCCAGTGGCCATGAAGGCAGATGAAGTAAGTGCTATGGAGCGCTTAGAGCTTCGTCAGACATTGAAAATGCCAAGGTCATCCACTGCATCCTAGGCCGTTGCTAGTCATCCTGGCTGGACTTCAATGACTCTGGAAGAGAGACTGAGGCTGATGACTTTGTGCAGCTTTGCCTCACTTAATCCCAGTGAAAGCACAAGTTAAGACATGACCCTGTGATGTCATTGGTCCTCTTTGAAAACAAAGGATGAACAACAACTAGCATTGTGGATTAAGGTAGTGGGCCTCAGTTGTCCCTTGAGAGTATTTGCTATTCCTTATCCTCATCCCTGGCCTCTCTTTGCCTGTCCTGCATTTTCTGTAAGAAGAAAGCTAAAGAGTAGTTGATTTAGATGGACTTCTCACTCATCTCATTTCCTGTTGACTTGGGATGTTGTACAGAATGGATTCAGGATTTGAGTATCCCTCTGTGCAGCTGAAATGGTGTACTGAATATCCATGATCATCCTTAGTCCATCCTTAACTTGTCCTCCTTAATCTTAGTGCTTCCCCTCTGATGATTATCTCCAAAACCTGTATATATCTTGTTAGTACACAGTTGTTTATATAATGTCTCCCCATTAGAGTGTGAGCTCTTTGAGGGGAGGAACTGGTTTTGCCTTTAATTTCATCTCCAGTGTTCAGCAGGCATTCAACAAATGCTTATTGACTGAATGTTATAGATCAGAGAAATATAATTGGATCAGACCTCGGGCCATTTAGTTCTACTCCACTTCACAGAGAAGGTGGCCCTTGACCAAATTCTTGAAGGAAACAAGGAATTCTGTGAAGCGGAAACCATTCTGGTGGTCAGACAGTACAAAGACTTGGAGATGGGAGATAGTGTCTTGGGTGTTATCTGCTTCCTGTAGTACTGCCAGACTAAACCTTAAAGCTATATAGGAATGTGAGTTACCATTATTACAGTTTGTGAGATCTGAGTATCGCCATACTACTACCCCCAGTTTCTGCAAGGAGGAAGGCTCTTAGCTATTTTTTTATTTTGTTCTTGCTTCTGACTCCATCCTGCCTCCAGTAATCTATGCTTACCTATATAGAGGGACATAGGGATCATGAAGAGGTAGTGGTACCTTGCTAGAACCCAGAATATGTCAGGAATCTGGTAAATAATACATTACATTTATTAAGGGTGTGCTATGTGCAAGACTGCTGGGAATAACAATGTAGGTATGGTAGTCACTGCTTTCAGTGGGCTGTCCAATGAAGGGAAAGACATGTTCACAAGTAACTATGGTATAAGTGACACATGAGTGAGAGAAGAAAATAGATGTACATCAAAATGCATGAGAAATTTGAGGAGGGAGAGGTCTACTTCATGGAATTGGGAGTATATGATTCAAATTTTAGAGGAGGGGAAAAAAGTTCAGTAAATAATAACATTAATAACTCATGTATATAACTTATACATATGCATGTTTTATAAAATGATTTCTTCACAAGAAAAACCGAGATAGTGTATGTATTATTTTGAAGAAATCCAGGCTCTAGGATGTTGACTTTTCTAAGTTTTCACTGCTAGGGAGGGAGTGGCTGAGCTTGGGATTCACACAGTAGGCACTTAATAAGTGCTTGACTGACTTCCATCTGTTGCTAACTCTACTGTGTGGTGCTGCTGAATCTCTGAATATAGCTGTATTGGTCTTGTGACTCTTATTCAGGTGGTCAGGGCCAGGACGCAGGTCCTGGTTTACCAGGGCAGGAGTGAGAGTTGCATTGATTACTCACTGACCCTTCCACTTTAGTCATAACTGTTGAGGAGAGGGGGGTGATGGTGAGCTGAGAGGACGGCAGAAGTTGAACAGGTTGGGGATGATTTTGCCACTTTAATAATGATACTGAACATTCTTATGCTTTGTTAAAGCACTTTTAATGTCTCTCATTTAGCCTTTAAAATAGCTGTCTGAAGTACATTGGGCAGGGTTTGTCATTCACATTGAGAAATGAGAAAGCTGAGACACAAAGAGGCCATCTACGATTAGCCAAGGTCACCCAGAGAGTTACTGGCATGGCCAGAACTAGAGCTTGGTCTTTGGATTTCTGTAGGGTCCAGAACATGATGCCAGGGGAAGTAGACAGGAATAGTATAGAATGAAAGTCCTTTGAGGCCAGGCAGGTTTTTATATCCCCAGAGCCCGTCAGAGCACAGGGCGCCATAGTGAGTGCTTAGTAAACACTTGCTGGATTGAATTCACTTTTAAAGTAGTGATTGGGAGCTACATGGCATCTTCTGGGTTCCTGTACAGCAGGGAACCAAGCTGTTCACTTAATCTTCTTTCCTCAATTCCATGGCATGTGTTTTGTCTAGAGCTTTCCTCTTTCAATATTATGAATTCCAAGAGAGCATCATTGCTTTCCCCTAAGTTTGTGTCAATTCAAGTATCACCTCAATTCAGTTTGTAGTAACATTATCACCTTTGCTTTTTCTACCTACTGAGAGGTGAAATGCTCAGCAAGGCAAGACAGGAATTTATTGAGTATGTTTTTAAAGAATGAGTCTTCCAAAGATGTCCATGAAAGTCAGTGTTTTTTTAAAATGAGATCTAATCTTCATTATCATTAAGGAATTCCCAGTGAGCAAAGTCCCTCTACTAATGGAGATCTTGCCCTTAGAAGGGAAGTGTCTTGCCAGTATTTTTTAGAATTCTCAAACCAGGATTTTTCAGAAAAGGATCTCTAACTCAGATCTTCTTGACCCCAAAGCCAGCTTTCTCTCCCCTGTGCCATAAGCATCCCCACCTGGTTAGAGGAAAAGTTCAGCAGAGCCCAAAAGGCAGGAAGATACATGCACCTATTGGTGCTCTCTGGAGCCTCTTCCCTATGGCTTCCATTGTAGTGTGTCTCCTAGGGGCAGCAGGGGTGAGGTTGGCAAATGTCATTGGTGCTTGGGTTTTCACTAGCCAGAGTATGTAAGAGAAATAGCAGGTATGACTAAGGCTGCCTAAGGCTGCCTGTGGACAAAGCCTCCCACCCCAGTTCTTTGGTATTCAGAAAGAGATTCTTGAGACTAGAGTGAGATGGGTGAGGTTTACTTATGAATGTCGCAGTCTAGCGTGGTTGTGGCGGTGGAGGGGGCGAGGACCCTCAGTTATGTCCCGTTAGTATGCATTGGTGTATTCTGGAGAATAGTGGTAAAGAAAAGTGTGGTGTCTCTACCTGTACCAATTCTGCTCACTGCCCAGGAGGGAGCACATTTGGACATCCATGGGGAGAGGCTGTGATGAGTGGGGAGGAGGGAGAGAATACACAAACACACATACACACTTATTTATAAACGCGATGCAAAATAACACCACATAATATATAACTAATGTGTAATTAGTATAATCATAACATGTTATTATAATAGCATATTAATATACTAATTATATTAAATTTACCTTATATTAATACATATATGTGTATATATACACACACAGATAGATAGATAAGGAATCCAGGGTCAGCAAAAGTTGAATCTGTGGTATCACTTTGTGTTTCCATTGCCCCAGTGATAGAGAGATTCTAGCAATGTATGGGAACCTGAGAGGGCGGCTTATTTCCCCCTTTATTACTTCATGTCAACTCTGCCAAATTTCTTCCTGAGGAAGTTATATTCCTTTTCTCTGTCTGGCTTGACAGTCTCTAGTTAGGCCCCACAATGATATCATTTACGTTTCTTTTTCCTTTTATCCTTATCCGATTGTTGTCTGCTGTCCTTTTCCTTCTTGGGTTCATGGATTCTCATAAAGATGTGCATACTTTCTTCACGGACAGTGCTACTCCTCTATCCTTTCTTTTAGGGCTTTTTATTTTGAATGAGACAGACCCCAGCTTCCGTCTTGATGATACCTATAAGAACTTATTTATCTTCTGTTATAATCTTAAGTAAGTGGCAAAGAATACCAGAGATGAGAATAGCCAATGCTGGAAGTGTTGTATAAAGAAAGCCATACTAATAACACTGTTAAAGCTGTGAATTAGCTGGAATAATGTTAAAGGGGAAAAAATCACTTAAATATCCATACCTTTTGTCCTTAATATTCAGTTGCTAGGCACATACCCCAATGAGGTCAGAGATAGAATGAAAGGTCTCACATACGACAAAACATTCATAGCATCATGTTTTTATAGCAAAGAACTATAAATAAAGTTGTTGCCCGTTGCTTTGAGAATGACTCAACAAAAGGCCATGAAATAGCACTGTATCCTAAGAAACAGTGAATATGAAGTGATACATGAAATGATGCAAAGTGAACAGAACAAAGAAAAATATACACAACTACAACAATGTAAATGGAAAGAACAATGAAGTAATAAAAACACTAAACATTCTGTAACTATAATATTCAAGCTTGGTCCCAAGAAGAGAGGAAAAAAATGTACCTCCTTCTCTTTGCAGATTTAGGGGTCTACTGGTACACTACATTGAATATATTCATGTTTAGTTGATATGTTCTTTAGTTTTACTGAAATACTTCCCCCCCCCTTTTAAAAAAAATTCTTTATTACAAGGTTGGAAGTAACTCAGTAGGAAAAGGGGATAGAGATCTGTTTGGAAATGAAGGCGATAAAAAAACACAACATATCAAAAATTTTAAACACTCCTCATATTCCCTTTGCTTTCTGTTTATTCTGGCTTTCTTGTTTATTTTTAAGCTATTAGAAGTAGGAAAAAAACTACAAAGTCCTTAGAAATTGTTTCTCTTAACTGGGTGCACAGATGTGCTCTCAGAAGTCATGTATTTCCTTGAGCAGAATTTCGGTCTTAGTTTTCATCCAGGAGTCCTTCTGGCACACCTTTAGCCCCTGGCTTCCGGGGCCAGTTATACAGTTGCTCTCTCCTCTTGCATGCAAGCAGTGTCTGTGATTGAGTAAAAGATCCTTCCAATTGTCTTCTGGCCTGAAAGGAAATTTGAGCTGAAGCTGCTACAGTGCTACTGATTTTAAGACTGCTCCATCTTGCTGAAAATATGCTCTCTACACTTGGGCTTGGCATGTGTGTGTGTGTTTTTTTTTTTAACTTTTTTTTTAAAAAAGTGTTGTGGTAGCATTGGAATGTAATTGTTCTGCCACCGTGTTTTTTCCCTGTCCATACAAGGGAGTTTCCATGCCTGGAACTTAGATTTATAATCCCTTCCTTGTTTTTGTAAGGCATCCTAATACGCTTTTTTTTTAAAAGTGACTTGACCTTGACATAATTCATAATTTTTTCTCAAAATGTTAAAATTGACCACTTCCGCTGGCATTAACTTTGTGAACCAGAAGAATGTGTGAATCTTCCAGTGCTAAAAGTTATTCATTAAAATAAGGCGAGACCTCTTTTTTTAAAAAACAAACAAATAGGACATGTGTCACTTACAGGACTGGTTATTTTCTGCTTTTTCTGTCCTTTTGACTTCTTTTGGCTGTAGTTAGCCAAGGATGTTACTGACTGATGGTTTGGAGGCATAGATTTAAATAAGTTCACATTTTGAAGACAGTTCCTAAACCTTGGGTTCTCAGCTTATAGCAGGAAGGTTTTATAGAAGTGGTCTCCAGAGCTTTTGTTATGTTGGATGTAAACTTAAATTTTTATAACATTAGATTGTTCCTTGGAATTAACTTTCTGCCCTTAGGAAATGTTTTTTTTTAATTAAATGACTTATTTAAAACTTAACATTGAGCATCAATAAAACCAAAATAGATTGCTTAGTAACTATTTACATTTAAATTAATTAAAATTTATCCATAAAGGATCCTAATAGCATGGTGTAGTAGGAGGGGTATTGATTCTGGAATCAGAGAATCTGGATTCAAATACCACCTCTGGTGCTTACTTCTTTTGTGTCCTTAGGCAAGTCACTTTCTATATGGGCTTCAGTTTCCTCATCTGTAAAAATGAGACCATTGAACCAGATAGCTTCTGAGGCCCCTTCCAGCTCTAAATGCTATGAATGAATTCCCATTCACTCCAAGTATCTATCAGGAGTCTTTGTTTATACATTCATTCTTATTCACTTTTAACTTATACAGATGTAATTATTGTGAAATCCATTCTTTTGGTTCTATTCTACTCTTCTCCTCTTGTTATTTCAGATTCCTTTTGTTCACCATTTTTGTGGGTCTTCTTACCTAACAGTATTCTGTTATATTTATATCCCATAATATATTTAACTTGGAGGATTGAGTTGAGTTGAATTAAACTATTTTTAAGAATATTGATGATGGAGACTATTCTGGGCTACTTGAGTTCTTTTCAGGGGGAATTTTGTACTCTTGATATGTAGAGTCTGATCTCTTTGATTACCTTCCATTACTGAGAAAATGGCTCCTTTACCTTGAAGGTCCCAGGCTTCCATATTTAAAAATAGGAGTATACAAGTGCTGGGCCTTAATAGGGCTCTTTTAATTTGTTAGTGTAAAAGGACTTAAGAAAAAAAAAATCAGACCTGTGATTTCATTGAAGAGAGCTCTAGGGGAAGAATTTCCTCTGTGGAGATCATATGGAGATCAGCATCTTCTCTGCAACTTAGAAATGGAGAGAGTTGCCCACAGCACTTAGAGATGAAGTGCCTTGCCCAGGTAACACCATCACCCAGCCAGGATGTGAGACTAAAGCAGTCTTTTAACCCGGGTCCCCAGGATTCCAAGGCCAGCTGTCTAAGTAGTATTCAGTCATTTTTCAGTTGTGTCCCTCTCTTCATGATCCCTTTTAGAGTTTTCTTGGCAAAGATACTAGAGTAGTTTACCATTTCCATCTCCATCTCATTTTACAGATGGGGAAAGTGAGGCAAACAGTGTTAAGTGACCTGCCCAAGGTCACACAGCTAAAAGTACTGTTATTTTTTACATGATAGTTTATAGCATTTATATATATTTATATATGTATATATTTATAGCATTGTACATAGCCATAGCTGATATACACAATTTTCTCCTACTTGGATAGGAAAGAAAGTAACCAACTACTTATAGACGTGCCACCTATCATCTTTATTTTATATAGCACTTTACTATATATTTTTATGTATTCATTATATATCTGTATTTGTATAATGATTTAAGGTTTGCAAAGCTCTTTATAGATCTCATTGGATCCTCACATGTGATACTTGAAGGTAGATGCTATTATTATACCCATTTTTTACAGATCTGGAAACTGTTGCACAAGATTAAGTGATTTGCTCAAGGTGACAAAGCTAGTCTGAGGCTGGATCTGAACTCAGTTCTTTCTGACTCCAGGCCCGAGCTCTATCTGCTGTACCACCTAGCTGCCTCTTTCAAGTAGTTACAGGTAGGGCTGGGGCTAGAACTGAAAACCTTAGAGGTAGGTAGCATAGTATGGTATATAGTGTGTAGCTGTAGTGCACTAACAGGAACATTGGGTTAGTCATCATCATGAAGCCCAGGTACTGTCACTGAACAGCTTGGTGACCATGGACAGGTCACTTTATCTCTTTAGTCATCTCCAAAATGAAAGAGTACAGTTGGGCATCTCAACTCCCACTCTAAAGCTTCTTGTCCCATACGGTATTGTCATCTTCAAAGGAAGGGTAAGGCTACCCACCTTATGATGGTGCTTGTATTATGTGTAAATAGGCATGAGAAAAAGAAGTGTGTATACATACATACATAGAAAATTCAGGTTGTTGGGATTCCAAGGGCCACAAAAAAAAACAAAAGTCAGGATGTATCTTATTCATTTAGATCCTCCCACAGTACTCAGCTGAAATGTTTCCTCCTCTTGACCTTGTTTGCTGCTTTGTTTTTTGGTAATCTGTTCTGATTAAGGTCAAACAAAGTGGAAAGAATGTCATCTTGGTCTATGAAATGATTATAACGACCTCCTCTTAGGAAATAAATCAGTCTTTTGTCGGGTTTGTTTGAGCTCAAAGCCACCGTGCAGACAGGAAATACTCTAGTCTATGAACTTGTCTCCAAGAAAAAAAATAAAAAGCTTCTCAAGAGAATGAGGGATGGGGGTGGGGGGTGGGAAACACATTTTTTAAAAAGCCCTACATGTGTAGCATGTGTACAGATTTCCATGTGAGTGTGTTTCTATTTTGAAAAAGGAATTAGGAAATCTTGTTATGCCTAAAAAGTTAGTATACCAAGTTACTTTTCAGTTCGTCAAAATATAAACTTATAAATATTCATTTAAACCACCACCTGGAAGACCTGGGTTCAAATCCCATTTCTAATACACACTGGCTGGAGGAACCTGGGCAAGTCACTTAAACTCTCCATGCTTTAGCTCGAGGTATCAAACAAATAGCTGGCTTGCAGCATTCCCCAGTATGCCTTGAACCTTATTAAAATGTAATTGGGAAATATTTAACAAAATAAATAAAAGTACAATAGAATGTATTGTTAATATATTGTTTTTTAAGTAATCTGCAGCTGACAGGATCCTTATGTATGGTTCAGGGCCCCTGGTTTCATTTTGAGTTTGACACCCCCTGTTCTAAAACAACTCTGTGATGCTATAGAGAAGGTGCTGACCTAGATCCTGGCCTATCTATTTGAACCATGTTTTGAAAATAGTAACACACTGAAATTGGAAGAAATCAAGTGTTCAGTACTCTGTAGTACTCTAAAAGGATAATTCATGACAAGATTTATGATACTAAAATAAGCAACCTGCTCCCTCTTCTGCTGAGCACCCCCTTAAAAAATGACAGAACAAAACTACTATCTACAGTTGGTTTCCTGACACGTTGCTGATTCTTTAGAATGCACATTTTGTCAGTAGCGAATGCCTTAGAGTTTTATTTTTGTACATGTTACCATGGTTTTATTGTACCAAACTTTATACCAAGCTTCAATTAAGGCAAATTTTTCTTAATGCAAATGAGAAGGAAAAGATTGAAAATAAGAACAAGGGACATTAAGCTGCGAATGGAATTAGAGGAGCTTGGTCTCTTTCATATTAGATAAGAATAGATCCTTTTGGTTAAAAATGTTACTGATTTATAGTTAACAGACTTGTCAAGGCATTATTTGGTATAGTGAATAGAACTGGCCTCTGAGTCAGAAAGGGGCATCTAGGTGATACAGTGGATAGAGTGCTGGGCCTGGAGTAAGGAAGACCTGAGTTCAAATCTGGCCTCAGACACTAGCTGTGGGACCCTGGGCAAGTCACTTTGCCTCAGTTTCCTCATCTGTCAAATGAGCTAGAGAAGGAAATGGCAAACCCCTTCAGTATCTTTGCCAAGAAAACCCCAAATGGGGTCACAAAGTTGGACATGATTGAACAACAGCTGAATCAGAAAGACCTGGGTGAAGTCCTGCCTCTGGCATGTATTGGTTGACTGAATGATCTTGGGCAAGTTATTTGATGTTTCCATGCCCCAAGTAACTCTCTAATGATGTAAGTTGCAGAGCTGTAGCTGTCTGTATTAGTAGAGAGGGAGTTTACTCACAGGGTGTTCCCTACGCTAATGAAATCAGTGGCAATATTAATTATGATAATCTGTATTTATATAGAGCTTTAAGGTTTGTAATACAATTGCCTCACAATGGAGGATGACTGTGAGTACATGCTGTTGTTGTTTGTCCTTTGTTCTCGGAGAGGATCGTGACATCAGGGAGGTATGCCATGACATGCAAGTGAATTGGATTTAAATGAGGCAGGGCTGTGTAAATTCACCAGCCTCACTCTCTCCTCCAGAGCCATCTGGGTATAATTTCCATTTTATGGATGAAGAAACTGAATTTTTTTCATTTGAGAGAAAGCTAATAAGTGACTGAGCTAAGACAGGACCCACAGTCCTTTGACTCAACAACTAGTGGTTTCCAACAAACCACCCAGTAAATTCAACTACCATTTTCCAAACAGTACAAACATGTCTATAGAGTCTTACAAAGATTTGTTGTTGTTGTTGTTGTTTTTGATTTTTTTCTGTTGATCTTTGAAAACTTCCCTACTTGTAGAACATTAATTTAATGTAGGAGAGTGTGGTCTGATCAGCATTTAAACTGAAATAAAGTAGCATTATAAAATTCCCCAATCTGTGGGGCATTGGATTATTGCCTTTGATGGGCAGTCATTATTCTGTGTTTTAGTTCATCAAGGGGAGAAACAGATGGTGATTTATGCACTCCACATTTTAAAGGAGGTGTTCTGTGATTCCCTGCTGTGCCAATGAACAACTTGATGCTATAGGTGGATGTCTTATTTCTTATACAAGGGGAAAATACAACTTGACCTCTGTGCTCTTTGATGAGGAAAAGCATCCCCCCCCCCCCCTTCCAAACAGACATCTGGAAAACAGGAGCTCCATTTGAGGCCTGTGTATGTCACTCTGCACAGAAGCTTAGACATGGACAGTTCTTAGCTTATGAAGAAAAAAGTACAAGCTTATGTAGGGAGAGGGATAAATACTGGAATTGGGATTTCATTGAGATAGGGAACTTCTGAAAGAGGAAATTCACTCTTCCAGTGCAGGTCAACACCTTCTCTGCATCCCATAGTCTTAAAGTCTAACAACAACAATCCTGGAGCCCTCAAAAGTTAAGTGACTTGCCTAGGGTCACACAGCTAGTATATGTCAGAAGAAGGAAATGAACTCTAGCCTTCCTAGCTGTAAGTTCTTTTTTCAGTATACCCTGTTGCCTCTCATAGACTCATGTAGCAATCAGAATTTGTTCTTCCATTTTGAAGAAGTTGGTAGTACTGACAGCAGGTATGGACAGTGGCTACATAGCCCGAAGTAAGGGCTCCTGTCACAAAATTATTTACCCTGCTGCTGGCCACAGATGTTCCACCTACTCCAAATTCCTAACATTAATTATTCCTTCTGATTATGGCTTTGAAGATTTCTAGGAGAATTAACAAATTAAGCTAGTATTATTCACTGACTAATGGCCAAGTCTACCTAAAGAGTTTTCTGGGGATGGTAAGATGAAGCACTTAGACTAGATATTCTCTAAGGTGTCTTAAGTTCATTCATTTCATGGAGTATTTATTGAGAATCTATTATGTACCTAGTACCATGGGGAATTCAAGTGGGAGAAAGACGTGGTCCTTACCTAGCTGGGGAAGCCTTATATAAGACAATCAGCAGCATAACACTGTGTACTGTTAAGTACTAGGTGCAAATATTCAAGCACCAACATGTAAAGGAATGGAGACCCAGGACAGGTAAGTTTTGTTTAGGCATGGGGGAAGGAGGAGAGGGAAGGGAAGGAGCCTGAGAGCTGAAGGGATTCCAAAGATCCATTAGCTATTGTACATTGATTCCTTGACTCCTCTTGACACAATCTGAAGATCTGTCAAGTGCTCTTGTATATCCCTCACCCTACTCTGGTTTGAACATGTTAGTTGGCTTATTGACCTAGTATGGAAGGGGACAGGTTTTACCCTAAACCTTTCTGTGAATGAGTTAAAATGCACCATAACAAAGGTCTGCTTTGCCCAGACTGATTCTTTTGTGACACCTTCCCTTAGTGATAGTGAAATAGAAAGAGCATGAGCTTCTGCAGTTCCAGGACATGGGCTTAAATGCCAACTCAGGTGCTTATAACTCTGTGTGAACTTGGACAAGTAAGTCACTTATCTACCCTGAACCAGTATTTCCTCATCTGTAAAATGAAGAGGTTGGGGAAAAAATGAAAATAAAATAATAATAAAATGAAGAGGTTGGACTAGTTGGCTTCTCCGGTCCTTTCCATCTGTAGAACTACGATCTTATCTTCTCCAAACTGCCCCAACAGATCTGGGTGACCATTCATGCGTAATTCTGCATAAGCTGTCTTGTGATTTCTCTTGTATTATCCTTAAAAAAAAAAAAAAAAACTCAAGTGATGATGTTTGCCTCTACTATAGTTCTCCTCTGATCCTCATTGTGGCATAGCAATGACCCTCATTCTCAAAGACTAGTCCAGCATAGCGTAAACACTCCAGCAGGTCCTCCCACACTGGAAGGACTTTAATTGTGGCACTAGTTAAATTCAGAGGAGCCTTTCACCACATTGACTGGAGGTTGATGATTGTTCCAACTACTGCAAGCTCTCTGAGAGAAGTTAATTATAATTTTATGGGACAGTGGTGTCATCTGCACTAGTCATATCATGACTCCTTGAAGTGCTGAAGAAATAAGTGATTAGCTTTTCATATTTTCATAGATGCTTGGCTTGACAAACTCAAGCTCCTTGAGAGTAAGAGCCTTGTGATAGCTTTTTTTATTTTCATTCTTCATAAGGTTCATAAGATATGGAACTGGAAGGCCTTTAGAGATCATCTACTCTTGCAGTTCTCAAACTTTTTGATCTCAAGACCCCTTTACATCCTTTAAAATTATTAAAGACCCCTGAAAAGCTTTTGTTTAAATAGGTTATCTCCATCAATATTTGCCATATTAATAACCAAAACATCTCAGTATTATTATGAAAATACTTTTGACATTATGGACCCCTGAAAGGTTCCCAAGACTACACTTTGAGAACAGCTGATCTAATTCAATTTTCTCATTTTAGAGATGGTGAAGTGACTTTGTATAGCAGGTCTGAGTTCTAAGTCTCTGCTTTCCACTTACAAATCCTGCATTCTTCCTCTTTTACCTCATTGACTCATTTATGCTGTCTTCTGCCATTAGAACTATGAGCTAACTTTATGTGGCAGGAACAGTGTCTTATCTGAGTATTTATTTCCCCATCTACCACTTTTTTCAAAGAAGGCACTTAATAGAAATGTTTGTTTAATTCCCCATCATACCCCTGAGTCTAATAGGTGAGGGTGTTATGTTCCCTCTACACTTTGGAGAAACAAAGGGAAGGTTCCTAGGCTATCTGCCAAATCTTTAAAAAGTGAACAAAGAGGAAAAATGAGAGATTATATAGAATTGGCAGGATTTGGAAACTGATTGGATGTAAGGAAGAGGGAAAGAGGTAAAGGTGATTGAGGTTTCAAGCCTGGATGACTGGTACCATCAACAGAAATATGGGAAGTTGGTAGGAGGGTCAGGTATTTGGGGGGGAATGGAAAGGATAGAGGGTCCAAAACGATGTGTATTAGGCAGCTCCTTCCAATTTTGGACAGCTCCCATCGTTAGAAATGACCTCCTTATATTGAGCTGAAATCTCTTACTTTTTGCCTATTTGATCTCTTTTGTGTAGCTGCATAGAGATATTTAAAGATAACTACCTTGTTCCCCGGGCCCCACACTCAGAGCCTCTCCTCTTCAGATTAAGCATCCCCTTTCAAAGACAGAGAAAGTACCCAGATGCACTGTATTAAGTAAAGGAATAAAAATCATCGTGTCTCATTTCTCTCCTTTATGGAAGATAGTACAGTGTAATACTAGATTTTAGAGTCAGAAGATCTGGGTTTGAATCCTGGCTACTTTGGTCAAACCCCTTCACCTCTCAGTGCCCCAGTTTCCTCACCTTTAAAATCAAGGTGTTCGACTCTCTCAACCTAGTCCTCTTTAAGGTTATTAATAGTTCTGTTGATGTGTTTGTTTAACAGCCTTTTTGTAGCTTCCTTAAGACGAAGACTAGCTTTCTTTCATCTTTCCAAATAGCAAGTTATCAGATTAAAGCAATCATCTACTAAAATTTCCAAATGTCTAGATTGTGAAGATAAAGTTTCCATTAAGTCTATGTACTGCTCAGTGGATAAAGTGCCAGCTTGAAGTTAGGAAGACACCTCTTCCTGAGTTCACATCCAGCCTCAGACACTTACTAGCTGTGTGACCCTGGGCAAGTCATTTAACCCTGTTTGCCTCAGTTTCCTCATCTGTCAAATAGCAAACTACTCCAGTATCTTTGCCAAGAAAACCTCAAATGGGGTCACAGAGAATTGGACACAACTGAAAAATGACTCAACAACAACTGTAATAACCTGAAGAATGATAGGAAGGGGATGTTCAAATGGAAGAAAATGAGAATCTGTTATTGAACACTTGTTTATAGAACCCCATCATTGTGCATTAGGGGAAATCTGCAAAACATCAAATGTGTTTTAAATGTCTCTGTGCAAGGCACTGGACTTGGTATTTGGAGATATTGTAAGGATATTTTATAGGTATGTAAACTATGCCCCTCCTTATCAAGGATCTTATAATTTTATTGTGGAACTAAGACATATGCTTCTGGAAGTTATAATGTATATAATCAGTACCAAAACAGTATTCCAGATAAAAGCTGTAAAAGACAAGTATTCTAAGAGAAATTCGGGAGGTGGGGAGGGAGTGATTACTGTGGACTGGGTATTCTGGAAAGATTTCACAAGAAGTAAAATAGTTTCTGTCTTCAAGAAATTTAAACCGAAGTTTGAGAGACAAAAGTCATTCACAAGACATAGATTAAGAGCTGGAAAGAAGACTGAGATACCATGTAATAACTCCTCCCCTCTTGTTACAATTGAAGAAACTGAGTCACAGAGTCACATACACAACATCATGTTAGACCTGAGATTCAAAGCCAGGCCCTATGATTCCAAATCTGGCATTCTTTTCACTGCAAGGATTTTATTGCACGTACTTTAAAAGCAACATATTAACAAGTATAAACATAGCAAACAATGGTATAGTATCTATATAGAATTTTGTGGATGCAGTATCTGTCAGAGTGGAGAGGTGGATAAAAGATTCTCCTCTTATCAGTCACCTATTTTTTTTTTTAAATGTGTTAGGTATTAGGGATGCAAAGGAAACAAAAAAGGGGGTGGGGTGGGAGATACTTGCAGGCTTGGGTTTAAATCAACAAAATAAATAGTGACTTAGAGAAGTGCTCTCGTATGGATTTATCTGCTTTGGGTATACTTTTCTGGGAAAACATTTCTGTTCTAGGCCACGGTTTTGCTTTATTTAAAAAAAAATATTCTCTCAATTTCTCTTTGTGTAATGGGATATAGTTTTATTACAATGGGGTTTAAGTTCATCCAATCTATTATTACATCTAAACCATTAAGTTTCTATGATCAAGTTTCTCAGTATTTTTCTTAAGCTATCCATTTAATGAATCGTTTTAGAGATTCACTTGACAGTTTGTATTCCTAAACCAGCCCAATAGTTCTCAGAATATCCTTAAATAGTCAGAGCAGACACTAGTTAGACTTGGATATTAACCTCAGATTTTTAGAGTATGAGGAAACTGCGTAAATGAAGCATTAGATCTTATTTGTGAACAGCAATTGTTAAATGAATTGTGGGCCTCATGGTGAGTTTTTCATTTGGCTAAGAAACCTGAACAGTGATTACTCTGTATGGTTTTCAGTTAAGTGGTATCACTCACTGCTAAATGCCTGGTGATAGGGTGTACCCATGTTTGTAAAAGTAAGAAACATTTGCCTAACAATAATTATTAGAGAGCAAGCCAGGCAAGAATTCCGGCTTTGAAAACCAACATTTATAACAATAATTAACCCCATCTAGTTAAGAATCAGGCTAGAATAGTTGATATAAGCTACAGCTACCTCAGCCCCAGAATTCTCTGTTTCCAAGCAGAGGTTTCCTTTCACCTCTATTAAGGGCATGGGTGACGTTTGGTGATTGTGTTAATAATGTTAGAGTTGTAAATATGCCAGTCTTGAAAATGAAAAGTCCATTTGTATGAAGGTGGAACAGACAAGACTGCTTTAGGACTTTAAGGGAATGTGTGGCAAGGGCCTAAGTACAGAACTCTTCCAACAAAATATTATCTTGCTGGAACTTGACTAGGCTACCCAACAGGTCAGGAGAGGAAGTTCTTTCTCCCAAGGCAGGGCCTTAAGTTCATTGGGAAGAGTCCTCAGAGACCATCTAGTGCTGGTCCAACCCCTCATTTTGCAAATGAAGAAATTGAAGCCTAAAGAAATTAAGTGACTTTGGTAAGGTCATGCCAATAGTAGTAAGTGGCAAAGTTGGATGGAATTTGAACTCAATTCCCATGGCTCCAAGTTCAGTACTTGAAATGGAAGATGCTATACATTATGCATTGAGTAAAAAATATTTAATGGACTTAGCTTTCTGAAGAAAATGAATTGTTCTTTTAAAAAAATACATTTTCAAAATGCATTAATGTATAATTGGCATTGGGCCAGCTTCAGTGCAGTGCAAGTAAAATAGCCATAGTTTCTGCTCTGCAGAGGTAGTAGAAAATTGTACCGTTGAGGAAGCTTGAGAACTAGGAGAAGTTTGACATTTGTGATTCCAATTGTTTTAGTTGATGATGATGATGATAAGGCATTTATGTAAATATCTTTGATGAGTTCCTATGTTGGCACCAAGGATATCCTCTAGATCCAAAACTGGTGGGATAAAGAATAATTAAATGTTGAGTTACGTGGTCCACCCTTGTTATGACTGGTTCTTTCAGTCTTTCTTCTTCTTTTCCCCCCTTTCTGTGGTTTTTACCCTTGTTTTCCTATCTGTGGCTTCTGTCTCCATTTTCTCCACTGTCTTCTCCCTGCCCCTTCTATCCACTCAGTTGTGCTGCCTCTGTTCCATTCTTCTGGCTATCTGAAAAACTGAAGATAGCTGAGGCAGCTCTTTACTTTGGCCACCTAACTTTGGTTTTGTGCTGCTGCTGTTGTTTTTTTCTTAAGCATAGTTTGAATTGGGTTTCAGGGTTCTGGTTTGCTTGAAGGAAAAGATGAAGTGCAATAAGGCCCAGGAATGTGGAATTTTTAGCTGTTGTCTGTTTCCATTTGTGAAGGCGGGAGATAGTTGTTTCATGGATCAGTAAGCAGTAAGCCATGCCCAAAGAGATCTCTTTAAAAAAATTAGTTAACAAGCATTTATTAAGCACCTTATTGTTTGCCAGGGAGCATGCATGTTGGGCATTGGGAGTAAATACAGAGACAAAATTGACATAGTCTCTCACCTCAGGAAGCTTACATTTGTTTAGGGAAAGACAACATGCCCACATATTGTAAATGTTTTATGTGTAAAAAAAAATATTTACAAGATAAATAATTGGGTAAGGTCCCATTTAAGATTTTATTTTTGCTTCAAGGAAACTAGGGAATCTTAAAGGTGAAGATGAGGAGGGACTGCATTCCAGGCACAGGGATAGGAGGTGGAATGTTGAATTTGAGGAGCAGAAAGAAGGCTGGTTTGGATGAAGCATGGAGAATAAAAAGGGGATAGGAATAGACCTGAATTTCAACTTTCTTCACTCTTGAGGAACTTCTTGCTCCAACTCCTGTGATTCTGTGGCAACCACATGCATTTAATTTGAAGAGTAGAAGGAATTATAGTAAACATAGCAGTGAGAAGAAATCTTACTTCCTACTACCTTGTGTATCTTTTGGGTAAAGCAACAACAACCAAAAATTTAAATCACCCACCAAAGTCCTTGAATTCAGTAATAAACACTGAGGGAAGTTTATGTCCTTATGGGAAGGGGAGTAGGGTTAGGTGGGGTGATAAGATTTGTTGAGTATTTAAGGATTTTTTCTAATTAGAGACTCATTATCCTTAAGTAGTGAGTGCAGACTTGGGTAAACTGACTCTACAACTATGATTCTGTGATCTTAGCTGTCTCTAGTCTTCTCATTCATCCTCCTTGGATGTTTTGATCTGCCACTGTCCCCACCTACACCCAGAACGTACAGTGCCATCGCAGGTCAGAGACCCTGAGTGAGGGGTGAGTTAATGCATTCAACATGGAACCCTGCCCTTGAGCTCACCTTGATTAGCCAGTGAACGCAAACTCACCTGAACCAACTATATCCAGCTAGCCCCATACCGTGCTTCACATCCATCTTCTCATATTTGTGGACCTTCCTCCCCACTTTTGTTCTGGAAGTAATAAATCACTAACATCATTTCTTCTGAAATGGACCACCCTAAGGCTCCCCAGACAAAAACCCTTCCTTCAACACCAGAGTGAGGCTAATGACTGTGCAACTCTGCCTCACTTAAATCCAATTCACATACAAGTCAAGATGTGATGTCATTGGTCCCCTTTGAAAATGAAGAACGAGGGGCAGCTAGTGGCGAAGTGGATAGAGCACCGCCCTGAAGTCAGGAGGACCTGAGTTCAAATCTGGCTTCAGACCAAACACTTGACACTTACTAGCTGTGTGACCCTGGGCAAGTCACTTAAGCCCAATTGCCTAAAAAAAAAAGAAAAAGAAAAAAGAAAATGAAGAACGACCCACAACTTTCTCTTCCTATTAGAATGCAAGCTCCTTGAGGGCAGGAACTGCCTTCATGTCCAGGGGCACCTAGTGTTGAGCCTTCTCATAGTAGATGACTAATAAATGCTTTTTTAATCCATTCATTCTTCTGGTACTTGAAGGGGTCTTATGTGGAAATGAATTAGGCATTCTCCTTTGCCCTCATAGCTACAAGACTTTAGCTTGAGGTCAGGAAGAAATTTCCTTACTGGGCTGCCTTGTGATGTTTAGTGGTTTCTCCCTCATTGGGGGTCTCAGATGCCTGGATGCCCTCTTCTGTATATGCTGGGAAAGATACTCTTGTTCAGTATTGGTTTGGGCCAGATGGCCTCTGAGCTCCCTTCCAATACTGAAATATTATGCTCTATGATCTCTTCTTCCAACCCCTTTGCTCTCGGGAGTGACTATATTTTGATGATAATAATGATTGTTCACATTTCTCTGGTGTTTCAAGGTTGGTAAAACACTTTGCTCACATCAGCCCTCTGAGGTAGGTAAGTGCAAGTATTATTATCCTCTTTTTACAGAAGATCTGAGAAACTGAGCAATGTGGTTAGAGTTGTGCTGTCACTAGTGTCAGGACTTGAATCCAGGTTTCCCCCAAGTCCAACACTCTCTCCACCAATCAAAGCTTTTGGGGGGAATAATGGCTGGAATGCTTTTCACCTTTTCCTTGGCAGAGTTCTAGGGTTTTCTCTCAGGAGAGGTGTCCTTTGCTTGCCTGCAACAAATATGCATAGCCTTAATTTGTATTCTTTTTGCTTATATACTCAGCATAGTTTGTCTAGAAAGTAATGAATTCCAGTGCTGAAAGTAATAAGATAAAAGGTGCCCAAACATTTCCCTTGTTGAGAATTACTGTGTCTAGGTGGGCGGTAGGGGAGGAAGGTACTCACTTAAAAGGACTGGGTTTTTTTTTTTTGTTTGTTTGTTTGTTTCTTATTTTTTTTTATGAGCTCACATGAGCAGTGTGAATTTTTTTTGGTATACCCTTGAATAAATGGGATTTGTTTGCTTTGAGGACCTGAAAGACATTAATTATTTCTTTTTCTACCCCCACCCTCCTGAGGTTGGCTTGCATGAATAGAGAAATAACATCACTGTTGTGGTCACCAAAGAAATCAGATTTTAGCGTGATGAGGTGCTGCATGGACTCTTGTGTGTATGTGTGTGTGAGAACATGTGTTCATTTAAGCATTTTGCATGTCTTTGGGGGGAAATGGAACTTTGCAGTTTTGATGAAAGCCAGCTATACTACATTTTGAATATACCGTTTTCCTCTCTTCCCCCCCTACTCCTTTTTCTTTTGGAGGGAGGAAGCTTTAAAAGATACTTTGTGAAAGTAATGTGGTTTGAAACAAGCAACCTGATTTGCCAATAGGAAGCAGAGCCTTGGACAAGTGAGCTGTGGATTCCCACTGAGCTCACCACCCTTCCTTTGGTTTCTATGTTCATTTTGTTACGCCTACCATGTGCCTGGGAAGGAGAGAGGGGCCCCTCTGAAGATGTCAGTGCTTTGTGTGAGGAAAGCTTTCCTTAGCACTATACACCAAGACTCCTTCCTAATTAGTATAGATGTGAACAGACCTTGTAATAATGAGCCCTGGTTCCCATTTTGTAACCACTCTGGACTGTACTTTACATTCCTGACCTGTAATGAAGTTGTTCCCAAATTCAGTACCACCCCCTCTCCCAGCCCCACCCCCTACACCTCATTCTTCTTCTCCCAGGCGGGGAAAATGTTTTCTTGAGAGAAGCTAAAGGCTGAAACACAGGAATCAATATCCCCCCTCCCTGTCACTTTTTAAAGTTCTTGAGTTCTTAGAGGTGGGAATGGGCAGAGGGAGACATTACAGTGGCGGGGGGGGGGGGGGGGGGAGAGAGAGAGAGAGAGAGTGTAGAAAGACTACTAATTCTCCTTCCTTTTCTTCATCACTTGTATTCTTGTGCTTAAAAATGTGAATGAGTACTATACTACTTACAGAATGAATAGTAGTAATGAGCTAGATATTTGAAAGAGCACTTCAGGGTTTTATAAGACATTTTATACACCATCTTCCACTCTCATTTATGTAGCAGTTAAAGTTTACTCTGAGATATATCGGTTTCGTGTCATGTCCTTGATTTCAAATCTGGCCTCAGACACTTACTAGCTATGGAACCCTGGGCAAGTCACATCACCCTGTTCACCTCAGTTTCCTCATCTGTAAAATGAACTGGAGAAGGAAATGGCAAACCACTCCAGTATCTTTGCCAAGAAAACCCCAAATGGGGTCATGAAGAATCAGGCACAACTGAAAAACCACTGAACAATAACAGGTGTCACAGTTTAAAGTTTACCGTGACTGCTCAGTATTTTAATTTCATTTGAGCTTCTCACCAACTGAGATAGGGCCTGGAGACGTTACCATCCTCACTTTCCCAGATGAAGTGAAGTGACTTCCTTAAAGTAAAATGACTGATAAGTGACAAGGCTGAATCTTATGATGCCAAATCCAGTGAAGTTTCCTCTAAACCACAGTAAATGGTGACTAAAACACAATAGAAAAGAATAGTTAGAAAAGCTAGGGACTCTTTCTGCTGGATGTTTCAGCCTCATAAGATCATACATGAAGGAAGATCTAAAAAGCGTCACCATGTATTGCAGTCTTATAGATGGAGCTATAACTGAAACTTAACCAAAACTGAAGCCCAGAAAATTAAATGATTTCACCAAGGTCACACAGATTTATTGTCACTCAGTCATTTTCAGTCATGTCCTACTCTTTCATGACCCCATTTGGGTTTTTCTTGGCAGAGATACTGGAGTGGTTTGCTATTTCCTTCTCCAGCTTATTTGACAGATGAGGAAACTGAGGCAAACAGAGTTAAGTGACTTGCCCAGAGTCACATAGTTAGTATCTGAAGCTAGATTTGAACTCAGGAAGATGAGTCCTTCTGATTCCAGGCCCAGTGCTCTATCCACTGTGCCACCTAGCTGCCTTGTCACACAGGTAATAAAGACAAATCCAGCATTGTCTCTACTTCTTCTCACAGTTGAAATTATTTAAGAGTTGCTCCTTGGTATTTGCCCTTAACAAGAAAAAGCTGATTTACACAGTGTGTTTGAATTTCACAAGTCTTGCATTTTGGTGGAGTTAACCTTCTCACATGTTATCCTGTAAGCAGCATGTGATCAAAGTAGACAGCATTAATGAGACATTTACCATCTAGACTTGAAATGCAAGCAAAAGCAAAATTAATTGTTCAACATTTCTGGCCCAGATCATTAGGTATCTTAACTCTCGGACATACTATTTGCAAACTGTTCAAATTTGAAACGGCAGCATGGTAACCAAGATCCTTTGCCATTGCTGCCTTTCTAGTCTCTACAAGAGTATCCCAGAAGCCATTTCCATTAAAAAGTCTAGACCGAGGTGGGGAACCTGCTTCCTTAAGGCCAAGAAGGCGCAGGTTCCCCACCTCGGTCTAGACTTTTTAACTCAAGCCCCCCAGCATAAAATCACAGGACTTTCAATCTATAGCTGAACACAATTTCAGAGGTCATTTTGTCCAGTCCCCTCATTTTACAGATGAGAAAACCAAAGCCAGAGAAATTAAACGACTTGCTTCATGGTCACACTGATGGTACATGGTAGAACCGGGATTCAAACTCAGGTCCACTTTCTATGCTCTTTCTAGTCCTCCATGGTCCTAGTCTTTGATTATGACTTTCGCCCTCCACCCCAGGTACTCTCCTCCAGCTACCAGCTTTGTCCTTCCAGCTCAATGTTTAGTAGAGAACCAGGCTAGAATGTCTAATTGCTGGTGGAATGAGAGTGGCTAGAGATTCCAGGCTGTGTGTAGTTGGTAAGAAGAGAGGAAATACAAGGCCTTACTCATTTGCACTTGTAACAATAGCCACTCTTCAGTTTGTCTCCTCAGAAGTCATGTATGTGTTTCATTTTAAAATGCTTATATAAGGAGGCAGCTAGATGGCACAGTGGATAGAGCTCCAGCCTTGGAGTCAGGAGGACCTGAGTTCAAATGTAACCTCAGACACTTGATACTAGTGGTGTGACCCTGGGCAAGTCACTTAAACCCAGTTGCCTCACCAAAAAGCAATAAACAAGTAAATAGAATGCTTATATGAATTTGTGGGCTCATCTGTGTGCCCTCCAACAATGCAAATTGTAAGCCACCCATACCTGCCCATTTTAATCATAGTAAAGGAAATGCAAATCTAATACTTTTTGGAGAATTTTGTGAAAACCCTTGAAACAGTTGGAGACATTTTTTGGTTGTCACAACACCAGGGTTGGGCATCACTATTTAAGGAGGGGAGGAATGAAAAGAATAGATTTCTAGGTTTGGGTAAAATTTTTTAGTAATAATATACTCATCACCAATACCTCATCTTTCACACCTGGTTCTCCCTACATGAGGTAATACATGTAGAAAATTCAACAAGAATTCTGCCCTCTAAAGGCTTCTGGTCTGAATAGGCAATATTAAGAGACATAGGGGCAGCTAGATGGCACAGTGGATAGAGCTCCAGCCTTGGAGTCAGGAGGACCTGAGTTCAAATGTGACCTCAGACACTTGATACTTACTAGTGTGACCCTGGGCAAGTCACTTAACCCCGATTGCCTCACCAAAAAGAAAAAAAAAAGACACAGAGATTCTGAATGCATAGTGATAAATACAGATGAAAGGATAAATGAGATGACATGTTTACATTGTAATAGTTAAGGAGTAGGTATTTTAGTAGACTGCTGAGTTGGGAAGAATTTGAGACATAGAATCTTTAAATTGGAAAGAACCTCAGAAGTCATCTAATCCAATCTGCTGCCTAGATCAGGAACTGTCTCAATGATACATTCAAATGGAAGCTGCTCTCCAGCTTCCTTTGGAGTACCTCCAGTGATGGAGGACTCACTGCCTCACAAAGCAGTCCGTTCCAGTTAGACAGTGCTAAGACTGACATAATTTTTCCTCATATCAAGCTGAAAACCGTCTTTGCCACATCTGCCCATTGTTTTGAAATTTCTGGGGCCACCTAAAACAAGCCTAATCTCTTTCATATGAGAGACCTCCAAATAGTGAAAAGAGCCTCCGGTATGTATGTATGTAGTTGGAACAACTGTGTTTGAATACTGGCTTTTTTTACTTACAGCTGTTGGACCACAAGCAAAGTGACTGCACTTCATTTAATCTCAGTTGTCTCAGCTGTAAGCTGAGGAAATTATCTAGGGTCCTTTCTACTTGCCTAACCCCGTGATCCTCTAAATACTGAAGGAAGCTAGCATCCTTACCCCATCCTACCCCACTACTTGTTTTCTCTTCTCCTGACTTCATATTTCCAGTTTCTTCAGTCGATAGAATTTCCAGTCCCTTCACTATCCTGGTTGCATTCCTCTGGGTCCCCTCCCTCTTGTCAGTTTTACTCCTAAAATATGGCAGCCAAAGTTGAACTAGATTGTAAGTACTTGCAGAATCCAAGCAAGTAAAAGATAGACTTGGTGCATGTGCCAGTCTCCTTATTTAAGGGATCATGCCTTATGCCAAGAAGACCTGAGTGCATGTCCCACCTTTGACACATACTGGTTATGGTCAAAGTCACTTAACCTGTTGCTACAGGCAACTCTTTATGACTCTGAAGTTGAAGAGAAAGTGCTGACTTGGCTTTGATAAAGGGAATTTCCTGATGTGGGAATTCCCGATACCAATGCAATCACAAATAAAATCCTCGTCCCCTCTGCCCAATTAGTTCCTGCCCATCTTGGCACCTGAGACACAGGCTGAAGAGGCTGCAGGTCAGCCAGATAAAGAAGGGCTCTGAAGCAGAAAATTAAGTCTCTGGGACTGATAGCTTCATGCACATTGATTCCCATGCTTCGTGTATGAGTGTTTCTCATCGGCAGGAAGATGTTAGGGGAAGTTGCAGGCATGGTTTCATTTCCTTGGCTTTTTTTTTATGGGAAAAGTGATTTTTTGAAATGTGTTCTTTCAAAGCCAAATTTGTCATAGGTCCTTAGCCAAGTTGCCATGGTTGTGGAATGCTTGTGGGTTATTACTTGTTTTATTTAATGCTACATAACCATGGCATGCTGGTCCCATGAGGCCTGAAGATGAATGATTTCTTCCTCTGGGTTCATAATAATTATAATAACTAGTTTTTGTAGCCTTTTAAGCGCTACCAAGGGCTTTCCCTGAAACTCCCCTCTGAGGTAAGCAGTATAAGTATTGTCATCCATATTTTATAGATGAGGGAACCAAGACACAAAGAAGATGTGACTTGACCAAGGTCAGATATCTGTCTGCTGGCCGAGCTGAGACTGGAACCCAGGTCTAACAGTTACTTGATAGTGATATGCATATGTATCTTAACTTTCCCCCTGAGTTGTAAATAAACTTCTTGAGGGCCAGAATTTCTGTTTTCCATTTTCGTATCCTCCTTAGTAACCTACCCTAGAGACTTATAGTAGACATGTAATAAATATTTGTTCAATTGACTTGACCAGAACAGATGCAAACATAAGTAAGTCTTCTGTAATGGTATTCTCGGGGCAGCTAGGTGGTGCAGTGGATAGAGCACCAGCCCTGGAGTCAGGAGGACCTGAGTTCAAATGTAGCCCGAGACCAGACACTTAACACATAACTAGCTGTGTGACCCTGGGCAAGTCACTTAACCCCAATTGCCTAAAACAAACAAACAAACAAAAGAAAAAAAACAGTATTCTCTTTCTGGGAATGGCTGTTGATACATTATAGAACATTGTAGCCTTATAGGGACTCTGAGCTCCTGGCCTATTTACTTAATGGAACAACAAGAAGGTAGAGAAATGGGTAAAAATACAGGCAGGGAATAGGTCAGCTTTCTCATAGATTCTTAAGGTTGAAAAGCACCTTAGAGATCACACAGTTCAATCTCTATTTTCAGATGAGCTGAAATGATTTCTTCCAGATTACAAACTAGCCAAGGGTCATAGGCAGGGCTACAATCTCTAGATTCCTAGTCAAGTATTTTGTCTACTTCACCTGAGTTTAAGCAGGTAAAAAAAAATTAACTTCCTCTTATAACTTACATCCCGTGGGACCTTACAGCCCATGGGCTGCATTGCTCAACTACCCAGTGAGGTATCAAAGTGCATATGACTGTGTGTGTGTGCGTCTGTGTGTCTGTGTATAAATGCATATATGTTTAAGTATATACATATTTATTTTTCATCTGTGTGATTTATTCTTCAATGACCATTAGAATGTAAGCTCCCTGAGAGGAGAGATTGTTTCTTTCTTTATATTTGTATCTCCAATGCCTAGCACAGTGCCTGATATAAAAGAAGCACTTAAGGACTTTTTGATCAATGGATTACAAATTTAGTTCATTAAATTTTCCAGGTCACTGAGTATATTACCTTAGCCTTTGTTAGTAACCTTGACTAATATTACTTGCCTGGGTAATTATATGTTTGTGTATTTCTAATATAACTACATTATACCATTTTTATTGACATTAAGAATAATTGTGCCTTTTAAGTATTTATATATTGATTTCATTGATGTAGTAATTTCTTCTACCCCATGTAGGCACCCGCTCATGTGCACCTTCTTATCTCTTGCAATTATTCTCTACCTCTCATGTTAAACTACCTATAGAGGTTCAACTTAATGTGATAGAGACCTTCCTCACTAGGTATTTTAATATTACACAGATGTCATCACAATATTTGGCCTATCCAGTTATCCTCTAGTCTAGCTATATACCTGGCCCACTTCCTTTTCTGGGCATGTATGGCCTTAATGATGTTTTAAAGATTAGGAAAGGGAGGCCTGTAGTGATGAGGTGATGTGACCGAGATTATAAGACTGTCAGCTATCAAGCATTAAGTGACTGATGTGTGCCACCCACCCTCCTAAGCACTGCAGAAACCAAAAAGGACACACACACACACACACACACACACACACACACATACATATCCGTGCTCTCAAGGAGCTCACAGTCCAATGGATGTTTTACCTGTATTTTGAACCTATTGTTTTCTGACTCCAAATAGCTCTCTTGTTCATTGAATAAAAATTGTGAACATGTGTCATGAAAAAGTCATGCCACACCCCTTAAAGTAAGGAATAAGATGTTCAGGTACCTTAATGAGGTAATTTTAAAAGTCTCAGTTTATTTAGATTAAGTGCAAAAAGTACTTGGGTAAACTAGATTGGTAGAGGAAATTTAATCATTCTTTGTGAGCCCTTTATAAAGTAGAAGATCAATTTAGAACTCAAGTTATTAGAACATCTGACAGAAGTCCAGCTTATCTCCCTGAGAAGTCCCTCGGGAGAGAAGTATATACTTCAACTTCAGCCTTAAGTTTTGTCTTACTCCCTCTCCCCTTACTGACTTTGTGAACTTTGGCAATCTGAAATTCCCATTGACTTCTTAACATTGACTTCCCATTGACATCTTAACAGTGTCCTTGATATATTTGAAACAAAATATCCCCTGTACTCACCTCCAGCCCCAGTCAAAATCTGTCACATACTTTCCCACCAGCACATACATAATATCGGGGAAAGTGGACTCAAGCCTAAAGATCACCTGTGGCAAAGGGTTAATTCATTTCTCCCCTTTGTGGGTGTTCAAGAAATTTCCCTTAGGCGTGGTATAGTTTCTTTGCTGGGCTCTTTGTAAAGCTGTGTATCTTCATCCATTCTGTCCTTGGCTCCCAATGAAGATGTTGCCATCTGCTATTCCAAGGATGCTGCTAGGATACTAATAGGAAGCTAAGGAGTTCTTCAGACCTCTGCAGGACATGTGGTCCTTTTGCAGTGAGTGGCTGTGGAGAGAAAAATCAATGTCAAAGCGGATATTCTCCCTTTCTACCCAAGCAACTCTTTCTCCAAGGATTTAATTGGAACACTCACTCTTGTGTTTTCTCATGTTCCGCTCTGCCAGATGCTGCAATAAATTAGGTTCTGGACTAGTCTTCTGCTTTGCAAAGGGCCCCACAGGACATGCATGATCAAGTTTCTTCAGATAAACCAGTTCATCCTAGGATTTTTAAAATTTGATATAGATTTTGTTTTGTTTTTCTCTTCATTAAGGGTACCTAGATATCTCATCACTTACTTTAAGTGGCATGGGGTGGGGTAGTGTTTGTTAATTGATTTACTCAATCAACCCCACCTTTACATTTGTTATTTCTGAAATTTCCCCTACACTTCTGATAATTATTTTTGCTGAGGATTTCTTTCAGGATCATTTTAAGAGAATGTATTGACTTGGATTTATTGCAAGATTTTCTTCTGCATTTATAATAATAGCTGGCATTTAAAGGTTTGCAAAGTACTTCACAAGTATTATCTCATTTGATTCTCACAATAGCCCTGGGAGGTAGATGCTATTATTATCCTCATTTTACAGATGAGGAAAGTGAATTAGACAGAAGTTTAATAACCTGCCTAATGTCATACTGATAAGTAAGTATATGAGGACAGATTTGAACTCAGGTCTTCCTGACTCCAGGTCCAGTGCTCTACTGTACCATCTGTCTACTTGGTTAATTCTCATATTGTAGCAAAGAACCAAGAAACTGAGTAGTCGTGATACTTCCACTCGAATTATCTTCAGTCTCTGAACCTGTCCATTCCATTAAAGCTTAGCAAACTTGGCTGTTTATTAAATTGAAGGTTGCCTTTTGTAGGAATGATAGATTTGGGTAAAACTGACAAGAAAGATCTCCTTGGTAACCCTTAGCTCTCTTTGTGTGGACTCATTGTGTCAGAAATGCCTAGGACTGTTTGTCATCTTTAAATGTTGTAGGGAATATTAGAAATAATTGTATAAACTTTATTTTTATTTAAATTTAGTTTCAACTTTTTGGGCATACATGGTACTAACTCAGTGTGCTCTTCAGAGTATTTTAAAAATCATGTCCTTCCTTGTAGAAGTTTTTATTTCTTAAAAAAAAGAAAAAAAGGTAAAACTTTGGATCATAAATTTATAGCTGGAATGGACCTTACAGGCCACTGATTCCATCTCTTCCATTTTACAGATGATGAAACTGAAGTCCAGAAAAGTTAACTGACTAACCCACAGTCACTGGGTGTGATTGGAATTCAAGTATTCATGATTCCAAGTCCTTTCTCTTATCCACTTCATCATATAGCTACCTACTATTGTTGCTCCTTTGCAAAAGGATTGAAATTAAACATTTAAAAAACTCATAATCAAAATCATATTAAAATCCTTCCAATTATTTTGTACATATGTGAGTTATGAATTGAAAATAAATTATCAGATCTTCAGGCTCTAAACTTTCATAAGTTCAGAGACCACTATTGTGATTATCACAGAGGTAGCAAACCACCATCAATAAAAGCTGGAGTGACTAAGTACATTCATTTATATATGAAACAAAATGTCCTATATTCAGTAACACAATGCCCTTAAAGTTTATTTTAGGGGGGGCAGAGCCAAGATGGCAGAGTAAAAGCAGTGACGTGCTTGAGCTCTCCCCCAAACCTCTCCAAATACCTGTAAAAAATGGCTCTAAACAAATTCTAGAGCAGCAGAACCCACAAAAAGACAGAGTGATACAAATTTCCAGCCCAAGACAACCTGTATGGTTGATGGAAAGGTCTGTTGCACCAGTCTGGAAGAGAAGTGCAGTTCAACATGGGCCTCAGTGAACCAGGAGCAGGCCTCAGGGGACTGAATCACTAGCATCTGTATTGGTTTCCAGACTTCTCAACCCACAAACACCAAGGACAACTTAGTAGGTCAGTAGGACCACAGAGAGAGAGGGGCTTGGTCTGGCCCCAGTCCTGGCTCAACCCCTAGGTGGTGGCTGCTTCTGGAGCTCTCGGCCTACAGACGGAGGGGTGATCGAGTGGCTGATTAGAGGGGGCTTGCAGGGATCTCTTTGCTGGTGCTGAGTAAGATTCTCTTGTTTTGCCCATGCTTGGATATGGGTCACGGTTCTGGTTGGCAGTCCTGAGGTGAGGAGGAGTGCTGGCAGGGTGCAGCTTGTGGTGGCAGTGGAGAGGGAATCTTCCTCACAGTTCCAAGGCAGAAAGGAGTGCTTGTGGTCACTCATAGACCAGAGCACAGGCCAGGAAAGAAATAAACACCTCTCCCCTTATCATAGCACCTTGGAAGAATTGAAAATTTACAAGTCCCTAGAAGTATCTCTGAAAACAGCTGCACAAAACCCCTGAAGCTTGGGATAGTACATTCTCCACACTGGAAGCAGACCCCAACCTTAACAAAGAGTTTATAACTCAAGTAATTGGTTGGAATCATGAGCAAACTGTGCAAAAAAAAGTCAGACCATAGAATCTTACTTTGGTGACAAAGAAAATCAAAACATATAACCAGAAGAAGACAACAAAGTCAAAGCTCCTACATCCAAAGCCTTCAAGAAAAATATTAATCAGTCCCAGGCCATGGAAGAGCTCAAAAAGGATTTTGAGAAACAAGTAAGAGAAGTAGAGGAAAAATTGGGAAGAGAAATGAGAGTGATGCAAGAAAATCATGAAAAACAAGTCAACAGCTTGCTAAAGGAGACCCCAAAAAATTCTGAAGAAAATAGACCTTTAAAAATAGCCTAACCCAAATGGCAAAAGAGGTCCAAAAAGCCAATGAGGAGAAGAATGCCTTCAAAAGCAGAATTGACCAAATGGAAAAGGAAGACCAAAAGGTCACTAAAGAAAATACTTCCTTAAAAATTAGAATGGAGCAAATGAAAGCTAATGACTTTATGAGAAATCAAGAAATTGCAAAACAAAACCAAAAGAATGAAAAAATAGAAGACAATGTGAAATATCTCATTGGAAAAACAACTGACCTGGAAAACAGATCCAGGAGAGATAATTTAAAAATTATTGGACTACCTAAAAGCCATGATCAAAAAAAGAGCCTGAACATCATCTTTCAAGAAATTATTAAGGAAAACTGCCCTGATATTCTAGAACCAGAGGGGAAAATAGAAATGGAAAGAATCCACTGATCACCTCCTGAAAGAGATCCCCAAAGGAAAACCTCTAGGAATATTATGGTCAAATTCCAGAGTTCCCAGGTCAAGGAGAAAATATTGCAAGCAGTCCAAAAGAAACAATTCAAGTATTGTGGAAACACAATCAGGATAACACAAGATTTAGAAACTTATACTTTAAGGGACTGGAGGGCTTGGAATATGATATTCCTGGAGGCCAAAGGAACTAGGATTACAACCAAGAATCACCTGCCCAGCAAAACTGAGTATAATCCTTCAGGGAAAAAAATGGAAATTCAGTGAAATAGAGAACTGTCAAGCTTTTTTTTTTTTTTTTTTTTTTTTTGAGGCAATTGAGGTTAAGTGATTTGCCCAGAGTCACACAGCTAGTAAGTGTTATGTGTCTGAGACCGGATTTGAACTCAGGTCCTCCTGACTTCAGGGCTGGTGCTCTGTCCAGCTGCCCCATGTCAAGCATTCTTGATGAAAAGACCAGAGCTAAATAGAAAATTTGACTTTCAAATATAAGACTCAAGAGAACCATGAAAAGGTAAACAGGAAAGAGAAACCTTAAGGGACTTATTAAAGTTGAACTGTTTACATTCCTGCATGGAAAGATGATATTTATAACTCATGAGACCTTTGTCAGTATTAGGGTAGTTGGAGGGAAAAAAATATATGTTTAGATAGATAGAGGACACAGGGTGAGTTGAAGATAAAGGGGTGATGTTTAAAAAATAAAATTAAGGGATAAGAGAGGATTACACTGGGAGGAGAAAGGGACGGATAAAATGGGGTAAATTATCTCACATAAAATAGACAAGAAAAAGCTTTTATAATAGAGAAGAAGTGGGACAAGGTGAGAAGGAATCAGTGAATCTTATTCTCATCTGATTTGGCTTAAGGGGGGAATAACATACGCACCTAATTGAGTATGGAAATCTATGTTACCCTACAGGAAAATAGGGAGGAAGGGGATAAGGGGGAGGGATGATAGAAGGGAGATTGGGGAAGGGGGTAATCAGAAGCAGACACTTCTGAGGAGGAACAGGGTCAAAAGAGAGAATAGAATAAACGGGGTGAGGGGAGTGAGACAGGATGAAGGGAAATATAGTTAGTTTTTCACAACATAACAACTATGGAACTGTTTAGCATGACTACACATGTATAACCTGTATCAAAGTGCTTGCCATCTCAATGAGGATGAGTGGGGAGGGAGGAAGGGAGAAAATTTGGAACCCAAAGCTTTAAAAACAAATGTTAAAAGTTGTTTTCACATGCAACTGGGAAATAAGATATATAGGCAATGGGGTATAGAAATCTATCCTGCCTCACAGGAAAATAGAAGGGGAAAGGGATAAGAGAAGGGGGGGGTGTGATAGAAGGTACAGATTAGAGGAAGGGGTATTCAGAATGTATGCCATCTTGGGGTGGGGGAAGGGGCAAGATGGGAAGAAAATTTGGAACTCAAAATCGTATGGAAATGAATGTTGAAAACTATAAATAAATTAATTAATTTAAAGGAAAAAGAAGGAAAAAAGGTTTATTTTATATTTTGAGTAAACATGAGACTTCCATTTTATAAGCACCTTCTTTCCATGGATTAAAAAGCTCTCTGAGAACAGGGTCGATCATTTTTGTTCTTTGCATTCACCATGGCCATTTCTCTACTGTGCACTTAGTAGGTACTTAATAAGTACGTTTATGTAAATGTGTTCTTTATTTTAAAGATCACTTCATTCAAATTAATTCCACAAATGTTGCCAGAGAAAATGACCCTGCTACTTTGCAGTTCATGGAGAAGTTCATGGAGGAGGTTTGGAGTATATTTCTCTGGGAAGTGTGGAGTGAGTTGATAAAACTCAGTTAAATCAGCTTCCATCCATTTTTTACTTCAGTTTTCAGTATAGGAGAAAGCACTTGCTTGCATCTTTACTGTCAAAAATGTAAGAAGCAAGAAAGACTGTTTTTATTTAGAATTACCCAGTAGTTAAATGTCTAATAGCCATAAAAACCTTATTTCTTTCTGAACTTTGTAATCTTGACGATAACTCTTAATTTGACTATCATTTTGAGAGAACAGGATTGAAAACATTAGGTCCCCTGCTTGCATTTTGAAGCTTCTACTTCTAGAATGGAAAATTAACTGAAATGATGAATGGCCAAATTAAAAATAAATGAGTGACTGGAGCCCAGTCCTTAAGTCTCTTGTGACCCTCCAGGAGGCCAGACAGAGCAAGAGTAGCTTGTTTATACTAATCTGACCTTCTGTGTGATGGCTTTTCCTTGGAATGCCTGTGGAGCCTTAATGTTGCTTCACTGCTACTTTTTCTCCTGGGACCCTAGCAGAAGATGAGTGGAAGCTCCAAAGGAAGTGACATGGAGGAGAGGAACAAGAACAGTGCCTGTCCCCCGCCCCCCCCCCTGAGACAGAATGGGCCAAAAGGGCAAGCTGGAGATACTTGTGGTCTAGAACTCCAATGAACACAGTCTGCTTTTATTACAAGGGAATCTGAAATTTTTGGCCTAGAGCTGATGCTCTTTTCACTGTACAATCATGAGGAAAGTTGCTAGTGGACCATAGCCTAGGAGGATGCTCCTGCCTTCTTGGTGAGCGGGTAACTAAAAGGCTTTTGCCTCGGATGTGCATAATTCTGCATTCATGTAAAAATGGTGGGGGCAGCTAGGTGGTGCAGTGGATAGAGCACCGACCCTGGAGTCAGGAGGACCCAAGTTCAAAAGCGGCCTCAGACACACAACATTCACTAGCTGTGTAACTCTGGGCAAGTCACTTAACCTCAATCACCTCACCAAAACAAACAAACAAAACAAAATAAAAATGGTGGAACAAGGTCTGCCAGATTAAAATAGTAAAATTCCTTAAGAAGGCTCTTCCAAAGGAATTACCTGACACTGTAACTTATTTGTAAAATGGTATATTGCTTGATACTTTAATGAGTAAGTTCAATTTATTTATTTATTTTTTAAATCTGGAAACAGTAGTGAGGATATCAAAGATAATTAACCCACAGAAATATTATAGGCCAGGAATTCTACTAAGTGCTTTACAAATATTATCTCATTTGTTCCTCCCAACAACCTTGTGAAGTAGGTCCTATTATTATCCCCATTTAACAACCTCAGAGCAGAGAAGCTTACCCCAGAACGGAATTCCCTAGTTGAGTGTTATCCAGTGTCCCTGGGGAGGTGTATAGGATGGTGTGATCGAGCTCTTGAATTGTGGTGTTCAGGAGGCCGTATACATATGCCTGACTGGTTCTTGTTTCCATTTCTGCAACACAGGCAGATTCAGTTTAATTGTCTGAAAAGCAAGGTGAGAAGCAAAATATAGTTATATTCTATTGAGTTCCCTGGTTTCTAGTGTCACGTCTCTTCTCTCTTCTTTGTATTTATTGGTTGGGAGTGGTGGGAGGGAAGGAAATGTCACAACACTGGTAAGTTAAAATAAAATTCTTATAGCCCACCTCTCTGAACTGTTCGTTGTAGTGAGAAACTGCTATTCAATATGACTGATTTCTGGGTTTGTTTTTTTTTTTACCTTGATGAAGGTGGGACTTTTTTTTTCATTTAATTTTTATTTTAGTTTTGAAGTTTTTTGATAATCTTCTGCGCCTTGAGAGCTTTCTTCAATGTGTATGATTCTGTCTTTTGGCTGATACAACGCCAGAATAGCCATAGTTGTCCTTATTGCCCTGTTTTGTGTAACCTTGCTGCTTTTAGAAGATGCTGCATTTCCACACTGCTTCAGTCATTTAGTAAATACTATTGTTCTATTTGTTATGTGTCCTACCATGTTTTAATAACCCAGGAAGAAATACCGTATCATTTTATTATAATAAGCTAGAATCTTGTCTTTCCAGTCCCCTTCCCCCCTCCCAGAATATGGAAGGTTATTTGGGTAGAGCCACATTTCTCTAATCGTTTCTTTTGAAGACACAGTGTTCTTGCTGATTGTTCTTCCGGCCCACAGAAGCCCCCAACAGTTGCCACCCATGTGGGCAAAAGCCCTTCAACAGAACATAGGGGTAAGATCCCATATAGTTGTATTAAATGCTCACATGCTACATTGAACTCATGGCCTCTTAACAGTTCAAGTGCTTTAAATTTTTTGTTAACTGGAGAATCCCCTCCAGAGCTGTTGCTAAAATGTCATCCCAGTCTACTCTCTGCCAAGAATGATATAATGGTATAAGTGGTGCTTTGAACAACTAGATGGCAGGGTAGATAGAGTACCACCAGATGGGGAGTGTGGAAAACCCGAGTTCAGTCCTGCCTCAGGTACTTGCTAGCTCTGTGACCCTGGGCAAATCACTTGGCCTCTATTGTCTCAGGTTCCTCATCTTTTAAATGGGGATAATAGGACCTATTTCACAAGGTTGTTGGGAGGACCAAATGAGATAATATTTGTAAAGCACTTAGTAGAATTCCCGGCACATAATAGGTGCTATATAAATGTTAGCTATTATTATCACAGGCCTGGTTCTGCCAGTTACCTGTATGACCCTGGGTAGATCTCTTTACCACTCTGGGACTCATTTTCCTCATCTGTAAAATGAAGGGATTGGACTAGATGACCTAAAAGGAGCCTTCCCAACCCAAATGTGACCATGTGAATCAAAACCTCTAAGAGTTGGAAGAGACCTCAGAAGGCCCCTTGTCCAACTCATACCTGGACAGGAATCCCTTCTGCAATATATGTGACAAGAAGTCCTCTAGCTTTTGGCTAAGTCTTCAGCGGGAGGAAGCCCACTGCTTCCCAGGGATGTATCAAGTCATGATGTTTCTTTGTGTGAAATACTTTCATCCATCCTTTCCTCTCTATTCTCACTAATATAACTCTAATATAAGCCCCCAACTTCCATTGGTCTGGACTGTTAGCAAGAAATAGAAGATCCTTGAGGATGGGGATTGCCTTCACCTTTCTTTGTATCCTCAGAGATTAGTGTAGTGCCAGACACATAGTAAATAATTAAGAAATGCTTATTGATTGATTGATCCTCTGTATGATAAACCATCTGTCACACTGATGACAGCATGAACATACTGTGCTTTCTAGAAAAGTTCTCCAGAGAGAAGTTTAAGGATATTTTAATTTTTTTTTCTTAAATTAACACAGATTTATTTTCTGTAACTACCATCCACCTTCCCTATGAGAAAACAAACAAAACCCTTGTCAAATATACATTCAAGTCAAGCAAAATAAATTCTTTAGGTAGGGAGAAGTAGATTCTAAAGGATGACTCTGTGTAAGAGGTTATTTAGTCATATGAGTTTCAGTTTCTAGTAGAATTAGGATGTCTTCATCCCACTTCTATTCCAAGTCATGCTTATTTTGATGTATAAGAGCAAAAAGCACTATGAGAAGTGTAGCCCAGACAAACGAGATGCTTATGTCTAGAGCGACTGGGTATTATATGTTGGGAAGTGAACACAGTTTGTACACCCATTAGCATCACCGTTGGCATCTATTTACATGTGATGCTTAAAGCATTTTAGGGGCTAGGGTATGGTTTTAAATAGAATGATACTTTAGGGATTAAAGGATCACAGATTAAGAGGTAGAAGAGACCCTCAAAGTTCTAATTCAACTTCTTTATTTTACATTTGAGGAAACTGAGACTCAGTTTAAGTAACTTTCCTAAGGCCACAGAGGTGACAGAGTGGTAGAGGCAGATTTGAACCCTGGTCCTCTGAGTGCAAATCCAGCACTTTTTCCATTGCCAAAGTTATATAATTGATTCTCAGAAGTGTGATCTTGGGTGAGTCGCTCAAAAAAAAAAAAAAAAAATCTCTATTTGCCTCAGTTTCCCCATCTGTAAAATGGGGATAAACTCTTCCTTGCAGAGTTGTTGTGAGGATCAAATGAGATAAAAATTGTAAAAAGCTCTTAGCACAGTGCCTGGCACATAATACTTCATTTGTCATTGCTGCCTCTCAAAAGTCTTTATAAATCTAATCTTCATAACTGTGACAGACTCTTAGAAAAGCACAAAGGTCTATTGACCCACTTCTAGGAAAAGAGGCTGCCCTTTGTAACATTGTGGAATTTAGGGGAACTAGATTGTTCTAATTACAAACTGTCATTAGGTTGAACTATAAATTGAGAAACCCTCAAAATAATGACATTTTTACTTTCAAAAACAAAACAGAAAATAAATGGCTTAATCAAACTAAGTACAAATAGTACCTTAATTTTTGAGTTTGCTGATACCTCTTCCCTATTGACTCACAAGGCTGGTTCTTAGCGGGGGTATAAATACTGGGACAGGGAGGCTCTCTGTATTACAGCCCTTTGTGACCACCTTTTCTAATAAAGAATTCATATCCATGAGGAGTTATAGTTATTTGAGGGGGCTGTCTCCAGTCGTCCTGATCTATATCTGACCACTGGACCCAGATGGCTCTGAGGGAGAAAGTGAGGCTGGTGACCTTGCACAGCCCTGCCTCACTTAAATCCAGTTCACTTGCAAATCATGGCATCATCTTCCTGATGTCATGGTCCTCTTCCAGAAAGAAGGACAAACAACAACAACAACAATATATATTTCTTCTGTCCTCCAAAGAAATTATGTTTCATGTATTTGACCTCTTGATAAATTATGAATCAGCCAGTTTGTTGGCAATTGTCAATTAAGAACTCATTCGGCCTACTTACCACGTCAGGTATTGGAGCCCTGACCAGGATGTTTTAGCCATGATTGCTATGTCAAAGTTGATAGTCAAGCTGGGAAGATGAGATCTTATATATAAGTTCATGTTTAAAAAAATTAACAGTATCATGAATATCAAATGAACAGTATGGTAACAATTCTACAGGGTAGGCAGGTATTACAGTGGGCTGGGATAGTTATTCATGTAAAGTTATAGAAGAAACAGTACTTTGAGGCCACACAATAGTGGAAAGATCACTGAAGTGGAGACAGGGACCTGGGCTTTAGACCCGTTTCTGCCACTAAAACTTGGAAAGCTTCACCTCCACACCTATGCCTCTTTTGTTTCCTGCAAAGGAGATTTCAGGTGCCATCTCTTGTAAGAAGACTTTCCTGCTCTTTATAGTTGTTGATGCCTTCTTTCATCAATGAAATCACCTTGTATCTATGCTGTATGTATTCTGTCTATATTTATCAGTGTATGTATTGGTTTTAGCCTGGGAAAATGTAAACTCCTTGAGTGCTGAAACGGTTTGATTTTTATCTGTTATCCTCAATGTCTAGCATAGGCCTGTCATATAAGTGGTGTTCAGTAATTAATGTTGATTTGAATTAAATTGAATTTTGGGGCCTCAGTTTGGCTACTATCTGTAATATAAAATGGCTCAATTTGATGATTTCCAAGGTTCCTTCCAGGCCTAAGGCTTTTTGATTCTTTGATTCAGGATAGGAATTCAGATGGATAGGGGGGAAAGACTTATACCAAAAACAGGGGAATTACCAAGTATAAAAGGATCAACGCAGAAATCAATCAGTAAACATTTATTAAGTGCCTGCTCTCTGCACACTGGGGATACCAAACAAAGGCAAAAGACAGTTCTTGCCCTCAAGGAGCTTACTGTCTAATGGGGAAGACAACATGCAAACAAATATGTACAAAGCAAGCTATATACAGGATAAATAGGAAATAGTTAACAAGGAAAGCATTAGAATTAAGAGGGTTTGGGGGAAGGCTTTCAGTAAAAGATGAGATTTTAGTTAGGATTTAAAGGAAGTCAGGAAAATAAGTAGAGCGGAGGAGGGAGAATGTTTCAAGCATGAATGACAATCAGAGGAGGAGGGAGAATGTTTCAAGCATGAATGACAATCCGAAAAGATGCCTGGAGCTGAGAAATAGAAACTGCCAGGTCAGTGTCATTGACCTAGTGGATTGAAGAGTATGTGGCAAGAAGTAAGGTTTTAAGAAGACTATAATTTGGAAGTACGGAGATTTGCCCGATTTTTGAAGCAGCAGTAGGATAGATAGTCTAGATTGGAAGTACTTTGGCCACAGGATCAAATTTAAGATTTAATTTATATTTAATTAATTAATATTAAATTAAATTAAATTAAGTTAAATTAAAATTTAAAAGGGACAATCTACTAAGAGGCTTTCCTATATGATTTTGGATTGGATAGTTAAGGATTGGTGAGAAAGGTACCAAATTATTCATTCTTATGGCTCTCTAAACCACTTCTATCTCCTTTTACCATCTAACATTTTCTGTAACTAGCTGTTGGAACAAGTTATATCTTTAATGAATAAAAGTGGCCATCAGAAACTTAGGGCTGTGATTTAATTTGCCTTGTAATTTAGACTATATGAAATAGGCCACATCGCCTATCGCCACCTAGTGGCAGCGTAATGCCAGGTGTACTAAAAAAAAAAAAGTACCGAAGAAATGTTTTGATGACAAACCAAAATGTTAGAGAGCAACAGAAAATATCACAGCATCCTTATAGACTCATTTTAAATCCTTTATGACATCTGGAGGAAATCTCTCTTGTGGGCACAAATGGGTTGTTTACAATGCTTTGTAGACTTAGCATGGTCTGGAGTCAGAGCCTGACTTGACCTCACATGCTGTCACCATCCCAAAGGAAATTACCAACTTTCTTGATTTAGTTTCTGCCTTTTCCTTTTCAATGCATTTTCTCTTTATTCAGTTACTGATATGCAATTCCATAATTTAGTTCTCAAAGAACTGTTATGCCCAATTACCAAAAACTGATTGTTACATTCCCTAAGTACATCTGAATCACTGTATTTCTTACAGTGTTTCAGACTTTTTCATTGTGCAGACAGTCAATTGTCAAGAACTTTGACACCAATAATGCCTGAAAAAATCTGATTTTGTGCAGAACGGTTCTGCAAAAGTTAATGGTAGGACATGCATGAGTCCTTATCAGGCCAATCACTAACTCTTGGCCCAATAGTTTCGCAGTTGTCTTTGATTTCTTGCAGGTCTTTAATAACATGAACTTTTTAATGTTATAACGAATTGCATATCTTGATCAGGTTCACAGTTAGCCATAGGATCACAGTAGATTTAGATCTGTGAGGGACCTCAGAACCCAAATAGTCTAACCACCTTGTTTTTTGTTGTTGGTTAGTATTTTAGTCCTGACTGACTCTTCATGACCCCATTTGTGGTTTTCTTGACAGAGATACTAGAGTGGTTCACCATTTCTTTCTCCAGCTCATTTTACAGATGAAGGAACTGAGGCAAACAGGGTTAAGTGACTTGTCCAGGGTCACATATCTAGTAAATATCTGAGGCCAGATTTGAACTCAGGAAGAGGAGTCTTCCTGACTTCAGGCCCAGTGCTGTATCCACTGCACCACCTAGGTGAAGAAACTGAGGTCTAAGGAGATGAGATTTGTCCAAGTTTATACAAGTACCAAACCTCAGAGGTGGCATTTGAAACTATATTATACATTGAGCAAAATGAGTCAGAATATACAAAGCTAATGATATAGGTTGGGTATCATCTCATTTTACTGTGAGAGGCAAACTAGGAAAAGAAATACGTAAGGAATTTTATGAATATTCTTGAGATACTAAGTATGTTCAATTGCCCCTAAACTATGTAAAGGGAATGGATTGGAAAATAATTAGGAGTGAGATTGAGAAAATATAGGTGAGGCTAATTCATGAAAGACCTTTAATACTAGACTGAAGAGTTTAGATATGATAGGCAGTAGTCTCTGATTGCCCTGAAGAGGGGTTCATGAAAGAGACTGAAGAGCAAAGTCAAAATATTAGTGATTATTTTAGCAACTGATATTGTACAGGAGGAAATAAAGAAACAGGGATATAATAGGAGAATAGATCACAGCTATAAAGGACTTTAGAGATCATCAAGATAGCCAATTCATTTTACAGATGAAAAATGAGGAACAGAGAGTGACTTGTTCTGGGTCACAGGGAGTATCTAAGGCAGGATTTGAACTCACGTCTTCCTTACTACCATCCAGTAGTCAAGTGCCCTATCATATTGGTATTATATTTGGTAGTAAAGTTGAAATTGGAATTCAGGACCAGAATTTACTACCTCTTAAATTTATTACAGGAACTAAGAACCCAATTGTCTTCTTGATGAACTTAGGTGGGTGTCTCTTCATACTCATTGGTTATATGGGAAAATGCAGTTATAGTGTTTTGTTCAGACATAACAGTGCCTTTAAAAATATTAATTAGCAATAAAAGGAATCAAAAGTCTTAATGTGTATAAGGAAACAGATTCTAACAATCTTGTTATATGAGAGTCAAAACTAGTCTACTCAAGGCTACATATTTGAGTCCTAAGTACCACTTAATTAGATTTTTTTTTCTCTTCTGGTGATTGTTTGTTCACATCGGCGTCTGGCTGCATCATAAAACTCTAAAACAGAACATTTTGGAAATCCCAAGTGTGCTCTAAAAGAGTAATGAATGAGTCTTTGCATATGGAAACGTCAATGACTTTTCCAACAGTTCTTCATATCAGGCTATCTAGATATTTGCCTTGCATTTTGACTTCTCCATGACTCTCATTAAGAAATTCTCAATTGCAGAGTTAAGCCCTCTTGGGTTTTGCTAGGTTGCTATATATCTTTTGTGGACTGACAAGTATTCTAGAGCAAGAGGTCAGTCTGTGCTACAAATGTTGGGACATGTGTGCATCTGACGGCTTGGAAAGATCAGACTGATAATGAAATGCATAGCCCCTTGTCTTGTGCTCTTAAAAATATTGCTTTGTGCCTTTAGACATCAGACAAAAATAATTTCTTGGAAGAAAGAATTTTTTTTCCCTTGGGTGGATGTTGGGGGATTTTTTGGTTCTGTTATTATTGGAGGGTAGAAAGGCCATAACAAATATGCCCTTTCTGAGAATTACAAGAATTATGTTATAAATAGATCAATGGTTTCTCTTGCCCAAAATAGTTTAGAATGTCCAAATGATTTTAAAAACTATACAAGAGGTACTTGTCATGTAAATCACACAATACTAGACTCTGTATAAATATATCATTAAAAACTTTTTTTAGGAAATGTATTTTTTGGGTTTAGTGGACTTTAAACCTTCTTGCATAATGTACATACCTTCAACATAGAAATGATCAGTTGAAGTATCAATAGCTCTACTCACAAATAGGCAGGGAAACTTCAATTTTGAGTGTATGTTATGTGCATGCCACTGTGCCTGGTATTGTGGGGCATACAAAGAAATATAAGACATGGTCCCTGCTCTCAAGGAGCTTAAAATCTAGTTGGGGAGATGACATAGTCATATTAGGAGCTAATCTTTCCTGACCTTCTTAACAGGAGACACCAGAGGACACTAAGTGGTTAAGTACCAAATCGGAAATTCACTGACTTGTCAACAAACATTTATAGACAGTGACAGTTGTGAGTTTAGAGGAGAAATGGAGATCAGTGGGTCTGGAGAGGCTTAATGGAGGAGGTGGAACATAAAGTAGGTCATGAAAAGGGGAGAAGGAGGTAGATAGATAAAGTGGAGTGATGCCTTATGGAGGCAAGAATGCATGTGGCTGCTTTAGGGAGCCAGAGGAGATAGTCTGGTTGAACATTGCATTTGCATAGAGTATGTTCTGAAACTTTCTAAGCTCATGGGTACAGTATTCTGATAGTCTTGAATTCTAAGATAGGGAGGATGGACGTTATCCTTTGATTGGTTTTGGGTTTTTTTGGGTTTTTTTTGTAAATGCATGTTTAGGTTACAATTAAGGTTGAAAATGGCTAAAGCATGAAAGAGGTAGGCAAAGAGCCATATCTACTAAGATTGCAAAATATAATAGTAAGTGCCAAATTTTCATAGTTCATATGAGCCAAGTGTGAGTGCCTTTAGTATTTTAAAGAAATTTTCATGTGTTACTTGAATATCATATCCTGATTTGCATCATTTAGCAATGACTGGCCAGCCTACCAAATCTTACATTGTAATTATTTAGTTTTCTCACTTGGTTCCTTAAAATCCATTAAGAAACATTATTCAGTGAGACCTCATCAGTAAAAGAACCCCTGCAGTTTCTAGCTGTTCTTAACCGGCTCCTAAGGTTATGATGATCATGAAGAACGAGATAGTTCTAATCTGTCTCTTTTGATGTGTGGATTTGGGGGGGGGGGGTAGGGGTGGGAGGGAGAGCAAGATAGGATAAAGGTAAATTGTATAAGGCAGGCATGATCAGCTGCATATTAAAAATATTACCATAACTTCAACCATAGACCAGTATATAGTTTACATATACTATCTCATCTGATCCTTTTTTAACAATCCTGTGAGTTGGGGGCTGTCATTATCCCTATTTTATAGTTGGGGAAACTAAGGCTGAGAGAGATTTTTGTGCTTTGCCCAGGGTCACATAGCTAGTGTCTGCGGTAGAATTCAAACCTTGGGTATTTTTGACTCCAAGCCTGGCATTCTGTCTGCAGTCAGCTGGTGGGTAATCAGGAACGTCATAGAAAGATGGCATTTCAGTTCAAATTTAAAAGATTTCCTTAGACAAAAATTATGTGTTGGGAGGTGAGTTATCTTCTGGTAGAATCTCATGAGCAAAGGAGCAGACATGATGAGGTACATTATGACTCTGGGATATGGTGAGTGGTCCAGTTTGACTGGTTCATAGGGGCATAATAGGAGCTCAAGCTTGAAAGGTAAATTGGGGACAGAATGTGGAAGGCTCTTTATGGGTTTTGAGTTTAGTTGGTAGGCAGCTGGGATCTATTTGAAAGTTTTTGAAGACTGGCGTAACAGGATTATATCTGTGCTTTTGGAAGACCACTCTGGAGGTAATGTATGAAAGACTTGAAATGGGGAGATACTGGAAGCAGAAAGACCAGTTAGGATCCAAGTAAGAAGTCAGGAGAACCAGAACTAGAGTGGTAGCAGAAGATGGCATGGAAATGAGAAAGATTATGGAAGAATGGTGGCTGATTAACTCCCTAGTCCTCACCGCCACATTCAATTCAATTTGATGTGCCAAGAATTTTCAGGGTCCTTGCCAACCACTGCACAAAAAAAGCCAGCACAGGTTGTAGAAGGGCACACTGCAGTTTATTTATCAACTCAAGAGTGTGACACACACCATCAGCAGGTGATAGACATATGTGTCTTACAGTTCCACAGGTGACCCATATACATACGCATATATACATTTTGTACCTATGCCTATGTATATGTGTATGTGTATGTGTGTATATGTGTGTAGGTATGTATATGTGTACATGTATGTGTGTGTATATATATGTACATGTGTGTAGATGGATAGATAGTTTGCTTCTCCTTCAGAGCTACATGACCTAGAAGAGTTTGGGTGAGATCTGGTAGGTGCACCCACATAGGTAGTCAGGCTAACAAAGCAGTTTTGGGTAAGATGTCGTTGGGTGAAAAAGCCACATTATTAGCAAAAGAAAAAGGATAATTAAACTGTTAACAAAGACCTTTGGCTTAACCATTTACAGGAAAGGAGACTGAATCTTCTTTATCTATCAGTTAATTAGCATTTGTTAAGCTCCTACTAAAATGCCTTATTAGATAGAATAAAGAGAATTGGATGAGTTCCTGGAACTATTAAAAGTATTATGAGTTTTCTTTTGTAATTGTAGAGTGATTGGGGGAAGGGAGGTACTAAAGGAGACATTTGGTACATACAGTATATTTATATAAATAACATCAATATAGCACAAAATGGAGTCAGTTAAGTTCTACCAAAAGTTCTCTTTTGACATCAGCAAACATTTATTAAGTACCTACTTTGTGTAAGGTACTATGCTGAACCATCTTCACGCTCAAGAAGCCTACATTCTATTTGTGCACAAATAAGAGGAGGTAGGAGTAGGAGGTAGTGCCCAAACTGCACTTTAAAGGAAGTGAGGGATTCTAAGTGGGGGAAGTGAAGAGTAAATGTATTCTATATATGGGAGATCACTTGTGCAAAAGGCTTGGAAGTGGGAGATAGTATATCATTTTATGAGGGGAAGCTAACTTGTCAGTTTGACTAGAATGAAGAGCACAGGAAGAGAAAAATTTTGAAATAAGAATAGAAAGCTAGTTGGTGCCAGATTGTAGAGAGCATTAAATGCTAGTCTGGGGGATTCATATTTTATCCTAGAAACAATAAAAAACCTTTGAAGATTGGAAGTGAGAGGAAAAAGTGACATGGCCAGATCTGTGTTTTAGGAATGTCAGTTTATATTTTAGCAGCTTATATTTTGAACCTGGCCAGCAAAAAGGATGGTAAGTTATTGTGTACAGAAAAGTCAGGGAGAGAGAGCTAATTTGGTAGGGTGAGACTGGTGGAAACAAGTAAGTAGGGAAGAGGATGGTTTCATTTTTGGATGTGGTAAATTTGAGGTATTACCAGATAGAGAATAAGTTTTTTAATTAATTTTATTTTTTCTCAATTTGTTGTTCAGTCATTGTCCAGTTGTTGTCTGACTCTTCATGACTCTATTTGGGGTTTGACAAAGATACTGGAGTGGTTTGCCATTTCCTTCTCCAGCTGATTTGACAGATGAGGAAACGGAGGCAAACAGGCTTAAATGACTTGCCCAGGGTTACACAGCTAGTAAGTGACTCAGGCTGGATTTGAATTCAGAAAGATGAGTCTGCTTGACTCCAGGCCCAGCGCTCTATCCCCTGTACCATGTAGCTGCCCTTTTCTCAATGAACAAATGTTTTTTCTTTCCCCACTGTCTTCCCTGCCACTGGAAAACAGAAGCAAAACCCTTGTAACTAGTATGCATAATCAAGCAAAAGTGATGTTGCATGTTCATTGTGGGTGTGTTTTGAGTGTGCGAATGGTCATGAAGTTGGCATTTTTCCCATTTTAGCAAAAGTGATGATGATGATGATGATGATAATGGAGGATTTGGTCAATTTTAGTCCAAGGTTTTGTATTCATTGGATGACAAAGGAAATCATGGAGCAAGTAGCTTCCTAAAGTAGGCATAGTAATTTGGTCTTCAGACTACAAGTTGACACCCAGTTTATATTAATGAATGGGACCCGGGCCTGTATCCATGCAGAAAGATGATGCTACTGATGTACAGGCAGTCTGTGGGGGCCCATGTGTTAAACTTTTCTAGCCATCATGGCAGCTTTTGCTGATCTATGAACCCTCTTCCTCTTCTGGGCTTTGATGTATTCTGCCAGCAGCTGCTGTGGGTTAGGCATGGGCAGTCTATAGCTATGCAATAGAGTTTGCACTTGGTAGAAGTTTCCTAACCTAGCTATGAACTGAATCTTTGGCCTCATTAGCACTTGCCCTTACCTCCTGAGCTAATGGAGTCCACATCAAAGAATAGGAAATGTGCAACAAATCTTAAACAGATTTTTTTTTTTTTTTGCTTTAAAGGCATGGGGTATTGGAAAGATCACTAAATTTGGAAATGGAAGACTTGAGTTCCAGTCACAGTTAAAGCTTGCCATTTACTGTTTGTGTGAGTCTGGCCAAGTCACGCTTCCGTGTTGAGCCCCAGTTTCATTCCCTATAAAATGAGAGAGGTTGGATTAGTTGATCTCTAAGGGGCCTTCCTCCAACTCTGAAGTCCCAACATGTTGCTGAGGTTGCTTTATTCCCCTGAGGCCTCTGTGCTTGAAATCCTGCCATACTCTCTGAACATTTAGTTGGTCTTATTTTCTATTTAGGCAGAACTTGTACAAGAAACAGAGTTATTTTTAACTGCACTCAGACACCTACCCCATATGAAATCTATACTATACGGCTTTGAATCTGAGAAAAATGTCAGAATTGGAGCTGGATATTATGCTCAGATGCATGCCTAGAATACTTTCGGCGTGTGCTTGAATTATAGGCAGACATGTCTTGGAATGTTTTATCTGTGCGTGATGAGAAGTGGGCCAGTAAATCCATGTTTCAGATATAACATGCTTAGGTCACAAGTGTACCTCATTTTATGCTCCAGGTAAATGTCTTTCAAATTGGTAGCTCAGTTTCATTAACCAAGTCTGGGTTTGAATGTACTAGGCTAGTGGGCTATTCAGAAAGAGAAAATGCTGAATTCTTTTTTTAAAGTGTATTGTTTTTGTTGTTTAGTCATGTCCAACTCTTCATGACCCTATTTGGGGATTTCTTGGCAGAGATACTGGAGTAGTTTGCCATTTCCTTCTCCAGATCATTTGACAGATGGGGAAACTGAGGCCACAGGGTTAAGTGACTTGCCCAGGGTCACACAGCTAGTAAGGATCTGAGGCCAGATTTGAACTCAGGAAGATGAGGCTTCCTGATTGCAAGCCCAGTGCACCACCTAGCTGTATTACCCTTTCCCATTTCTTTTGCATAAAACCAAGTGTTCATATATTGTATTGGGTGTGATTTAAGAGCTTAAAAGACATGTGGAATTGGGAACTTCCAGGGTTAGATTAGAATGAAGCTGACTCTTTTCCCCTTTTCCATGTGATCTTTTTACATATGGGAGTTGGAGCTGGAAGGAACTTTAGACATCACCTGATCCTACTGTCATGTTTAACAAATGAAGAAACTGAGGCCTAGACTACTTTAATGTTCTGTTTCAGTCATTTTGAATTTTGGGCTTTCTCTTTTAGTGTACAGAGTTTATTTGGATAGCCTGCATAGTAATAATCTCTTTCGTTTTCCACCCAGCTGTTCTCCTCTGAACTTCTCCATCATGCCCAGTAACCCCTTTGTTATAGCCCTGAAACTCACCTCTCATCCATACCCTCCACCCTGGAGCCCCTCCCTCCGACTGGAGGGTAGAGAGCTTCGTTCTGGATCCCTATTTAAGGATGACTAGGCCAGACATCTCTTTACTTCCCACTCAGCTGTAGTACTACAGATTTCCCCTTCTTGTCCCCATGTACTTTCTTCCCCCTCCCACTCCCATCAGTTTCCTTTTGTGTGTTGTTTTCCTCCATTAGATTGTAAACTCCTTGAGGCCTGGGACTATCATTTGTATTTTCTTGTATGCCCGCCACTTAGCATTGAGTTTGGCACAGAGTAGGTACTTAATAAATCCTTACTTACTGATTGACTGATCTTACTTATATACAGTTACACAGCACCTTACATGCCATAATTTTGTCTTATTTGATTCTCAGGACTATCATGCCATAGCATTTTCTTAAAGATGGCGCAGGTCTTCATTCTTCTCTTAGGTCTTTTGGTACCAAGACCCAAAACTCTTTCCACTATACAATGTTGTTTTCCATCTGAACTAGAGTCAGAGAGTTAGAGCTGGAAGGAATCTCTAAAGGTCATCCAATATCTCCATCTCCCACCCCCCACCCCCAACCATTTTACAGGTGAGGAAACAGGTCTGGAGAGGTTAAATAACTTTTCCAAGGTCACATTAAGTAGTAAGTGGCAGGGTGGGATTTGAACCAAGTCTTTGTTGTTTTGCAGTTTTCAGTCGTGTTCCAACACTTTGTGCCCCCATTTGGGGTTTTCTTGGCAAAGGTACAGGAGTGGTTTTCCATTTCCTTTTCCAGCTCATTTTACAGATGAGGAACTGAGGCAAACGGGGTTAAGTGACTTGCCCATGGTCACACAGCTAGGCAGTATCTGAGGCTGGACTTGAACTCATGAAGAGGAATCTTCCAGATGACTCCAGCTCCAGTGCTCTATCCACTGCTCTACCTCCTCTGACTCCAAATCTAAGAGCCCACCTCTGTCTGGCTTGCTTTGTTGGAAGGTTTTTTGTTTGTTTTTCCTGTGATCCTTTTCTTTTATGAGAGGGCTGTTCTCTATCTTATATTTACTTAACACTAAGAATAGACTGTGCTACCTACCTCATGTCAAATGCCCTTGTGTGTTAGTGTGGACTTAGATGAAGTGCTTTTGGGAACACCCAATTGATTTCCTTTAATAAAGGTTTAACTTCATTACTTAATCAACAGTGCCTCTCGGAGCAAGAAAGTAGAAAATGACAGCTGGGCTTTGTTATACTGAGTTCTGGACTGGGTTCTTTGTGCTCCTGTCCTGTGTACCTAACGCAGAATGGAGGGTTTGACTAGATCAAAGTGAATTCTATTAGCAGCAACTGGTAGGCACAGTCTAGAATATTAAGAGTGGAAGGGAAGCTGGTGTTAAGGTTTTTACCCACCAAAAACACCTGTGTGGCTTTTGTGTGAACAAGGAGGGCATTATGCAGATGAATAGCTAAGACATGATAACATGGCGTGTTTGGCTAGTGTGTATATAATAATGTGTGAGTGGAATGTGAGACTGTCACTTCAGAGGAAATTATCAAGAATGAGCTTAAGTAGTAACTAAACCTTGTCATAAACAAAACTATTATTATCCTTTGCTTCTAAAAATAAAAGTATTTCCATCTGAACTTGACTTTAAACAAACCCCAAATAGAACTTTCCCCTAAACCTCTCCTTCAAAATTCCCTGTTTGCAGTGATGACACCAACAGCTTCCTAGTCATCCTAGTTTATAACCTCAGGTCATCATTGACCCTTCCCATTCCCTCACCTTCCAATCCATTGCCTCCTGCCAGTTCCACCTCCACAGATAGTTCCACCTCCTTTCTCTTGCATCAGTCATCTTCTCTAGTTGAGATCTTCATTACCACTTGCCTGGACTCCTTTTATTCTGCTGGTTTGTTGTTTTGTCACCCAGGTTGGAAGTGAAGTGGCTCTACTCATGGGGTGAATTCTACTTCTGATCTGTATGAGAAACTTGACCTGTTCCCTTTTTCCAACCTGGACCAGTTCGCTCCTCCTTAGGCAGCCTGATACCCCATCCCGTCCCCAATATTGGAAGGGGGAAGGGTTCACTGTATTAGTGTTTCTGCAGACTTTTGCAGAAACATACAGTGGGCTTAGCTCACTACATCTTAGACCTTCTGAGCTCAAGTGATCCACCAGTCTCAGCCTCCCTGGCAGAATGGATTAGAGACTCCAAGCTTGTGCCATCACATCAGTTTTGCCTGGACAGTTGTGAAAATCAGCCAGCATAAATTAAACGCTACCTGGGTACTGAACACTGCTAGGCATTGGGGAGACAAAAGACAAAAATATCATCATCTCTGGCTTCAGGGAGCTTTCATTCCAAAGAGTGACAGAACTCCATGAACTTAAAGAGGGAAAAAAAAATTATATCCTTACATTCGGTGGTATCTTGCTGAAATTTAGCATTCCTTTCCATTTTGAATGTAAGCAACAAACATTATTCTTAGAAGGAGTCTGTATGCTTCACCATTCTGCCAAAGGGGTCCATGACCCACATACCATAAAAGGTGAGGGTTCTTAACTATCTGAGATTCCTGGTAGCTCCCTTTATTTATTCATTTTCACCCCACATCTGAATCTTTTTCTCCTCTGATCCCCTTATATTTAGTGTCTTTAATGTTCATTTGGTACCTAAATGTCAGCTGCTTTGTGTTGTTGGCTATCTTTTCTTGTGTATCACTTATCTTTGTAAGTACATTGTAAACTCTTTGAGGTCAGGAATTGAGCCCTCTCCTTTTTGTATCTATCTTCTCTTGTGCCCATCACAGTAGGTGCTCCAAAAGTACAATAGGTTTTGATATGTCATTCCTTCTGGTTCAGAAGGTCACTTTCTTATTTTCTCTTTTCTTTACATTTAAATTTTCTTCCTTATTAATTTGGACCACATGGGTCTTTCATTGTCACCTTACTGATTATCACTTAGGAAGAAGTAGCAGAGTGTCAGGGAACAGGAAAAGAATTCTTACCCAAGAGTAGGAGTCTCTAGTAGTACCTTAGCTGTTCTTTGAGTTGGAATCAGAAGAACTGGGCCACTGCAATGAAGAATCAAAGCCTCAGCATCTTTCATAAAGGAAGTCAAAAATAGCTCTTTCCCATGGCTCTCATCAGTATATTCTCTCTACTCTGACAGGTTAGGTTTAGGATTTCATAGGTTTGTTGACAAGTATGTTTCCAAGAGGAGGAAAGAAAAAAACTTGTTTTTTTGTGCCCAAGTGATCCAAACTTAGGGCTCTGGCTGTTTGTGTACTGCCTCAGTGCCCCTGTGGTCATTATAAAGGTTTTTATTTTGTCTGTTACCCCAGATGTTGGGAAAACAAGCCTCCCTCTCTCTCTCTCTCTCTCTCTCCCTCTCTGTCTGTCTCTCTCTCTCTTTTTTTTTGCTAGGCTATGGGTTTAAGTGACTTGAGGCCGGATTTCAACTCAGGTCCTCCTGACTTCAGGACCAGTGCTGTATTCACTGCACCACCTAGCTGCCCTGCAAGACGAGTCTCTTGAGACAGGGCCCAACCTTCAATGGGGGAAACCATTAAGACAGTAAATGTCTGTCATGTACTGACATGGGAAATAAGGACAGGTAAGAGAAATGAATACAATATGGCTAGAATAATAATAGTAAGTGCTAAAATTCAGAATAAATTGATGTCTAGGGAAGAAAGCTAAGGAGAGCGAAAAGGGGTGTGGTTAAAATTATATTGAGGTAACTAGCATCAGAGAAGGAATTAGACTTCTGCTCAGTTGCTAACATAACTAATATTGGGAGAGCTATAAAAATGTTAGCTCTAGTGGGAAGCCCTGAAGGAGCTATCGAAAGCCTTGCTTTTGGTCTCTTGTACAAAATGCTTCAAGGCCACACTGCACGGAAATGCTTGCAAGGCTCACATGTTGCTTCCCTCTTCATAGCTAAGGCATTACACACTGTTCTGGAACGTAACATATGGCCTCCTAAATTTGCAAATGCAATCTGATGTGTTTAGCTGAAATAGCATGCTCTTAAACAGTTCCCGGGAAAGGGGGTCTTGCTAGTAAAGTGCTTGTTTTAAGGTTTGTTTCTCTTGAGATCTTTTAAGTGCTTGTAAAAGCATTTTTACCAGTGACTTATCATGATTTAGGTAGTGGGATAGAAAACAGAATAATTTGAATGTTGGTTCCGGGTATTATCTTCTCCTTAAAGGATAATGGATTTCCTATCATAGATCGTAAGCTTCCAGAGACCAGGTATTGGGGCTATGTTCTAGGAATTCCCAGTCACTGATAATCAGAGTCCTAAAATGTTAGTGTTACAAGAGGTCTGAGAGGTCATCCATTCCAATTTCCTTTGTTTACAGCTGAGGAAAATGAGACCCGGAGGGAAGGCAGTGTACCCAAAAATGAGACAGTCTGTGGATGACAGAGCTGAGATTAGGATTCAGGTTTCTTGAATACCAGTACCAAGTCCCTTTCCACTTGACCATATTTTTTCCTTTTATCAGTGAGGGTAGGTAGAATAGAAAGTAGGGGAAAAGATACTTGTCTTTCTGCCATGTGAACCTAAAAAGAGGGTAGATTGTAAACCCCTTGTGGGCAAAGGGCATTCCTCTAGCACTATTATGCTATTATTATTCATTCGGCTGAATCTTTGTGACCTTATTTGGAGTTTTCTTGGCAAATATACATGAGTGGTTTGCCATTTCCTTTTCCTGCTCATTTTACAAATGAGGAAACTGAGGTAAACAGGGTTAAGTGACTTGCCCAGAGTTATATAGCTGGTATCTGAGGCTAGATTTGAATTCAGGTCTTCCTGACTTCAGACCCGGCACTCTACTACGCTACCCAGCCACCAAGCACTATTATAGCTAACATTTATATAGCTCTTTAGCAATTGAACAGCAGTTCAATACCTTCTTTGATCTTAGTGCCAGACAGGAGCATGCTCATTAAATACTTATTAGTTCAGAAAGCAACCTGTTAGATAGAAAAGAACAATGAATTTAGGATTAGAGGACCTGAGTTTTAATCCTGGCTTTGTCACTCTATGACCTTGGGAAAATCAATCTGTGGGTCTTAGTTTGCTCACCTATAGAATGAGGGATTTGGATGAGATGACCTTCTGGCTCTAAATCTTTGGTCCTGTATTGGAGACTTCCATGACAGTTTTGAATGTGAGAATTAGAAGAAGCCTAATTTAACACCTTCGTTTTGTAGATGAGGACCAGAGAATTGACTGGGTAAGAGGAGAAAGAGACCTAAGATCATACTGGCAATCAATGGAATCCCAGCTCCTGTATTCTAGTTGCCCATAAACTAGTTGAGAAGACACAATGAACACACATGAAATAGTTGGAGAGCCCTGTAAGACAATGTGCAAACAAATGCTAGGTTATGTGGTACGGATGGCTAGTGCTGTAGTATTTGTGAGAATAAAGAGATTTTAGCGTGTGCTGAGAGTATCAGATAAGACTTTGGGGAGCTAGTGGTACTTTGTGTTGGATCTTGAAGGATATGTGGGCAGGTTTTCAATGGGTGGATGAGGAAGGGAGAAGGAAGGTCTAGGTATTGGAAACAGCATGTGCATAGTTGTTAAATTAATAAGTAGCAAAGCTAGGGTTGTAATGTGGGATCCTTTGACTCCAAACCATTTGCTTAAATCTGTTTCCAGTAGAATGCAAGCTCTGTAAAGGCAATGATTTTTTTTCATCTTTATTGTTGAATCTTGAGTACCTAGCTGAGGGCCTGGCACATAGTAAGGATTTCAGAAATGGTTATCAAGTTTGAGTTTGTGGAACCTAGCCTACATAAAGGGGCAATAATGACACTGGGTGTGATAGGGGCAGAGAATTTGTCCTCCTGAAGAGCAAGTAAGAATATTGGTAAGGTGCATGGTCTTTAGAGAGAGAAATGGGTTATTTTGAAATGTTGTAGAGATCTTCAAGTTAAATATTCTTCTGAACTAGACAGTTTTGGTATCAGCCTACTTTATGGTAGAAGATTGAACAAGATAAGTTGGTAAGAAAGTCCCTTTGGGCATTTATAACTTTGATTTCAACTAAGGAAGGACCACTCCACCAAGGGACCAGATTCCAAAGTGCAGTGATGCAGACAGTATTTATTCAACATCTCTTTAGGCTCATCCAGTAGAGGACAGTGGAATTCTTGGCATGGAACATTGTCCCTCTCCTTGGATAGACATTATATACAAGTACTATTTCCTACTAAGCTGTGTTCCTTTGGACTTATCTGTCATGCCCCAGGATCCTCTTCATACCTGAAGATCACTTCAGCTCTGGAACTCACACCTTATTAGTACTCCTTGTCCCCAGGTCCCTTCTGATTAGAGGGCAGAGTTCACGAATTCCCAGAACCTCCATCAGGCCAGCTAGCTCTTCCTTTCCCATTCAGCTACACTACTCTGAATTTCAGTCTCAATCATGCCTCAGGTGCCAGGTACCTTTCCTCCTCACACCAACCTGCTTTCAATTTCCTTTTGTGTGTTGACTTCCTGCGTTAGAATGCTCCTTGAAGGCAGGGATTGGCTTTCTTTTTTCATATTTGTATTTCTTGTGTTTAGCATCATACCTGACATTCAGTAGTTCTTTAGTAAATGTATGTTGACTGACAAGAATGGAAGAGGTAGGAAAATCTCAGTGGTCTATAGCACGGAATGAGGGAGGTGATGCTCTCAAAACTGTGGTTTTGAAAGGGATATGAAATGGCCAGTTGTGAATTCCAAAGCTTATTATTAGTATAAACAGCTCCCTGGCCCATGACCAGATAATAGTGCTATGTAAGCATCAGCTTCCCCTTAGACCTAATAGTGGCTGTCTGGGTAACAGTACCACATCTTGGAAAGCCAGCTGTTAATAATCCGGTTTCCTATATTAGACTTATCATTAGGGCCCTCCATCCCACTTTGTCTTGGATCTCTTTTATTGCCATTGCTAGCCTTGCTAATAAATTGATCATATTTGGAATTCTGTGCCTTAATTTCTCATTATCACAGATTTTTATTGTGATACCCTTTTCAATCCTTGTGGAAATTCTGTAAGTGAAACTTAGCTGTTGAAACACCTTCACTGTTTCCTTCTTTGCATGATAGCTTCCAGTACTTCCCTTCCTAGCCTGCATCCTCTTCCTTTGTTGGCTCTGTCCATTCTCTCTCAGGTACCACAAGTGGTATTCAGACATTTCCCAGCATAGATAGAGCTGTCTTTCCTTCCTCTCCAGCTTCTGCTGCCTCTACTCACTTCCACATGTCAGTTGAATTGTTTGCATGTATGTGCACATGTAGATGCATGTATATGTGGTCGTACATTTCATAGGTGACCTGGTTTTGCCAGCTTTATTTTGAGGAGAAGCTAGATTCTAGCAAAAATTCAAAGAAAAGGGATCAGTATTTGGCTTTAGGTTTTGCAAACTTTAAAGTTATATAAAGGACAGTTGTTATTTTAAGAAATTCTTACAAAAAGCAAAAAATAGTAAATGGATATTCATTTGCTAGTAAAGGAATTGACTTTTCATTTTTCTTGAATCATGTTTTCCAAAATGAAAATTAGTCCATTTCTTTGCTAGCAAGTATCCATTTACTGTTTCTTGCTATTTGCTATTCGAGTTGAACTTTCTAAAGCTCTCCCTATGTTACTGATTTTAGGAAAATTAATTTCTGTTCTTCAATGGGTCAGATTCTACCCTAAATGAAGATACTAGGCCTTAATAATACACAAGGATTTTCCTAATTTCCCTAGTTGGTAGTATTTTCTCCTTTTCCCAAAAAATTACTTTGAGTGTATTTTGTATTTATATGGGTACATATTGTGTCTCTCCCCACCCCCCACTCCCCACCTCCCATGGAATGCAAGCATCTTGAGAGCAGAAACAATTTCAATTTATATCCTCTGCGCCTACCTGTGTGCCAGCAACGTAGTTAGTGTTTAAGTAAATTCTGATTGAATGAAAGAATGACTAGAACCTTTCTGAGGCCTGCTTCCTAAATGGATGTAAATAAAATAAATGCTTATTGAATGAAAGAATGATTTTGAAAGCTATTTCCTAAATGAGTGTCAGTAACTCTTGTGTTTTCTGTAGCTCATCCACCATTTTGTTTTCCTCACACTAATTGTCTCAGGTGAGGAAAATTCTAAAAGACACTGGATACTTTTCCTTTTGAAGCAAAGTCAGTAGGAACTCTAGGCGTCCTAGAATCAATTAGTATTAGTAAAATTATATCTTGAGATAAATTTTTGTTTATTAGTAAAGTTTACTGTGAAATTTAGTCTAGGGCAAAGTATACAGCAACATGTTACTGTTGGTACTCGTCAGTAAACAGAGGAAATAGGAGGCTTCCTTTCCCATTGCTACCCTCTGGTGCTGCTGGCTGTAGCTCTTCTGTGCTGCTGGCTGGAAGGAAGCCTTATTTATCATCTAGGTGACATGAGATGATGATGTGCTCTTTGGAGATAAATGAATAGGACAGGTAGCTGTGATTTGAGATGGTCAGTGACTCTAAATGAAAAGGAATTCTTCCTGGGAGCTCCTAAACTTTGAGTAGCTCTCACATGCAGAAATAAGATGCCTGGCCCAACACCAGCGTTCACAAGGAGACCAAGGAATGCCTTCTTTTGCAGGCTTTAGCTGTGCATAGCAAGCAACTGGTGAGTTCGCCTTGCATGGATTACTCAGATTAGGCTGTCTCGAGCACTTTCAAGAGGCGCTTCTAAAGGATTTGCCTGATGATAACCTGAAAATGTTGCTACTCACTGCACAGGTCGGGGGGCAATCAGCTGCCAGTGATTTCGGTCTGGTGTAAAGAAGAGAGTCGCTCCACTGGCTATTTCCTAAATGGGTATAAGTAACCCACGTTTTTTCTGTTGCTTATTCTCCTTTTGATCTCCCCAATTTAGTTCAACTTGGTTGTCTCAGATCAGGAAAAGCTCCTAAATGACTTTCACAGCAACAGGACTTAAATACCTACCTGCTATGTGCTATACTGTGCTATGTGGCTGGGGGTTACGGGGTGTGTAGGGAGGAATACAAAGTTTAGATAACACTTAGTAGGTCCCTGCAGCTGGGGGAGGAAGGCATAGATAAATGATGCACATTACATGATAAGTGCATTCAAAGCAAAGGTGTGAGATTGTTACCATCTAGGATGCTTGGTGGGGTGGTCAGGAATGACTTCATGGAGGAGGTGGCATTTAAGCTTTAAAGGATAGGTAAGAATTTTGTTCATTAAAGCCAGAAAAGGGAGTACAATTTAAGCATAGGGAATATCAGGAGTAGAATCAGAGCACTAGACCAACTCTGGAGATTTTATTTGACCTTGGACAAGTCACTTGATAACCAATCCCCTTTTCCTCATCAGTGAAAATTATGCCAAGGGGTTTGAGGTAGGGAAGGTCTCATTTCAAAAATCTGTTAAGTTTACTTGGCCTCTGAGTCTAGATTCTTTGTTCATAGCCTTTGACCTTTCCCTATTGAGGGAAATGGCTTCTGATCAACACTGCCATTACTTCTAGAAAGGCCCTTTTGTTCCACTTTCCATCCTTTTGACTTTCCAGACCATAACGCCCTTCCCTGGTCACCAGTTCCCAACAATGTGTTGTTTCCCCCATTAGAATGTAAGATCCTTGAGGGCAGGAACTGTCTTGTTTTTTAATTTGGATCTTCAGTGTTCATCACACTGCCTGACACAAAACACAATTGTTAACTTTTTTCACCCATTTATTATATATCTGGGTAAATTATCTGGGAATGCAATCTAACATTGCATGTAGATGATAATCTTGAGAAGCAAACAAAATGAGGCTTTAATTGACCAGAACTCTTTGCTATAACAACAGGTTTGAGAACCTTTAAGATGTAAATGATGTCTGGAAGGATAGAAATTTACTGCAATGTAATTTCCAGATTGTGTAGACCTAGGAAAACCTGGCATTTTCCAAATGTAACAGAAGCCAGTGAGTAACTCTCCCCCCAAATTGGAAAGGTTTCATTTAGGATGTCTCTTCTCAGCCAAGTTCTTGGACATCTGGAGACCTTGCCTCTTTGGGGATTGGCCTATTTTGGGCAGCAGCAGCTACTTTCCATGCTTTCATTATCAGCAGCTGTGTCCAGAAACAAAGACAAGTGGGAGCCTGGTATAAATCAAGCCCTGGCCCACCCTCTCTTATCCTGTTGGTCGTTGGGCTTAAGTCCCTCCCCCATCTGATTATTTGCTGCAGGTTCTGAAACCTGAGTGTGTTGACTGCCAACCATGCCGTACCTTCAGCGTTTACTTGGATTGTCTCTGGTGAGTTGGCTCGTTAGGAGTGATTCTAATAGAATATACTTGAAATTGGGGGAGGGGGAGAGAGTAGATACCATCTGTACTTGGGAATGTGTTGCAGTGACTTATAAGGAAAGGAATTATTTTGCCTTTGGGAAGGGGTAGTTGGGGTGCTGCTCCGAGTTATTTCTGCCTACAGAACCTGGTCGGCTAGGACTCCTTGTGAATGAATTAGTATGCAGATCACGGCTTTGGGATTGGTAAACAAAGACCGGAAAGTGTGATTGGATCGAAGCTGAAGAGACAATTGTATCTCTGAAACCTCTTGTAACCTGGGGTGGTTAGATAGATTGGTGTCTGTGATATATTCACACCAGGTGAACCTTGGACCCCAAGACAAAGGCTCATCTCTAGGAGCGGCCCTAAAGGTTGGCTAGAATTGAGCTAATCTGTAAACTGGCATATGGGGAGCGCTAGGCAGCAGGCACAATTTTAAAGAAGTGACTTTAATGTAGAATTTTGTGGTGACTGTTCAAGTTACACATGTGCACGCTTTCTGTTTACACGCAGCTCTCTTTTTTTCTGAATGCCGAAGGGAAAGGTATTTTTAAAGTTGATATATTTGCGGAAACTTTATCTGGGCTTTGGGGGGCTGATGTGAAGATGCAGGAAGGACCCCGCATATCAAACCTAGAGTGACCAGTGGTCTTGCCTACTCATTTATTCCATTTTCTTTTCCTCGCTTGCCAGACCAATGAGTGGAATAAGAACGATGACCGGCTGCTGCAGGCCGTGGAGAATGGAGATGCGGAGAAGGTGGCCTCCCTGCTGGGCAAGAAGGGCGCCTGTGCCACCAAGCATGACAGTGAGGGCAAAACTGCGTGAGTATTTTGTTGACCTTTGCCTTCCCTAGTTAAGATTTTCATGCCCTAGAATGCTAGGATCCTGGGAAGTTTGCTGGAATTCCATGTGACATTTATTTTACAAGTGGTTTTAAATATCTTTGTGAACTTCCCATAAGTTTGTGTGAGGTTGTTACTGCTAAATCTCCTTCCTTTCCCTTTTACTTCTTAATTAATATTATTATTATAAACAACTACAATGACAACAAAAATAGCCACCATTTAAGATCACTTGACATGTGATCTCATTTGATCTCTGTAGTGACCTTGGGAGGTAGGTGCTATTAATATCCCTATTTTACAGATGAAGAAACTGAAGCAAAAAAAATTCAAAGTGATTTGCCCAAGGTCACACAGCTAATAAGTGTCTGAAGTAGGATTTGAATTCAGATTTTCACTGACTCCAAGTCCAACACTCTGACCACTGTACCATGTGGGTGCCCTACACAATCGCCCTCATCTTGTCATGATGTTTTGTCCTCAACTGTAATCAGAGAACAGGTGGTATCAGAGCTTCTTAGCGGGGAAAAAGTCATATTGTTTTGCCATGACCTGAGTTCTAAACATTACATATTAAAAAAGGCAAAGGATCTTTTAATTTAATTTAATAATGGTCTCCGCAGCCTCAGTAACAATAGCTCACCTTTATAAAGTGTCTTAAGGTTTCTGGGGGATTTCCTTGAAACAGCCCTGTGAGGCCATGCATATGCAGGGATTAACTCCATTTTACAGATAAGAAAGTTTAGGCTTTGAGTGGTTGTGGTAGAACTGGCATTTTAATTCATGTCTCTACTGAGTCCGTTGTTCTTTCTACAACATCACATTGCTGATTTAATATTTGTAACTACTGCCACTACTGTTACTTATTTTGTGTAACTTATTGGGTACAAACTATAAATTTTGTTGCCTTATCATTTGCCAGTGTTGCAAAAGTCAGTGCAGCTTTATTTATTTTATTTTTTAAACAGCTTAATACACAATAAGACACAATAATACACAATAAGACTTTGGGGACATCCTAGATAGAAACATACCCCACCCTACCGGGTTAATTGGTTCTACGAAGACACAATATTAGGGGAAATAACATTACAGGGGATAGTAGTCTCACAGGAACAGTTATAGACAGGTGATTAGCCCATTGCTGTTACAGTTGGAGTTTCATGATTTGAACACAGGATTTGGTTATGATGTATTTATTTGGAAACAACATTGGTTGGAGAACCTTGAGCAAAGTGTGACTGTAATCTAATTCGTTAAAAAATGTAAGTCTTGATGAATGTTCTATAGCCTTCCCTACTTACTAATAATAGTTTTCTTCAGAAAGTTTGCAAAGCCTGTTTTCTTATGTTAAGCTGAAGAGTAGGAAGGTGCCAATAGAGGAGGCAGGTTAGTATAATGAAAATAGCCATGGATTTGGAGTCAGTCAAAGGAAATAGAAACCTTTTTACCTCCCTGGGCTTCAATTTCCCTATCTTTGTTGGAGAATTTCTCAGTCTGAGTTCCTGGAGAGCCTAAGGAGAATTTTACCATCCTGCTGGATCTGACTAAGGATCAAATAATTTAAGTAGCCAAACTCAAAAGAAAGACTTTGAGCACACTAAGACAACTCACTGGGAGCAGCTTCTGCTTCTGAGGGTACAGATATGGCTATTAGAATTTTTCATGTTGGCTTAGAGTACTCAGCCAGTCAGCAGCATAGTGCTGCAGTTTAGGATTGAGAAGTAACACCTTTCACAGGAGTAGAGAAAAGGTGAATGAACCAAGAGAAAAAGGGGCATTCCTGGGGAGTGTTTCTTATGGGAATGAGAAAACATTTCCTGTTCAAGGTCAGAAAAGAAGAGGAGGTCTTGGAATCATTAAATACCCCCATTTGATTTAAGATAGCAAGTTTGAAGTCACATTCAGCCAAAGCTGCAGGTGTTTCATCCAAGGACAACAAATTGTTTTCCAACAGTAGATGAGACCACCTGCTTTGCCAAGTCCTTAGAGAGTGTTCTATTTTATTTCCCCTTCATCTGTAAAGTGAATGGGCTGAACAAGACAATTTCTAAGATTCCTTTCAACTCTCGATCCCATGAAAGATAGTTAGGAGAAATTCAGGAGTAAAACATGAACTGAAAATATGGATTAAATTTTTGTATGTGTTTTTTATTTTTGGCTGTAACTGTGAATTCATCTGTGTAGGGAACTCCTGAGGAAAAACTCCCCTCTACCAATGCCAGTCGTTGATCCCTGCAGTCTGATGTTTTGTGCCTTTTGAGAGTGGCCTGAGACACACTGAGAGGTTCATGATCCTGACATGATCAGGGCATGGAGTCAGTATGTGTCAAATTCAGTACTTGAACCCAGGTCTTCCAGACCCCGAGGCCAGCTCTCTATTGTCTGCCATTTTGTGTCTCATGGGTTACTGGTGTTAAATACCACCTGCTGGACTTGTATGAAGACCTATGGCATAAGTTCCCAACGTTGTTTATGGGGCATTTGCAGATAGCTCCTAAAAACCTGGGCATGGCTTTGCAACATTCTTGTTACTCTGGGTCCAATAACCCTGCTCCATGGAAGTACTGGATCCACACCAGTACCCTGAGCCTGGGACTATAGGAAAAAGCCATCTTAAACTCAAAAGCCATGTCCTAGAGGAATGAGAAAGGGAGGGAGAGAAAAGACAAAGGGAGACCTGTGACCCTCATACCTTTCACGGTCCATTATGCTGCTTTTTGGGTTACCTAATTTCACTCCTCTAGCCTTTGCATCCTTGAGAGCTATTCAGACTTCATAGAACAAATCCCCTTAATAAAAAGATTTGTTCTGTAAAACTTTGAACTCAGTCAAAAGGCTACTCCCAAGGACATGGAAGGCCACATGTGGCCTGGAGGCTGCTGGTTCCCCACCCCAAGCCCCCATTAGATTCTAATGCTTAATAGTGGAGATTAAGACTTATCAAGACCTTCCCTTTTGAGGAACAAATTCAATGATTATCTTCATTTTACAGGTGGAGATACTATGGCTCAGGGGCCACAACTGGTTTGCCTGAGGTGGGGTCAGGATTGGAACTCTACTCTTCTATTGTAATTCTAGCAGTCTTTTCACTGCATTCTACTGCTTCTCAAAACAGATCATTTATTGGATGGAGAAGGTTGGAATGATTTGTAGAATGCTTACTGAATAAAACTGTGTGGGTGCATTCTTGCACTTGTGGTACTTTTAAATTACTTAATCGCCATTTTGATGCTGTTACATCCTGATTATTGTGCAAGTCATTTAATTTTTCAGTGTTCCAGATAAGCCTCTAAGACAGACATTCTTAGCCTTTTTTGTCTCATGTACCTACCTCTTTGGGCATCTAAAGCCTATGGAACTGATGGGGTTGGGATTTGGGCCCCAGAAAAGTAAAACCCCGGACTTTCCCACATGGTCAAATCTCTGGCATTAGCCTGAGGCTATAATCCCATCAACTGGCCTTTCATTGTGGCTATACCCAATCTCTCAATTGTTACCCTTAACCTAGCCTAGCCCTCCCTATGGCCCCTGGCCATTTCCCACCCTTAAACCTAGCTAGGCTCCATTCTCCCTTGGCCTTGAGGTCCAGGTCCCAGGAGTTCTGTTCACCCCAGTTTACTGGCCACTCCTAGGTCCCTCCCACAGTCTTTCTGTATATAAGGTCCACCTTGTCTCTATTAGGAGGCTCAGATTCCTAAAATCTAGCCACTGCTTAGATTCTTATAATCTAGCCACTGTTGGGATTTTTATAATCTGGTCACTGGTCAGATTCTTATAATCTAGCCAATAATTTACAGACTCCTTAAGAGTCTGTCCAATATGACGGATGTTCTAATAAACCTTGTCTTTGGCTAAAAGAAGGCTTGGATCGGATTCTTTCAGGCAGGACCCACATGTTGTGATTTTGGGGTCCCAGGACCCCTGAACCCCTAAACCATATCAGAACTCTTCTCAGTATGTTTTTCAATTCATAAAGTACATAGGATTACAAAGGAAACCAACTATGCTGAAAAGCAGTTACTGAAATATATTTTTTCAAAACCCAGATCCAGGGCCCCAGGTTAAGAACCTGTGCCCTGAGACTGTTGTATTGAACAGAATGTGCCAACATTCCTCACTGGGATCTCCCTATTGTTGTTGTTTGTCCTTCCTTCTTGAAGAGGACCGTGACCAGGAAGATGATGCCATGACTTGCAAATGAATTAGATTTAGGTGAGGGAGGGCTCTGCAAAGAGGTTCTCACTAGCTTCACTTTCTCCTCCAGAGCCATCTGGGCCCAGTGGCCAGATATGGATCTGGACAACTAGAGATGGCCCAGGATGCAGTGGGAGACCTTGGCCTTCTCAAGCTAAGGTCTTTAAGGTCTCAGTTTGACTGAGGCAACACCCATTCAGTGATTAAGGCTTAATAAAAATTGAGGCAGAAAATAGCCTCTTTACCTAGTTAAAAATTAAAAATAAATTAATAAAAATAATATTTTAAAATAAATTGATCTGGGAGGGGAAGGCCTGGGTTTCTGGCTAAAAGAGAAACAATTGCTATCTACATTCATTCTGAGCCAATCTGGGCTCAAACTATGTGCAATTACAGTTCTTTATAATCCTCATTTTGCAGATAAGGAAACTGAATAATAAAGGTTGTGACTTGTCTTGGAGAGACATCACATAGTAATCCTGACCAATAAAGGCCTGTGGCATTCTTTTATCTTCAGGATCCAGTACAAATTTCTCTGGTATTTAACCTGGCTCCAGTACTTTCCCAGACTTACTCATTACTCTTCTTCATCTCCAAAGTTTAGCTGTACTGGATTTCTTGCTGTTTCTTCCACATGCTATCCCCTCCCTCATCCCCAGGCTATCTACACCCCGCCCCCATGCCCCAGCATGCACCCTGCCTCTTAGGATCCCTAACTCAAACACCACCCAGTCCAGGAGGCCTTCCCTTATTCCTTCTGGCTTTGAGTGCCTCCAGCCCCACCCCTATTACCTTGTATACATTTAATACATATTTATTGTGTACGTGTTGTTCTCCCAAATAGAATGGAAGCTGTTTAAGGGCAGGGACTGTTTCCTTTTTGTCTTTGTCTCCCTAATGCCAGGCACAGTTCTTGGCACATAATATGGGCTCAAGTGCTTGCGGTTGTGTGCCTTGCACACAAGCACTCAGTAAACATTGAATTAGTCATAGAATCAGGATCAATACTTGCATTTTTGAGCTCCAAGTGTAACATTTTTCCACTAGATAACACTGTTAATGTAGAAAGTTATTAGAGCAAAATAATAAGGGAAATAGAAGAATATTGTTTTTCCAGTGCATTGCCCTCTAGGAAAGGCCATGTCTTTCACATCTGAGCCTCTTTTTCCTTCATGGAATTTTATTCATCTCAAACCTTTTATCTGTTATTCAGTCAGTGGAGAGGTATAATCCAGTAAACATTTTAAGTGGCTACTATGTGCCAGGCATTTTGCTAAGCAATGGAAATACAATTAATAAAAAGAAAGACAGGTCTAGCCCTAAAGGAGCTCAGCACAGGGGCATCTTGAAACCGGGCAAAGCAGTAGATGCTAAATGGAGTGGGCTGAAAAGTCCAGATTCTGCCCTCTATAAAGGAAGGCATTGGGAGAAGTTTGGTATTCCACTCTTTAGCCCTTCAGTGGAAGGGCTTGAGTCCAGGAGTTTGCAGTGTTATGACTCCTAGAATTACAATAGAAGATTGGGGTTCAAATCCTGGCCCCACTAACACCTCAGGCAAACCAGTTATGACCCCTAAACCCTAGTATCTCCGTCTAAAATGAAGATAGTCATTGAGTTTGTACCTCAAAGGGAAGGTCTTGATAAACCTTAATCTCCTCTATTAAGCATTAGAATCTAATGCGGGGTTGGGGTGGGGAACCAGCAGCCTTCAGGGCACATATGGCCTTCTAGGTCCTTAGAAGTGGGCTTTTGACCAAGTCCAAAGTTTTACAGAACACATCCTTTTATTAAGGGATTTGTTCTGTGAAGTTTGAATAGCTCTCAACAATGCAAAGGCTAGAGTTTGCGTTCCACCACCTTCCCAACTATGCTGCCATCTAAGGTTCTTCTAGGGAGTTGTGGTTGTTTTTTGTCTTATAGTTGTGTTCTGGAACAGGACCATAAAGTTAGGGAGATGACTTGATTTTCAGTTGAATTGGATTTGAGAGAAAAAGGGCTGTGCAAAGTCCTCAGCCTCACTTTCTTCCCCAGAGCCATCTGGGTCCAACAGCTAGATATAAATCAGGATGACTGGAGATGGCCCTGGATGGCCTTTTTTAAGCTAAGGTCTTTTCAAAGTTCTCACTTTGAGTGAGGCAATGTCCATTCTGTGAATAGGCCTCTTTAAGAAGTGAGTCAAGGGATGGCCTCTTTAAAAAAGGGGGAAAAAAATCAAACCAGGAGGGGAAGACCCTCAGGGTTGCTGGCCAAAAGAGAAACAGTTAATATTTACATTCATTCTGAGCCATGAGGGCCCAAAAAATAACCATTAAGTGGTGCTTGGCAGGGACCTATTGTTGTCCAGTCTATAAGATCCAGAGGCATGGTCTTTGAAAAAAAAATCTATCCAGTAAATTCTGAAGTTAATTAGGTAGGTTTCAGCTATCAAAATTTTCTTTCCTTTGGACACGACAACCTCAGGTAAGAACATGATACCCTCTGAGAGGGGAACAGTTAAGAATGCAAGGATGTCAAGGTTGGTACACATTCAATTCCTCTAGCGGCATCTCCCCTCTTCATCTACTGGACCAGAATCTCACATTTGAAGCAGGAAGTGAAGTTAAAAGTTTATGGACAGTTGGAATACTTTGTGATTCTTAATACCCTCTGCTTCCTTTTCTATCACTCTACCACCATCACTGAAGGAGCAGAAAGGAGCACAGAACTGAGGGTCATTTTGATATTTCTTTGTTTCATGGATTGTTGCATTCACTGCCAAACCTTGGGCTTGTGGTCTCTAAGAGTGTCTTTATAGCCCCAGGCAACTTCCTATCCTTTTCCCCTATCAGTTCATCTACCTGCAAAGCAGAAATAAGAGTAATACCTTTCTTCTAACTAGATCTTGGGTTAAGCCTTTTTGGAGGGAGAGGAGGGTCATTTTCCCACTTAGGGTCTGCCATGGCTCTCTGTTCAACTTTCTAGAATCAAAAGAGCTCCATAATTCTGCCCCACTTTAGTTATCTCCAGTAGTTAAATAACTTACCTCAAGACCCCCTTCCCCCTCAATGTAGCAAATTTATGTATCTTAAAGTCCATGCCATAACTACCTTAAGGGATATGATCATGCTGCTCTTTCTGAAATGTTCTCTTCCCTCTCCTTCATCAATCCAAAATCTTAACAATTCTTGAAGGTCAGGTAGTTGACTAGCAAACATTTATTAAATTCCTACTCTGTGTCAAACATAGTGCTGGGGCTGGGAATACAAGGCAAACATGAAGCAGTCCCTGCCGTCAGGGAGATACACATCAATGGCAGGGGATTTAGTCAGAGGACCTGTGTGATCTTGGGCAGATTATTTAATCTCTCGGGGTTTCAGATTCATCATCTGTCTCTCCAACACAACCAAAATCCTTAAGGATAGTTGCTGTGCCATATGTATTCTACTTTGTATCCCTCATAACACCTAGCCAAACACTATTCTCAAAGTAGAAATTGGAGCTTTTTTTGGAAGTACCTCTTACATGGTTCATTTCGGGGGGAATTAAGGCTAGGGATAAGGGCTGGACCTTTGGTTCCATCAACCAATCAAATTTTATTAAGCACCTTCTATGTGCCAGGCACTGTGTTTAACCCTGGAGATACAAAAGGAGGCAAAAGACAGTCTCTCCCCTCAAGGAGCTTACGATCTAATGAGGGAGGCAACATGAAAACAAATATTGACAAAGCAAACTATATACAGGGTAAACGGAGGTAAATAACAGTAGGAAGGCACTAGAATTAAGAGGGGTTGGGGAAGGCATTTTAGTTGGGACTCGAAGGAAGCCAGGGTATCAGTATCAGTAGGCAGATTGGAGGAGGAAGAGCATTCTAGACATGGGGGACAGCCGGAGAAAATGCCAGAGAGACGGAGGAGAGCACCTGCTAAGATAACCTCCTCTCTCAGCACAGGTCACAACCTTCTCTGTAGCTCATAGTCCCTGAGTTTCCTAAATCACTAAGAGTTCGAGTGATTTGCCAGTGTGTATGAAAGTAGAGATTTGAACCCAGGCTTTTCCAGGCTCCCAGGCCAGTCCTTTATTTATCTATTCTTCCGTATTGGGGGGGGGGGGGGGGGGGGAGAGGAGACATTCAAATACTTATTAATTTCCAGTTTCTCATGTGTTACTTAACTCAGGGTTAGTTTGACTTGGGGACCAGGAGAGTGGGAGTTTCCCCAAGGCCCTCTCTTCAGATGTGTGTCACACGCACTGTCATCCTGGCACTTTAACTCCCAAATTTCCTACAAGACTTCAGGGAAGAAATTCTTAGATCCACTGCCACCCATTGACCCAGAAACTCCCGGAATGTGGTAGCGATTACAAAAGCAGCTGTCTCTCTAGACATTGACCAGAGACCTCTGTTTCTGCTCACCCAGGGTCAATAACCAGATGGGTGGCTTCTCAGACTTTTCCATTTCTTTGGAGAAGCCCAGTGAGGAATAGTTGTCTTCTAGAGACTGAATGAACACTTTTTTTTTCCTAAGAGAGAGAAGGAGGTGTGGTGGCTTGGGTCAAAAGGGAATAAAATAGGCCATGGTGTAGAAAGGGGCTACCTCGAGGCTGTGCTGTTGCCGTTCCACTTGGCCACACTTTGCTGCATCTGTGTTGTTTCCATGGTGGATGGGAGGAAGTGGGAGGATATCAGAGCCTTGAAACCTCTTACCCCAGAGGTTTATAATTACTTCAATAGAATTTTCCTTCACATTTCTATGTGAACTTAATTAAAGTTGTGTGTGTTTGTCTTAGGAACAGGCAGACTAAGTAACTTAACAGGTCCAGTTTGTGTTTGAAATAACACAGTTTGAATACTTGTGCCACATTTCATAGCACACACATACACACACACATTCTTTGGTTGCCCTTTCTGCTGTTTGAAAGCATGACTTTATACAAGGGTTCTTAACTGGGGATCTATGAACTTTTTTTCTTTTAAATTTTAATAACTGTGTTTCAACCTGATTTGTTTCTTTTGTGTTTAAAAATATTAATCTGAGAAGGGGTCCATAGGCTTCACCAGATGCCAAAAGGGTCCAGGACTCAAAAAAAGGTGAAAAACCTCTCCTTTATTAGTTCAGTTTGCTTTCCCTCATCACTTAATTATTAAATATTTTAAGTGACTTCATGAAGCTGAAATAAATCCAAGGTCCTTGGATTTCCTAAGAGAGAATCTTTTCTATAGGACTTTTGCTCTATATCTCTGGGTAAAAAGTATTTTTGTAAAATTATTTTGTAAAGTGAATGGGGAAGGGAGGAGGATACTTTAAGTGTTACAGCCAAATAGTGGACTTTTCTATAAATGATATAACTAATTAAAAGTATTTTTTTAGAAACTTTGTTTCTCCTGTCCTGAGAACCAAGTACCCTGATGTATTTCAAACTAGTATTTTAAATAAAATTAAACAGTGGGTTAAATGAAGCTTTTAAAGTCTTACTCAGAGACACAGAGGCATATGGACTTGACCATGGACTCCTGAAGGCTATAGCTCATTCAGGTTCTCCCATGCTGGATAAGTTTTGAGTATGGTCCCAGCTAATTGAAGAATTGGTAGGTGCTGGTAATGGTTATTTCTAGTAACTTCACAAAGACTGAAATTGGTTATATTTAAAAGATAGGAAATACTTCATAAATATGTGGGAGTCATTCCTGATCCAGTTATTTGTTTAAGGCCATGAGCTTTGTTGGAGCAATGAACAAAATTAGTTCAAACTAGAAGAAAGAATAAATAAAAATGAGACAAAGTTATGGCCTACAGTTGAAACAATTCAATCTTAATCTGTTCAAACAAGGCATTTGTTTTTTTTTTTGTATTAACATTTTTATTTGAAGTTTTGAGTTCCAAATTCTATGCCTCCCCCCTTCCCGTGATGGTAAGCAGATATAGGTTATACATGTGCAGTTATGTAAAACATTTCCATATTAGTCATTTTGTACAAGAAGACTTGAATAAAAGAAAAAAATGAAAGAAAGAAAGTGAAAAATAGCATGCTTCAGTCTGTATTCAAACAATATTTGCTCTTTCTCTGAAGGTGGGTAGTATGCTTCATTATTAGTCCTTTGGGATTGTCTTCGATAATTATATTGCTGAGAATAGCTAAGTCATTCACAATTCTTCTTTGAACAATATTGCTGTTGCTATGTACAATGTTCTCCTGGTTCTGTTCATTTCACTATGCATCAGTTCATGTAAATCTTTCCAGGGTTTTCTGAAGTCATTCTGCTTGTCATTTCTTATAGCACAGTAGTATTCCATTACAATCACATACCACAGCTTCAAACAAGTCATTCATAGTGAAAATTGAGTAATAGATGAAAGAAAGGATATAGCTACAAACTATAATAATTTCATACAAAAATTTAACCAGTGTAAACCAATTGCCATAACAAGGAGACCAGAAGAGTCCCAGAGACGCCCCCAAAGGTGCCTCAGTCAGCGGACACAACTTATTTACCAAATGAAAAGAGATGACAGCCAAAGACAGCATTGGTTTAAAATACTCATTTGAAAAATCTTACAGCAAAGAATTTGGGAAGAATGTAAGTAGTAATTAAGGAATCATCTTAAGGGCATTTAAGAATTAAAGTGGAAGGAAGGCAACAAAGAGAAAAAAGACTTGAACAGATTTTTCTCACAAATTTTTCAACATCAAGGGCAGTAGAGCTCCTTGAACCCTTTTATCATACTCTTAGCAGTCCTAATGGAAGAGCTAGAAATGTCACTAAAGAGAGCAAAAATAGACAAAGCAGCCGAATTAGAAGCAAGTATGTATAGAAGACATCTATGCTGGGAGTGAAATAAGTAGTGAGGGATCATTTCACAATTTTTTTCTAGGGGGGAAGATAGATTATTAACATTATTAACAATACTAATATATATTTTGTTAGTATATTTTTATTATATATTTCATTAATATATATTTTAAGGCAACTGAGAAAATACCAACTACTACTGTACCATATGCTTACTTTCATATGCACATAAAGAGGATCATCACACATAAAAAGGGTATCCTCAGGGAGAGTTCTAGAAGACTTTTACAAGTGATATTCCAGTTCTCAGACATTTCCAAAAGCCTCATGATGGAAAATGCTATCCACATCCAAAGAAAGAACTATGGAGTTTGAATGCAGATCGAAGCATACTGTTTGTTATCTTTTTTCTTCTGTTTTGTTTTGTTTCCTCTTTCTTGTGGTTCCTTCTGTTGGTTCTAATTCTTCCTTACAACATGACTAATGTGCAAATATGTTTAATGGGAGTGTATATGTATAGCCTATATCAGATTGCGGCTTGGGGAGGGAGGGGGAGGGAGAAAAATTTAAAACTCAAAAGCTTATGGAAGTGATTGTTGATAAATCAAAATAAATTAAGAAAAAAATTTTTTTAAAAATCACCCAAAAAAATGATATTCCAAAGTAAATCACATCTTCACTATTGCAACTGACTGAAAGTTGTAGAGAATACAAGATTTCATTGTGTTTATTATCTGTTCCTCACATATTCGTATTACTGCTTAAATTTTTTTATCCAAGTGGTAGGTTGATGAAGTATATTTCATGACAAAATTATTGTCGTCTGTGCACTGTGTCTAGTGATTAGAGCTAACAAAACAAAGTAGTAAAATGCATAGCAGGAAGTAAGGCCTGGGCGGGTGTCGGAAAAGATTTTGTTGGTTCAAAGATTGATTTGATACTTTGAAAGGTCCATGTGTTTTTTGTTCATGTGGGCACTCCCTCCCTGATGTTGATCAACATTCCTCCACATTTTATGGGTTACTTTAACTGAAGAAATTCACCTGGTAGCAAACCTTCTGGTGATGAGAAAGGTTTGTAGATTAAATTTATTTTTTAACTGTCTTTAAAGCTGAGGTATGTATATTGACAGTGAGGATTACTTAGACACTAGGATATGTTACTGAGGGAAATTTTGGAGGCATTTGAAGATAGATAAAGATTTTCATTTGTTTTGGAGGGAGCTGGTTGTCAAAGAGGGAGGGGAGGGGTATCTTTCTATAGGCATTAGTAAATCTAAAAGGGTTTCCAGTCTTCTACAGTCTGTAATCCTATGAAATTCAAGGGGAACTATGGCCTTTGGCATAAATAATACTGCTTGGGCAGAGAATTATGTCAGTGTATTATATTCTGTTCATTGTGGTCTTATTTAGGTCTCCAGTTAGTTTCTTAGAATGCCTTAGAGGTAAACCTCTGGCCAGCCAGCTGTCTGAAAAGATCATTTTACATAGCTGCTATGTTCCAGCCCAAATGCAGATCCCCAAATTAACTTTAACCTGATCCTGGAGTGGTCTTGGGCTGTGCTGCGGAAGTGGCCAATATGTGCAGATAATAAGGGGAGCAGGACCCTGGAGTGCTCAGGCATATCATAGACAGTCAGTTGACCACTGTTACCAAGTGTTTGCACCAGCATAGTCTTTTCTATGGTTCATGGACTTTCTGCTTTTAACTTTCTGACAACTGAGAGGCCGCTACTTTTGAAATTTGTTTAGGTGAATAGTTTGTAGTGCACAGAATTGGACCTGAAGGAGGCATTTCCTGTTTTAATATACCAAGACTTCATCTGTTTAGGTAGCTCCCAACTGCATCAGTGTCAGCAGACTCTGCTTTGGTGAAAAGCTGTGGAAAGTGAGAGGGAAAACAGAGGGGACAGTTATTCAGTCATTAAGTCAGTAAGCACTAATTAAGTGCCTGTGTTGTGTGCTAAGCTGTGGATACAGTTAGTCTTGTTCAGTATCTCTTGTTCTTGTACTGTAAGCATTTGGATTGTCAAGCTGTTAAATCTTTGATCTATGATCCCAGAGGGCTTTTCTGGTTATATTTGTTTGTTTGGACTGCATCTGTGGTTTTATTGATACAGAGAACTCCTGATCAGGAAAAATGCCTTTACAATGCAGATTGGTACTTACTCTGCCATTTACCATCTTAAAGGGTTGGTTGGAGACTCTGAGAGGTAAAGTGACTTGCCCAGAATCACACAGCAAATATACATTAGCAGTGAACTTGAACCTACTTCTTCTTGACCCTGAGGTCCACTCTCTGTCTCTTTCAGTCAGAATGCTGCCTTTCAGTAAGGATATCACTAGGGTGACTGTTTCTGCCTTACTATTTGTCTTTGTGTGTATTGGCAAAAAGGAATGGCTGGAATAAGTAGTCCATAGTCATTTTTTTGCCCCAGAAGTAGACAGGGGATTGAAATCATGTGAATGCCACTGACTTGAGCCCCTTTATGTGATAGTGACTTTCCTAAACCCTTTTTAACCTTATTTCTGTAGTAGTTCTTAGTGTGGGCTTACATTGTTCTCTGGAATGCACTCTGGACTGCTATCCCTGGAATGTCCTCTCTTCCTTTTTGCCCATTAAAGCCCTAACTCAGATGCTAATTAATCCCCCAAGCCTTTTCTGACCTGTAGGCCTCACAAAGCACTTCTTATAATGCTCTGATGTGCTTATCACTTTATATTATATACTCTAGCAGTCTTTGTTGGTCTCATTCCCTTATTAGAATATCAGCAGAGATTGTATCTGACCTAAATGTTTGTGAGTAGTAATTGATAAATCGTTATCATTGTTGCATTTGGATTATATGAACAAATTATATCAAAATCTCTCCCTTTTATATTCAAACTTCTTATAACTTTCTTCTTTTAAAAAATTGCTATTATCCCCCCATTACATGTAAAAACAATTTTTAACATTTGTTTTTTTTTTTTAATTTTTGAGTTTCAAATTCTCTCCTTCCCTTCCCCCACCTAGAGAGAGGAAGCAATTTGATATAAGTTATACATATGCAGTCATGCAAAACATATTTCCATGTATAACTTTCTTCTTCAAAGTGGAAGCTCTTGGTTTTTCTTTTTCTTTTCTCTCCCAGTCCACTCCCTCAAATCTTTCTTCCAAGAACTACTTCCTTCCTATTAGAGAAGGACTTTAACGTAAGTGTCCATGACACTGAGGATTCTTGGCAGAGTTTTGATGAAGCTGAAGGGACTTTTTCTCCAATCCTCATGTCTCAACGCGATGTGGAGGTGACTGGGGTTCTTTTTTTTTTTTTTCCACATTAGTCATGTTGTGAAAGAAGAATCAGAATAAAAGGGAAAAACCACAAAAAAGGAAAAAAAAAGAGAGAAAATAGTATGCTTCAATCTGCATTCAGACTCCATAGTTTTTTCTCTGGACGTGGATAGCATTTTCTGTCTTGAAGTGACTGGGGTTCTTCATGAAGAGACAAGTGAGGAAGAATGACTTTGGAGTCGGAGAACACGGATTCAAATCCTACCTCTGATAATCTGTATAACCTTGGCCAAGTTACCTAACTTCCTTCAACCTTAGTTTCCTCATCTGTAAAATAAAAGAGTTGGACTAAATGGCTCCTCTCAGCTCTAGATGTATGATCTCATCACCCTGCATGATATGAGAGTAGAGTAAAGCTTGGTAGATCCTACCAACCCAAAATGGCTTTGAAATCTAGCCTAGCTAAAGACTGTCATCTAAGGATCAACCTAGGTAGGTTCGGAGAGGCTCATCACCAGAAACTGGCCACCAGGTAATCAAGTTATTCTGACCATAGTTACTCATGAACCAGTCATATTAAGGAGGAGGCATTCTCTTTGTACATAGAGAAATTAATGAAATTAACAAAATTAATGATTAAATTAATGAAATCAGAAATCTTCAAAATTTCTGAAGTGAAAACATTTTCTCCAACCTTGAAAAATAACAGCTATTAATGCTTTATCTTCCTCCTTCACCTCTCCAGCAAGAAGCCGTTATTGGTGTTAATAGATAGCAGAGTGGAACAAGAGGGAAGAGAGACGGTAAATGTTTTTGAGGGTATTTAGAAGCTCTTTAAATGACCCTACTTTTCAGTTAAAGGAAAGGCACATATTTACAATATTAACATTTTCCCAGTGTTCCTCTATGGCAGGAAAATGTGGAATACCACTGGTCCCAAAGAACTGAGATGATTATTACACAAAAGATAAGGGATGGTTGGATGAAATGCTGTAACCCATGAGGGATTCTGAACTCAGTCAACAAGCCTTTATTAAGTGCTTACTGTATACCGTGTACTATGCTAAGTTCTGGGGATGTTAAGAAAGGCAAAAATATTGTCCCTTTCCCCAAGGAACTCATATTCTAATGGACAGGACAGCATTATAAATAGCTATGAAAATTTATAAAATATATAAAGTGTAAATTGGCAGTAATCTCAGACAGAAGGCACAGTAGTGGGGACTGGAAAAAGTTTACAGAAGGAGAACAAAGGCGTGGGGGACATCCAGTGAAAAGATCCAAAATTGGGGGTGGAGATATGTGAGAAGATCAAGGAGGCGAGACCAGTGTTACTGACTGGATCATAGAGTCCATGAAGGGGAGTAAAGCACAGGAAATCTGAAAAAGCCAGACTGTGAAGGTCTTTAAAAGTCAAACAGAGCATTTTATACTTGATCCTAGAAGTAATAGGGAGCCACAGGATTTTACTGAGTAAGAGGGTAAGATGGTCAGATAGCTGAGTGGAGGATAGGCTGGAGTGGGAAGATATTTGAAGCAGGGAAACCAACCAGCAGTCTATTGTAGTCCAGGTATGAGATGATAAGGGTCTGTAGCAGGGAAACATTTCATTGGCTACAAAGGTAGTCTGTTAGAGTGAAATTGATAGGTGTATCAATACAGCCATTACCTGTGATGAGCAGTTCTTGATACTGATGTCACTAAATTTTGTAAGGGAATAGTTGTAGTCAGTGGCTCTTGAGACTGATCATCTGAGGAGAGGGCCATATTACTATCTTTGGCCTAATTTAGACTATTCTGACTGGAAGGGCCCTTAGAACACAGAATTGGATATCCGTCACACTGTTGGAAGAAGTGCAAGATTAAAGGATGTCATCAAGGAATCATAAAAAGTAGACTGGTGATGTGGTAAGAGTGACAAGCGGACAAGGTGAAACCAGTCAGTGACCTGCTATGTGTTCATGCCACTGGAAGAAATGGAAGGTCTCCAGCATTTGGGGAATGCTCCTTACACTCTCCCTGTGGTGAACTTTGTGGCCAGAGCACAGACCAGAGTCCCATAGGCAGGGCAGGCAGGCAGAGATGGCTTACAATCTATGTCAATGGAGGGAACTCCTGGATTAACTCACTGATCCATTTGAGTTTGCAATTGTGATAGAATCTTTGTGTAAGTTAGGCTGTCTAGATGACATTTAATAAATCATTCCCAACTATACAGTTTGATAAAGGTAAATAACATAGGAATTTCTTGTTCTGGTTAATGTTTTTTTGTTTATCCTGACCAAGATGAAGAAATGAGAAATCCTGTGGCAGGAGGCTTTTGTAAATCTAAAGTCTTTCATGACATTCGACTTTACTGAAGGATTGCAGTGTACCTTTCAGTAGAGACAGCAAGGATGAATTGAGTTATGGAAACTGAGTCGCTCTCTTGCTTCAAAGTATATTTTCATATGCAACTATTTACTGAAAGTATTTTTTCTCAGAACCTACCCATAGCTCTTTTTTGCTTCTTTTGCCAACTTTTAGGTATTCTACTATTTGTCAAGATGAATAGAAGGGATAGTAAGTAAAACTCATCAATTTATTTGAGTTGATTGTAATAATAACAGCATAGAATCACAGAATGTTAGAGTTGGAAGGGACCTTAGAGGTCATTTAGGGCTAGCTAAGGATTCAGCTATGGTGTCCGAATTAATCCATGGACCACTCTTTTGATCAGTGATTCCATGCCTTGAATTGTTGAATTTTTCTCATAGGATCGTAGATCGTAGATGGAAAGAACGTTAAAGAACTAGTCCAACCCCCTCATTTTACAAATGAAATAAATAACTTATCCAAGCTAGCCCAGATAATAGGGAAAGTGCTAGGATTTGAATTCAGGGAGCCCAGATTCTTGGGCTCCAATTCCAACATTCTTTTTACTTAAGGAATCAAAAAATTGCGGAAAGCATCAATCCTCTGCAGTTTTCCTGACAAGCGATCTCTATTTGAAGATTTGCATTTGATTCATTTTTGGTTTTGATGATGTATCTAGCTCTACAAAAGGGAATTCACCAACTCACAGAATCCCAGAATCTTAGGCGTTGGAAGGTACTTCAGAGGCCATCTAACCCAACCCATACCCGACCAAGAATTCTCCCTCAAAAATCTCTGAAAAGTGATCATCCACCTTGTGTACAAAGACCTTCAGTGAGGGGAACTCACTACTTCCCTGCCATTTTGGATAGCTTTAATAGTTAATAAATTTTTCTCCACATTAAGCCTAAATCTGCCTCTCTGAATAAGCCTAATCTCTTGTCATAACCATTTACATGCATGAGAAGAATTGTCATATTCCACCCTCCCCATTCCCCAAAATCTTCTCTTCTGCAGGTTAAACATCTTTAGCTCCTTTCTGAGCCTGATATAGGATGATTTCCAGTCCTTTCACCATCTTCATTTGCTTTTTCTTTCTGTGCTTTTGTCTGTCAATGCTCTTCCCAAGATGTGATACCCCAAACTGAACATGGTACACAAGGAAGGATCTGACCAAAGTGGAGAACAGTGGAAAAGCTGCTCTCCATTTTCTAATTCTATTCTCTCCATGCCTTCTTAGATAGCATTAGCTTATTTGCCTATTGTACCCAGGCTAAACTTTCAGTCCTTTATTAAAATGGTGACTATACCAGCCTGCTAGATGGTATTCCCATAAACTGTTTTCTAGGTATGCTTTCCCAATCCTGATTTTGTGACATTGATTTTTTAAACCCAAGTGTAGAACTTTCCATTTATCTCTGTTAAATTTTATGAGAATTTGCTTATCATTGTAGTCTGTCTAAATCATTTTGGATCCTTATACTTGTTTTTGGCTTATTAACTTTTTCTTCCTGTTTTGTTATCCTTGGTATGACAAGCACATCTAATATTCCTTTATCTAAGTCATTGGTTAAAATGTTAAGGAGCACAAGATGAAGCACAAAATTCCTGGGACATTCTACTGAAGGCCTCCCTCCAAGTTGGCATTGACACATTAAGGAATACTCTTTTGGTCCAGTCGATCACCTACTTCTCTAACAGCGTTATCAGATAATCCACAACTTTTCCATCCTTTCCACAAGGATAGCATGAGAGACTCATACTTGTCAGAAATCTAGTTAGGTTGTGTCTACAGTATCATCCTGACTTGGTCTAGTTACTCTGTCAAAAAAGAAAATGAGGTTAGTCTGGCTTGACCCTTTCTTGATTAAGCATTAAGATCTGACATTTAGTGATAATTGATTCTTTTTGAAATGTTCACAAATTATCTTTTTAATAACTTGTTCTAAAATTTTTGCCAGAAATGGAAGTTCACTAGTCTATAGTTTGCTAACTCCACCTTCTTTCCTTTTTAAAAAATAACAGCATTTGCCCTTCTCCAATTCTGTGGCACCTTTTTTATTTGGTCTTTCAAAAATCATCAGCAGAATTATATTCTTTGGATAATTGAGAATAAGATTAGGGAATCATGAGGTGAAAACTAGAATTAAATTAATTATTCTGTTACCCTAAGTCTTTATTGGCTACCTTCCTCAACATAGGCCACACCTCTTAAATGAGATATCTTTAAAAGGAAATATATGTTTATTACTGAAAAGTGTAAAAATATATTTCATTAAAAGATTTGTATAGGTTTTTCCCCACTCAGATAGATACTTCAACACCAATGCTTTGGGCATTTTCCTCTTAATGTTTTTCTTACACTAAATCATTTTGGTTGCCATCCACTGCTTTTTAAAAGCTTCGTGGGTACCCACCACCAGTTCAACAATGGCAGGTGATCAGGTATACCAAATTTGAAGTATACCAACTGCGTGGGAAGGGAACACCTCTGCAGGTCCAGTCAAGTACAGAGGTTTGAGGGGAGCCAGAGGGAAAGCACGACAGGAAAAGAGTAAAAAAAAAAAAAAAAAAAAAAGGATTCCACTAAAACAAAGTATCAGCTGGTTCTGCTACAGCTAGAGTTCTTGTGTCTGTGCATGTCAATGTCTGTGAGCCTAGGTAGGTAGATAAACAGACATATACATATTTTAAAAACTATATTTCAACATAATTTGTTTCTTTTATAATGCTCTCGATTTTGTTTATGTCCAAACACTATGAGAAGGGGTCCATGACACACAAGAAGTTAAGAACCACTGCTATTCCCCAAAGTTCATCTGCAGTAACCTTTTCTTTAAATCTGGCAATGCCACTAATATAATCACTACTAATTCTAGTAATAATACATTAATCCAAGGCTTTGAGGTTTTACGAAGACCTTCCCATATATTAACTATCTCATTTGATCCTTTCAGCAAGCCTGTATGATACATGCAGTATTCTCTCTTTTTTTTTTTTTTCCTTTTTTAGGCAGTTGGGGTTAAATGACTTGCCCAGGGTCACACAGCTAGTAAGTGTCAAGTGTTTGGTCTGAGGTCAGTTTTGAACTCAGGTCCTCCTGACTTAAGGGCCAGCACTCTACGCACTGCGCCACCTCGATGCCCCACATGCAGTATTCTCATTTTCAAGATGAAGAAACTGAGGACTAGGGAAAAAGTGGCTTGTCCAGAGTCCCATAGCTAGCCAGTAAGGGTGAGGAATTCGCACTTCTGCCTCCAGGTCCAGAGCTCAAGCCTCTTTGCCAGACTGCCTTTCAGAGAACTCTTAGTTTGGATGTAGGAGAGAGTGGGGCTGGGGGTGGGGGTGAGAAGTGCATCCTGTGGCTGGATGACCTGGTAGTCAAGAGGAATTGAAGAAGGGCCTCCAGTAGATTGGGTAGACTGGTATGGAGAGCTTGCAATCTATGTCATTTGAAAGAATCTCTCAATTCATTTGCCTAGTCGAGCAGGTTAGTATTTGCCCTTTTGTGTCTCATTTGAGCATTGTTTGTTATGGGTCAGAATTCAGTATAGGATCAGAATGTTCATACCCCATCCCAGGGGTTTACTGAGTATGTAAAGGATCTCCATGTCTCGAACTCAAGGACAAATCCAAACAGCCGTGATTTATAAAGAGCATCAAGAGAACACTGTGGCACGCTGGTTTATGTGTCTGATTAATAAATACTCTTGGCCACATTTATAAACCTAAGCAAAAGGGAAAAGAAAGGTGTTGGTGCTAGATTTATTGTGTTACAGGACTAGGTGATTTCTAAGGCCTCTTCTGGCTCAGCATATTGTAATCCTGCAAGTTCCCTGAACCAGTTGCTGAACCACAAGAAGATGCTGACCCTATCACTCTATCAAGATGAATAACTTTGAATTAATCCCTTTGCTGGTGCTTTTAGGGCCTCTAATCTTCCTTTCAAAAAAAAAAGTCATCATTTATTATAAATGTCGGCTTCCCTTAGCAGCAGTGGCTCAAATTGGAAAGCTAACAAATGTTTCTGTCTCCCAGTTTTCCACCAGATTGGTTTCTAATAGGTGCAGAGATTAAAGTTGCTGCTACTGCTGCTTTGGAAAAACATTGACAGCAGCATATCATGTGCCATCCAGGGCAGCACTTTGGTGCCTCGAGGCGATTTGTCTCTGAGCCAGCTCTATTCTGTGATTTGTCTACAGTGCCACATACTGAAGTGTAGAACAGGATTTAGTTTTCCAAGGCCTTTGATAGCCAGAAGCTATTAGACTTATCATTGTTAGGTAATTAGACAATAATTTGAATTAAGAGTTGAGCCCTTTTCAAAATCTCTTATTAGGGCCAATGTCTGTCTTGGAAAACAGAACATGAAAAACACCTTTAGCTAAAGAGGTGGGAATCAGTGGGTATAAATGTTGTCTATATAGTCATATATGGGACAGCGATGGCGAAATGAATAGAGCTCTGGGCTTGGAGTCAGGAAGACTCATCTTTCCTGAGTTCAAATCCAGCCTCAGACACTTATTAGCTGTATGACTGGGGTAAGTCACTTAACTGGTTTGCCTCAGTTTCCTCATCTGTAAAATGAACTGGAGAAGGAAATCACAAACTACACCAGTATCTTTGCCAGGAAAACCCCAAATGGGGTCAGAAAGAGTCAGATATGACTGAGCAACAATTCTAGTCTCAGTTGACCCCCTGGTATTTAGGTGCCACCATTATGAATAGAATCATAGATATAGAGCTAGAAAGAACCTTAAAGCACATATCTTAAAACACATCTTTATGGATGATATGACTGATGACCCAAGAGGTTCAGTGACTGGCCCAAGGTCACACGGGTAGGAATCATAGTTCAAATCCAAACCCCATGAATCCACGTTTAACATTTCTTCAGCTATACCTTGTAGATGGGTGATAGCCACAATTCACATTTATATGATCCTTCAGGGCTTATCCCTAGAAAATTGCTTTGTAAACCTGCAAAGTAAATAGTTTTAGTTATAATGAGAGGGATTTCTCTGAGTGATCTCTCAGGTGTCTTCCAACCTAAACTCAGCGTCTCAGGATAGACAGCATGGTATTACTCATGGAAAGTGCACTTGGTTCCGGAGTCAGACGACATGGGTTCAAAACCTGCCTTTGATACTTATTACTTGGGGCAGCTAAATGGCACAGTGCAAATTTGACCTCAGACACTTGACACTAGCTGTGTGATCCTGGGCAAGTCACTTAACCCTGTTTGCCTTACCAAAAAAAAAAAAAAAATACTTATTACTTGTGGGACCTTGGCCAAATCTCTTAACCTCTTAGAACCTCAGTTTCCTCAACTGTAAAATGAAGGAGTTGAATTGTATGAATTCTGAGGTCGGGTCCAGCTCTACATCAGTGCTTACCTGTGAAAAGGGAATGGATGGGTGAGCTAGCTGCCCTGGAAGAATTTGGTGGGAGTGAAAATCTGAAAGATCCAGCTTTTTGAGAAAGGAAGTTCTTCCCCCCTCTGAATGTCTGTTTGAATTTGATAATCGCTAAACAGGAATGAGTTATTGTGTGAAAGGTAAAAGGAAATTGCTTAGAGCACACATAACTCTTAGGCTCTTGCATAGTCAAAATTCAAATCCCTTTAAGGGTCTAGGACTGGAGAAACCCGCCCACATTGTGCTGAGGTGTTTGTTTAGGGAAAGTTTGCACAGCTTGTAGGGAAGTGGTTTGTAGGAAATGAGATCTCTATTGCAGGCCCTGTTTGTTTGACACTTGAATTGCATTCCCTCTGAATTTGAGAGCTTTAGAAGTGCTTACGATGACTTAGGAGTGTTTGCAATTTTCCAGAAGCTTCTTTGTGTTTAATATATTTTTTTGGGGGGTGGGGGAAGGCATTGCTAAAACCCCACCTGCCGCTGCCCCCTCTTGCTCAACCTGTTTCCCATTCTCTTGCTTTGGATCAACAGAATGATATATTTTATGGGAAATCACCAAGAGGAAACCTTGGGAACTGCTTAAGGGACCAGATCACAGCACAGAAATTCCAAATATCATTAAAGGGGCCAAGGGATCAAAGTAGTTTTATGTAAATCTGCAAGCTGTTCTGTTTGGGCTTTCTAACTGTGGTTCTCTTGAAGAGCTCCAGCTGAGTTTTTATAAGTATAAAGCTAAATACTCGATATAACAATTAAATCCAAAACAGACCATAACTTTTTTTCCTTGGAATATTTCTCTGAAATTGTATTTAATTGACTTTGGGGGCTTTTGCTTTGAAAGTCATCCAAAACAGAAGGCTTTGGGGAAGCTGGAGGTATTTTCCACTGGTGGTACTCATGGTTGGTTATGCCTTTGGTCACCATTTCACCCACTTCAGATATTTCCTTCCCGTCACTGGAAGAGATGTTACCTTCATTGAATTCTTGACCTACTGACAAATGAAAACCATCAAAGCCTATATAAAATAATTTACTATTAATGTTGATATTAAATTAGGAATTTCTCCCTAAAGCTCTCCTGACTTCAAATCTTAGCCACTCTTTAAGTTACCAGCATTGTGCGGATGATTGCCAAATCTCTATCTCTGGCCTTGACCTGTCCTCTGAGTGTCAATTCTGAATTTCCAGTTGACTGCTAGATGTCTGCATCTTGATTTCCCTCCAGCATCTTGAATTTAAGTGTCCCAAATTGAATTAATAATCCTCCCCCCCAAAAAAAACTACCCCTTCTTTTGATTTCCTCATTTTTTAATGTTTCTGTTGAAAGTTAGATTGACTCAGTGACCCATTGTTCCCAGACCTGCTTGTCAAAAGTGTTGGAGGGAGGAATTAATCTTGTTGTTCAAGACTTTCAGTCTGGGGAGCAGCTAGATGGTGCAGTGGATGGAGCACGGGCCCTGAAGTCAGGAGGACCCGAGTTCACATCCGGCCTCAGACCAAACACTTGACACTTACTAGCAGTGTGACCCTGGGCAAGTCACTTAACCCCAACTGCCTGAAAATAAAAATAAGTAAATAAATAAATAAAGACTTTCAGTCTGATCTGATTCTTCGAGTCCCCGTTTGGGGTTTTCTTGGCAGAGATACTGGAGTGGTTTGCCATTTTCTTCTTCAGCTCATTTTATAGATGAGGAAACTGAGGCAAACAGCATTAAGAAACTTGCCCAGGGTCACATAGCTAGTAAGTGTCTGAGGCCAGATTTGAACTTCCCGATTCCAGAGCTCTGTGCACGATGGCGCCACCTAGCTGTCCCTAGGAGTCACCCAGTCTACAGCTTTGTATTACCTGATAGTCATCCCCCTCCCTGTTGCTACCTTGGGGAGGAACTGAGATGCAATGGCCCATCCCTTTTTGCTGATGTACGCCTATCTGAGTTGTCTTTATCTCCTTACAAAAGTTATCAATAAAAGCTGGCTCCATCTTGAAGCCATTGCTGATCTCCAGTGATCAGCCTGTCAGAGTGTTGCTACCTTGACATGCTTTAATAAACTCTTTTAATTCTCTTTGTCCTGAGTTTTGCCTTCTTAATCATGGCAAAAGCTCAAACAAAGAATTTTTCTTTTAACAGTGCTGCAGATTGAAAGAGTACTGCATTGGAAGTCACAGGATCTGAGTTTGAATTCCAGCTCTGCTGGGGTTATTATCTGTCTGCTCTTGGGATAGTCCTTTACCTTCTCTCAGCTTTAGTTTTCTCATTAAAATAAGAAAATTGGACTAGATGACTTTTAAGGTCCTTCCCCCATCTGTGCTCTAGGATCTTATCTCCTTTGTTGCTGGCTGATGGGTTTCCTCTTCCCTACATCCATCATCTCTGTTGCATTTCATCCCCTCTTTCCACTCTTGCTGCTCTAACCCAAGTTCAGATCCTCGTTCAGCCTCTTCCTGCTGCAATCCAGCCTCTACAAAGCTGCCAAAATGATCTCCCTTATGATCGTGTCTTATCACGTCATGTGCTTTTTCAAAACTTATAATGACTTTCCACTGTCTGTTGAATAAAATATAAATTCTTTAGACCAATATTGAAAGCTGAGCTTGGAGTCAGGAAGACCTGGGTTCAGATCTGGCCTCACTTACTAGCTGTGTGACCCAAAGCAAATCACCAAAGACAAGAATAACAACTCATATTTGTATGGCACCAATAGACCATGGAAACAAAATCCAAAGTTTGTGGGAGAAACAACTTCTGAGGAAGATGCAAGGAAAAGGGAGGGGAGGGAAAAAAAAAAGCTGTGTCTGCCATTAATGAACCTGGAAACATTCAGATGGTACAGTTTGAAGACATGTCACACCTGTCGAAGTCCCTATGTGCAGGCTGGCAAAGAGACTCTCACAGAAGAGATAGTATATCTTTATGTTTTGTTTTGAAAAAAAATTGAAGATAGGGGATTTTGATGTTAATTTAGATTTAAAAGAACCCTCCAAATATCCTGAGTCTTTTCTGACAATATGCTTGTAAAGTAAAATTTTGTACTTTGACTAGTTTTTCTGTGGTTTAAGGAGATGACAGTTCATTTTAATCATTATTTACAATCAGGCAGGGCAGAAAGGTTAGGAGGAACTGTTTTCTAGGAATGACTTTGCTCTGTCTCTTTCTCTCTGTATCTCTGATTTTCTGTCTCTTAGTCTCTTTTGTGATACTTTAATTGGTAATCTTTTCTGTCACCGATCACAGGTCAGATTCCATTACAACGAGCTCCAAGAGACTGTCCAAATCTGTTCATTAAATATTGTCTGAAGTAAATGAATCATCATTTAGGTAAAGCACTCAGCACAGGCACATAGTAAGCGCTATATAAATGTTAGCCATTATTATTGGGTTAGAAACCTTTGGATTCTAAGACTAGGGTGAGCAGCTCTTCCTATGTATTTCATATACATGTAACCAAATTTCTCCAAATCACTGATTCCTTAGTATTATTCCTTTCTTTATGGTGTATCTTTAGATAATTATATACTTAATCTTAACCATATATTGACTATATAAATGCTTTACATTATATTCATGTTCTATTAGAATAAATATGCCCGTACAAAATGATTATTTTCTTGTTGGTCATTTTCTTTTTTATCCTTTGTTCTCTCTGTTTATCTCAATGTATATGTACATTTTTTTCACATTCTTCATCGGATTCTGCTTTTTTACTAAATAGTATGTCTACAAATTATTTCATGTTCCATGTATTTGTCATTTTAAATTGCTTGATAATAGCTCTTTAAATTGATAGGCAGTTGTGGATTCAGCCCTTCACCAACTGTTATATATTTAGGTTGTTTCCATTTCTTTGAAATGATAAACAGTGCTGTTTTTAAATGCTTTGCTAAGTAAATAAGCTAACTGTTTAAAGATATATGTATATGCATATGTGTGTGTGTGTGTGTGTTCAGAGATGTTGTACATGCACTCGTGCTCAAATATGTGTATGCATATATGTATTCAAAGGTATGTATATTCATATTTTATATATCATAATTTTGAACAGCCTCAATCGCAGAACATCCAAAAGGCATTATTTGTAATTTCAAAGAAATGCAAACAGCTTAATTGGGCAACAGTTGGTAAATGTAATGGACTGTGCTGTTTAAAATGATAAAAGTAATGGAATATAAAGAAATTTGTGGAGACTTTTATGCAGTACTATGGAGTGGGCAAGAGGAAGCAGAATCTAAAGAACAGTAAACATGGGCAGCTAGGTGGTACAATGGATAAGAGTGCTGGGGTTGTAGTCAAGAGGACCTGAGTTCAAATTTGACCTCAGACACTTACTAGCTGAGTGACCCTGGGCAAGTCACTTAACTTGTTTGCCTCAGTTTCCTCTTCTCTAAAATAAGCTGGAGAAGGAAGTGGCAAATTACTCCAGTATCTCTGCCAAGAAAACCCCAGATGGGGTCACAAAGGCTCAGACAGGAGTCAATAACACCATCTGCCTATACATACAAAAGACAACTGTTCAAAAGCACATACTGATATATCTTTAAATAGTTAATTTTAAAAAAATTGATGCTCTTACAGTACATTCCCAGGAATTACTGAATAAAAATGTGATTATTTTTGTGACTCTAGTTGTATACTACCAGATTGACCCCCGAAGAGTCTCCCAACTTGTAATTCCACTAGCAGTATATTAGTGTCTCTGTTTCTTTAACCTATCAGTATTGATTTCTGTAGATTTCAGATATTTTTGTCAATCTGTTGGATATGAAGTTGTGCCCCAGAGTTGTTCCAGTTTGCCTTTCTGTGATCTTCAATGTGATTAAAATTGCCCCTCTTTTATCAGTTAGTAATGTTTCTTATAGATAGGATGACTGGCTAGCACAATACAAGGAAACTCTACTTTTGTCTTTTGCACATCCAGGTTTTCCCACTGCCTACTTGTGTTTCTCCACACAAACACACAAAGCCAGATTTTTACATGAGCATCTTACTAAAAAGGTCACTGTTCTGGTTCATAATTTAAAGGTCAATTATAATGTCATTGCTTCTTTCAAACCATGCTTGAGTGTTATCATTCTAATGAAAGCTGTCAAAATGTTAAGAGCTCAACTATAAACTCTGTAAATAACTAATCCCAATTAACTTTCTGGATCATAAACTTAGAACTTGGGGGGGGGACTTTCTTTTTTGGCAATTGGGGTTAAATGACTTGCCCAGAGTCACATAGCTAGTAATTGTTAAGTGTTTGATCTGAGGCCGGATTTGATCTCAGGTCCTCCTGACTTCAGGACTAGTGCTGTCACCTAGCTGCCCCCTTGGGGGTACTTTAGAAATCATCTAGAACAATCCCCTCTCTTAAAAATAAATATGAGGAAACTGAGACCAGAAAGATAAAGTGATTTGCCCAATGTTAAGCAGACTGTAGCAGAGCCAAGATTTAAACCTATATCTTCTTTCAAATCAGGGGCCCTTAGATGGAAAGTTCAACTTTATGTCTTTGGATTTATTGGAAAGTTATTCACCTTTTGTTGACACTTTTCCTTTCTTTACTGATATTGACATAGTCACTTCTGATTTTATTCTATTAAATGGTTTTCCAGAATCTTGAGAAATTCCTTCTCATGTGACACATTTATAGGATTCTGTGCATGTCTCTCATTGTTCGGAAAACTCACCACACTTCTACCTTTAACCTCTTTTATGATGCTAGTTGGAATTGTGTTTAATTTTACAAATCATTGGTGTTAATGAAAGCTATCAGCTTTCCTATAGTAGAAATTGTCAGTCCAAATGAAAGATATGAAATAAGCAGACACGAAATGTATTTTCTCCTTATAGTCTTTTCCTAATAATTCCCCTTATTCCACTTCTTGGCTAACACCTGGTTAGAATGTGAGTTCCTTGAGTGGAGGGACTGATTTAACTTTTTTTGTAACTCTGGGACTTGGGAATAGTGTCTGGCACATACTTAATACTCAATAAATACTTTTTGATTGATTATTTGAGTATGAACCATATAAGGGAAGTCCTGCCAGTCATATATTAATACTAATATAATAAAGAAATAAGCAAAGAAATTGCTTTTATGTAATGTTTAATCTAGTTAACCAAAATACATGAATAATGACAATCTGTCTCTAATGAAAATTTTTGACAAGTTAAGAATGACACAAATACCGCTTGTCTGTATTAGCACCGAAGTGATGCAAAGTAATGAGGAATGGGGCCGTGAGGGGAATGGTAAGAAACTCACGTCTTTCTGCCCTCTGCTTGCATGAGGCTGTGTGAGTAAAGAGAAGAGGAAAGATGGAAAAGATGTCAATATAGATAGGGATATATGTGTGCATGTGTGTACATACATACTAATCAGTTCTATCTCAATAAATTGATTCTGACTCAATCTTCAGAAAAACATGCCTTAGAAAATTCTTTGAAGTTGCTTTGGCCACCAGAACTCATAAAACTGCCAATTCATGTATGAGGGGCTATGATCTTTATCTCTCAAGGGGATATACCCTCCCAAGTGAAATCTCAGGTCTTTTGAAATATAGATACATTTGAAGTTGTAAATATTGAACTTACTTCCAATGGGGAAGTCAGTGGTGAAATTCATCTTGGAGTTCAGTTCTGTGCAAGTTGGGTTTGCCAGTGGATGAAAAGTACTGTTTATGTTAAAGGACTTAGGCTGTCCAGTATCTGGCATCACAAAATAACCTGTTTTCCCTAGTAATCCTTGCTTATTTTACAAATTCTGGTTTTAAATAGAAGCTTAGACTTTTAGTCACTTACTTACATTTTTCTAGTAAAATACAAATAAATAAACCAAGGCATAAAGAAGGTAAGTGACATATCCAGAGTCACACAACTAGCAAGTATCTGATGCAGGATTTGAACCCAAGTCTTCCTGACTTTGAGTCTGGTACCCCATTCACTTTGCAACACTGGCTCTAGTAGACCTGCATATGCTATATTAGTTGAGAACAAACCCTCCTCATGCTTAGCCCCTTCATGTTCAGTTTGGCAGGTAAAGAAGTGCCTATTTCAGACTGAGGAGGTTGATCTTGACTAGTTTTCATCCAGACTTCTGTTTGAAAGCTTTTCTTTGGGATGAGATTTTAGTAATCAGAGATAGATCCATGAGTAATTGCCTAATATATGCCTAGCTTTGCAGAAGCTGGAGAAACGCACCTTTTTTCAAAAAGGGTGTTTATAGTTTAGTTTGGAAACTCAAGCTGACACATGTGAAGAAATTAGCAGGCGCAGTATTGTGCTCATAGAATATGAATACAGCAGGATTTCTGAGAAGAGGGAGATCTCTGAAGGCCTTAAGTAGTTGTAGAATGTTTCATGGAGGTGGGAACTCAGACTGGGTGGGGCTTGAGAAGGTAGAAGAAAGGAAGGAAGGAAGAAGGAGGTTGTTCTAAGCAGGGACAGTGGCTTAAAGACAGACAGACACTGGGTACTCTGTACATGCAGTATTTATTATGAGGAGTCCTTCCTGATTGGAATAGACCAGATATGTTTCAGAACTAGAAAATAGGCTAATGTTTCCCCCCTGGATTTCCTACCTCTTCTTATGGGGATAAATAGAGAAGAAAATTTGCAGGCTTACCTCTTCTTTTTCTTTAATGGAAACAAAACAAGCCCCTTAAAACATTACAGTTTGAGTTGTTAAAAGGATGCATCTTAATGTCTCATAAAATTTTGTCTACCTTGGCAGTAGATTCATCGTTCCATTTTGGAGCAACTGGTACTTAAGGAAAGAAGTGTGTTTATAACTTCCTGTCAGTTGTGGGATGTGTCCTAGAAACCATTCCTGTGAAATAAACATTGCCAGTGGTACTGTACATAGACATTCATGCCTCTTTGTGTGTGTGCCCATATGTGGGTGTGTAAAATGTTTTCCTTCATATGAATGTGTTGGACTTCTCTACCAGGAATGGTTATACGTTTACAGAGATCCACCGAGATGTTCAGGAAGACTAGCGTCTCTGGTGTTGGGGCTTGCTGAACCCTTTTTAGAACTGCTTATCCACCTTTGGTGTCCACCTGATTCACCCAACTCTCACCTTAACCCACCCCTCTTCCAAACTGCCCATTTCTGCCCAGGGCACCATCATTCTTCCAGTCACTAAGGTTTTCAACCTCAGGATCCTCAACTCCCTCCTGTTCACTTACACTATACATCCAGTTAGTTCCTAAATCTTGTCATTTTTGTCTGTTCAGCATCTTTCCCATCTCTCCCCTTCTCTCCATTCACACAGTCTCCTCCCATCCATCCTCGTCACTTCTAGGCTAAACTATTGCAGTAGCGTCCCAAATGGACTTCATACCTCAAATCTCTATCCTCTCCAATTTTTATTCTCCCCAGAGCTGCGAAAATCATTTTTTTCCCTGTGTCAGTCAAAAAGCATTTATCTAGCACTTATTATGTGCGGGGGGCTGTGCTTAAGGAGTCAAACAAAAATGAAGAAGAGTACCTGAAGGGTATGTCTGACAAGTTTTTCCCTTACTCAGTAGACATCAGCGAATCCCAAATGACTCTAGGCTCAAATATTATTTCATTTTATCTAATCCTTTTAAAATTTCTGTTACTGTATAAATTTTATAATAGCATAACAGAACATATTTGTCATTTGTGAATAAGTTAATAAACATGTTGGGGTTACACACTGAAATTTTTCTACTGAATTGGGGGGGTGCATAATTGGTAAAAAGTTGGAGACCATTGCTCTAAGTTGACTCTACTCAGTTGTGAGACTAAGAAAAGACAGTTGTTCTATCTGGAGGTTGGATTTAACTTAAGTAATGAAGGAGGTGTTAATCTTTAATATGTGTTCATCTTTGATACACTATTTATATCTTAAAACTTTGTAGTTTGGGGAAAGGACAAGATTTACTTTGTGTACAAACCAACATTAAAACAATAAGATGGATTAGCGTTGCTGTTTCCGATCTTCAAACATTTTTTTTTTTACCAAGAGATAGAAATTTACAACTTGAGAACTGAAAATAAGCATCTACTTAATATTTCATTGGATTTTCCTGAACACTAAATTTATATCTGTGAGCTACAGAACCTTGAGAACCTAATAAATTCTGAAGCTTATTTATAAAAAATTTTGTAAAATAGTTTCATGTATATATACTTTTTTTTTAAATCACATTTTGTTTAATTAACATGATTTATTGGAGAAAATGAGGTGACAACAGGATACTTAGCTTGCTGGGAGCCATCCCCCTCCCTCTGTCAAAGAAGGCTACTCTGGTACTTTTTAATTTTTCTCTATCTCCTCTCCTGTGAGGAAATGCCCCAGCTATAAATTTGTCAGTTCTAGAGATTATAGTAATGTACTAGTTCTTTCAGGTCTCAAGAAACCATGTGCTTTGCTGGAAAAGCCAACATTCCAGCATTATCTTACAATGTTCTGAGGTCCTCCTAGCGTGCTTTACTGTAAACTTTTGGAGACATGAATAGTGACTGGATCCAAAAAGATCTGGAACAGTATTGCTTCAGAGCGCTTCCCAGACTTCTGTCCACTTCCACCCTGCTACTGATAATCTGGAATAGTCTTGGAGTTGTTCTCCAATGTGACAGTTCTTTCAGTCTGCCCCAAATACAACTGCATTTTGTGTTTGCCCGTTTGCTAAGATAATTGTTTTGGCCTCCTGATAGCATCCCTTTAACCACCAGTCCAAAGTGGGGCATTTGGTTTTTAGACCTATAAAGTAAAGGGAATGTGCTTCATGTATTCAGATGGTTAATCTTCTGCTTCTGATGCTTGTGATCCTTACGATGGTAACATGAGAGAATGTTGATTAGGACAGGTCTTTGGCACCCTTAGAGCCTTTTCTCTGTCGCCAGGGGAAGAAGAGGGATGACTGTAAGAGAAATCAGAATGTAAGGCAGTTTGGAAGTGAAAGCATTAGCTGTTTTTCTCTTCTACTCCTTCCTTTCACCCATGAGGCATATGCCACAGTGTTCAACTGGGGATTGGCAGGACAGCTGAGACACAACTGGGGATTTGGCCCTAGAGCATTCTGTAGCCACTGTGCCCTATCCCAGCCGCTGATTAGTCTTCTGGTTTTGAGGGGGCAAAAGAATTAGGTAGCAACATGACTTAGCAGATATACTGTTGGACTTTCAAGTGGGGAGATCAGAAATTTAAATGTCACCCCAGATACTTAATGGCTGTGCAGCCCATAGGCAAGCCATAAACTCTTGGTACTTGGATTTCCTTATCTGTAAAATGGGAAAAATCCTTATACTACCTAGTTTATAGAGGCAGCTAGGTGGTTCAGTGGATAGAGCTCAAGGCTTAGAGTCAGGAAGACCGGAGTTCAAATCCAGCCTTGGACACTTACTAGCTATGTGTCTGAGCAAGTCACTTAACCTGTTTGCCTTAATCGACTGGAGAAGGAAATGGCAAGATATTGCCAAGAAAACCCCATGGATGGTATTGACGTGCTGTGGTCCACAGGGTCATGAAGAGTTGGACATAACTGAACAACAACCCACTTTACAGGGTTGTGAAGAAAGATTTACCAACCTTAAAGTATAACATAAATACGAAGTATCTTTTTTAATTAACTTGCATTAGAATTATACATTTAGAATCAGATGGATGGCACAGGGAATAGAATGGTGGACCTGGAGACAGGAAGACCTCAGACACTTAGTAGCTGACTGGCAAGGCACTTAACATTTATCTGCCTCTGTTTCTCCATCTGAAAATGGAGATGATAATAATAGCACATATCTCCCAGGGTTGTTGTGAGGATAAAAGTTAATATTTGTAAAAGTGCCTGGCAGACTTTTGAAGTGCTATATAAATGTTAGCTAGTAATGGTAGTGGTAGTAGTAGTGGTGGTGGTGGTGGTACTAGTACTACTACTAGTAGTAGTAGTAGTAGTAGTAGTAGTAGTAGTAGCAGCAGCCACCACCAGGCTATCATCATTGTCGTCATCATCATTATCATTGCTTCCTAAGGGCAGGAACTATGTTGTATTCTTCTTGTCAATAGTCCTGGGGAGGTTGGGAAGAAAAGCATGTCTTGTGGGGAAAAGGATGATTTTTTTTTTTTTTTTTTGTGAAACTGATAACTGACAAAGTTCTTGCTGCTTTCTTCTTTAGCTTCCACCTGGCTGCATCAAGGGGGCACGTGGAGTGCCTCAGGGCCATGGTTATACATGGAGCAGATGTGACAGCCCAAGATACTGCAGGTACACTTTCGCCATCATTAAATTCCATTGAAATGAAGTCTTGTTTAGTTGCCTGGCTTCTTTCAGCACTTTTTTTTTTTGTTTTTCTCTTTCCATAGCAACTGTATTCTTAGATTTATCTGTTTTCATTTTATATCTAGTTATTAAACTGAAATTATTAGACTTTGAACATTTTTATTAGAAGGATAAGAAGAGAATGAGTCCATTTATTTTTAATTCTAAACAGCATTCTAAAAAGTTCTGTATTTTATGAATAATACTGTATCTGCATATTCTATCTACAAAGTTATCAAACATTTACTGTGATGTAAAGTAAATAGGATCCTATATATGTAGTCAACTTGTGATTGTACGTACATATGGAAGATAAGAAGAAAATAGTCTTGTTAATATTAGCAAAATCTAATTGACAGGGCAACTAGGTGGCGCAGTGGATAGAGCACCGGCCCTGGATTCAGGAGGACCTGAGTTCAAATCTGGCCTCAGACACATAATACTTACTAGTTCTGTGACCCTGGGCAAGTCACTTAACCCCATTGCCTAGCCCCCCCCAAAAAAAATCTAATTGCTGGGTGAGACCCATCCTCCAGTTGGGCCTAGTATTCTGTCTCTGATACATGCAGTATTCACACTATACATCACCTAACTGGCAGAATCCAGTGCTAACACAGCATAGGCTGATTATGTGTCCATTCTCCTTTTCAAAATTTTAATCTTTTTTTGTTTCGTTTTGTTTTTTGGTGAGGCATTCGGGGTTAAGCGACTTGCCCAGGGTCACACGGTTAGTAAGTGTCAAGTGTCTGGTCTGAGACCAAATTTGAACTCGGGTCCTCCTGATTCCAGGCCTGGTGCTCCATCCACTGCACCACCTAGCTGCCCCAAAATTTTAATTTCTTGAGTCAGATTGGCCACCATCTACTGTGTACCATCTTCACGTTGAGTTTTCAGAACTTCCATGCGATGGTGACCCTAATGGGTAGAATCTCAGAGTCAGAAAAGACCTCAGAGGTCAGCTAGTCAAATCCATGCCTTCACCTGCATCCCCATGCAACATCCCCAGCAAGGAAGCACTCAATTGCCACTTGAAGACCCACAGTGATGGGGAGCTCAGCTCTTCCTGAGGCTGCTTAGTCCATTCTGGAACACAGTTTTCCCTCAGGAAGGGCAGTGTTTGTCTCTTTGCAGTTTCTGCATCTTGCTCTTGGTTCTGTCTTCTGGGACAGAGGAAAACCAGTCTAGTTCTTGCACATGACATCCCTTTAAATACTTAATGACAGCTAGAACCCCCAGTCTACCCTCAAGTGTTATCTTCCCCAGATTAATCTCTCTTACAGCAGATCCTTACAGGGCATGGTTTCTGTCTTTCCTGCCTTCATAGTCAACCTCTCCTGGACTCACCAGAACTTAAAAAGATCCTCCAGATGTGGCTTGACCAGAATAGAGCACAGTGAGATTGGATTGTTACCTCCCTCATCCATTTCCTTTTTATCCTGGACATAACTAGTTGTTGTAAAGAAAAAATAACATTTGCAAAGCCCTTCACACAGTGCCTGGCATATAGTAGGCCCTATTTAAATACTTATTCACTTCCCTCTCAGTAAGCAGTTGTTTTTGTGTTTTCTTCCCCATCAGATTGTGATCTTTCTGAGGGCAAGGACAGCCTTTTGCCTTTCTTTGTCTTACCAGTGCTTAGCACAGGGCCTGGCACATAGTAGGTGCTTAATAATGCTTATTGACTGATTATTAATATAACCTAGGACCATGTTAGCTTTTTGAACTATAGGGTCAAACAGTCAAAGTTCAGATAATAGTTCACTGAAATCCTAAGAAATTTTTCAAATGAACTGTTTCCCATGCCTCCCATTTTGTAAAAAAAAATAAAATCTTATTTAGTTCAGCCCATAATTCTAGACCCATGAAATACTTTTGGAGTTTCCAGTGTGTTCTCTGCTTCTCTCAATTTTGTGTCATGTACAGATTTGATAGGCATGCTTTCTATGACTTCATCTGAAAATGATGCAGAGAACGAGACCTGGGACATATCTTTGCGGGAGAGCCCCAGAGCTCTTCTTCTGACTTGACACACACACACACATTAGGCTGGCTTTTCCTTCAAAGGTGTCAAGTCACCTTGGTTGGCTCATGGCACTAAAGACTCAGATAAGAATTTCTTCATCACCTGAATACAGAGCAGCCATGAGGAACTCTTTCTGATGGATCGTAATGCTTAACTCAGGCAAGGGAGCTATATGCTCAGCTGAATCAACTTGAGGTATTGTTATTGAGTAACCTCCTGTTATAGCTAAGGAAATCTGTTATTAACTTCTGAATGACCTGCAAATGTCTTATTTTATTCTAGTATTGAATATAAATTCCAAGAAGATTTGCTTAAGTTAGATCCAGCTCAGAACCATCATCCAGTCCCTCACTCTTCATGTTGTCCATATGAATATCATGGAGCAGTTTTTCAAATTAATCCCTTGCTAAAATCTAGATGGACTAGGTTGATGACATTACTTTAATCTAGTACCCAGGAGTGTGATGATAAATGCTTAACAACCAGCTCCTCAATTTAAAAAAGTACACAACACATTTTTAAGTTTAATCTTTGTTAGATAATCAACAAAACAATAAATCAAGCTCTGGTTTGTAGCAATTTCTAAGGTATAAATGCTCACACTTAAAATTTAACAATCTGGGTAGGATCTGACTCCAGCACACCCCTGTCACTAGTGGGCTAATAACCTTATCAGTAATGTACATGAGGTTAGTCTGGCAAAACTCATTCTTGGTAAACCTGTTCTGACTCCCAAAGATCAACACTGTCCTTTATAAACGCTTACCAACCATCCCTTTGATGTAGTCTAGAATTTTGTCAGGAATCTAAGGCAAGTTCTCTACCCCATGATTTGAAGATTCTATCCCTTCCCATTTTTGGAAATTTGAGTGACTTTTGCCCTCCTCCAGCCCTATGATACCACCCCATATTTTTTTCACCAGCTATTTCAGGGCTACAAGTTATAGTTTGTTAGGATCTGGTGACCTGAACTCATTGAGAATGGTTAGGTGCTCTCTCAAGTATCTTGGGTTTCAATACATGTTAATCATTTTAGTTAGTAGGAAAAAAAAAATTCTGTTGGAGTCAGTGGACACTTAGTGACTGCTGTGTGCTAGGCTCCATATTCATCACTGGGGATACAAAGACAAAAGTGAAAATAGCTCCTACCCTCTAGGAGTTTACCTTCTATGAGGGGAGAAATATGTACACAAAATACATATGAAGCAAATTCAAAGTGATATACTAGAGAACCGGGCTGTGAGCCAATGCAATAATTGCCTCTGAGTATAAGGATTTTGATCATAAAGTAGATACTTAACAAGCACTCTGACCTTTTCAGAGGACATGAGATAAAAACAGAGATAAATAGTAGCAATAGGGACAACTGAGTAGGTTTGAGAAAATTTTTAAAATACAGTGCAATGAATAGAGTTCCAGGCCTGGAGTCAGGCAGATCTGAGTTCAAATCCAGCCTCCTTGTGACCCTGTGCATATCACTTAACCCGTTGTGCCTCAGTTTCCTCATCTGTAAAGTGAGTTGGAAAAGGAAATGGCAAACCACTTCACTGTCTTTGCCAAGAAAACTCCAAATGGGGTCACAGTCCGAGTCAACTGAAATGACTGAACAACTACAACAAATGTGACTCAGAACAAAGCAGTGGCCCTGAGGGCTTTAGGCCTGGGGTGTCCAATGCTTCTTCATGTGACCTCAGCCAGATTAAGATGTAATTGGGAAATACTTAACAAGAAATAAAAATACAGTAAAACATAAATAATACATTTTTTAAAAAGTAAAATACTAATGTTTAAAATGCTGAAATAAAAGCGTCCAGAGGGGATTGTGGAATCTCTCTCCCCAGAGACCTTCTGAGTGCTTCTTTGGCAACATCCCATAAAGATTAAAATGTGTTCATGTTTTTAAAATATTTTGTTATTGTCTTCTGAATTTCCTTTCTAACCTAGCCAGTATTTAACACTGTATCATTTAATGCCCCAGGGATAGACAGGCACTCTTGAGAGCTTTTTTCTTTATAGTTGTATTGCTTTCGGTCTGAGTGATAAATGGCCAACCTACCCAATTGTCCCTATTGCTATGGCTAATCTCCATTTTTACCCTTCACCGTCCTCTGAAAAAGTCGGAGTGCTTGTTAAATATCAACTTCTTGGTCATCATCCTTGTAGTCAGAGGCAGTTATTACATTGGTCTTCAGTCTGGCCCTATGACATTACTTTGAATTTACTTCATGTGTGTTCAGTAACTTTTCAGTCGTATCTGACTCTTCATGGCCCCGTTTGGGATTTTCTTGGCAACGATACTGGAGTGGTTTGCCATTTGCTTCTCCAGCTCATTTTGCAAATGAGGAAACTGAAGCAAATGGGCTTGCCCAGGGTCACACAGCTAGTTGAACTCAGATCTTTCTGACTTCAGGCTCAGCACTTTATCCACTGAGCCACCATGGATTTACTTCATACATATTTTATATACATGTTTTTCCCCTCGTAGAATAAATGGCCTATAATATTTACTAATCATACCTTTGTGGATTTGATTACCTCCCTCCCCTCCCACAGCCAAAAACTTCATTTTCTCAATGTATCTTATGTCAGCTTGGTGTTAGGAAGAAAGTAATGTGAACAGATTCATTTGCACTAACTTGGAATGACTGATAGGCTCTTAAATCTTAAATATCCCAAGAAACAATTGACTCAAGCTTACCTCCACAGTAATAAGTTGATTCAACTTCATGCAACTTTCCAGTAAACAATCTGTGATGAATAGCTGAGTTCATTTTTGGGGATCAGTATTTATTGAACTGTATTAACTGCAATCAGTAAAGCAGTTTTACCTTTAAAAAAATTTTAAGGCCAGATTCTTGTAATCCAAGAGAATTTCAAATTTGCAGAATTACAGGCAAAGTAACAGACTCAGGAAAACTTTCAGACAGTGTTGGAGAAAGATTTGGTGGAAGTTAATAGACAGATTAATGTCCTCTAACCAGAACACACCCACTTTTCCTAAGATGTCCCTGGTTTTCAATTTCTTTCATCAATTTAGAACCCACAGATTCTGTCTTAGCTTCCAAGTTCATTTTTTTGCAAGATTTAGGGGTTTCTGACTGAAGAGGTAGGGCAGAGATTATTGCTTGTAATTTCTAAATCAGGTACTGCCTTCTATTCTGAGGCCAGGTATACTCAGTAATACATATGAGTTGGCATAAATCATAAAACAATAATAACTAGCATTTATATAGTGCTTTAAGGTTTGAAATGTGATTTTCAAATATATCATTCGGTCTTCATATCCACCCAATAATCGGTGCTATTATTATTCCCACTAACAAAAGTGAGGTGGATAAGAGGTTAAATGACTTTTCCCAGGTCACACAGCTAGTCAATGTCTGAGGCTGAATTTGAACTCGGGTATTCCTGACTCCAGGTCCAGCACTGTGTTCACTGCATCACTTAGCTTTGTCCTGTCATCAGTAAGAATGGAGAGTGTGAAATCAGGGCTTCTCAACAGCAGGTTACAAATTCATGGCATACTCCTAAATCGCTACTTGTAAGTGGTTCCTAATGAATGAACAGGATGCTCTGTGTTCCATTTCACTCCCACACTCCCCCTTTCCTCCCCACCACACATCTTCCTTCTGTCACCTCTCCAGGTTACAGGTAGGTAGGTATGCCCTTTATCTGAAGATGAACAATTCAGCCTTTGTTGCTGAAAATCGCATGAAAATCTCTTTTCCTCATAGTTGTCTTCGTTAGGAGATAAGCCAGGGATTTGAAACTCGTGTGCAATGTTTGTGTTTTATTTTTTACTTGTTCAGGACACAGTGCTTTACACCTGGCAGCCAAGAACAGCCATCCTGAGTGCATTAAAAAACTTCTTCAGGTAAAGTAGTGAAACCTTTAAACTTTATCTTATCTTTTTTTTTTTTGCTTAGAAGCTTCTTCTTCCTTCAAGGCATCTTAGGTAACTACTTTACCTTTTTCTGTAATCCTTTTTAGTGCAGAATAGTGTGTTTTCCTGAGAAGCTTCACCATGGGAATGGTATCCTCTGGGGAAAAAAACCCAGCTTGGAATGCTATTCCCATAGCAACCCTATGAGCAAGAATAATCCCCAATCCAAATCTGGTGCACCTTCCTGGGGCCTAGATTAGTTCCACAACCCTCTTTGCTCAGTCCTTCCCGCCCCCCCCCCCCCCCCCCCCCCCCCGAGCCCCCCACCCCTCACCCACCCCCCCCCCCCCCCCCCCCCCCCGTCCTAAGGAAAGGACAAGTTCAGAAATAGTCTCTATCCAAAATAGCCAGAACAGTTTGTAAATTACTTCTTTATCTCCCTGTCCTTAACCCTTTAACTAACTCATTAATTCTCTTCTGAAACTGTCAAACACTATTTCCCTAATTGTTACAGGAATAGCTTCCAGTATTTTGACTTTTATCTATAGCAAAGGGTATGGTGTTCTTTCTTTAGGTGGGGGGGAAACAAAGATAACGCTAGCTCTGGTTTGGTGGTCTTACCCAAAAGCTTATGACTGAGTTTAAAACTCAGTCTTTAGTGACATTAAATGGCAGTACAGATAGTGACATCCAGCTGTTGCTGGTCATATTGCATCCTAGGCATTTCCACTAACACAGGAAAGAGTTTGGCTTGGAGAAGACAACCAATAAAATATTTGTTCACAGTGATGGCTTATTTGTTGCCTTCCCCTTCACAGACACCATTTGGGATCAGGCATCTTGCCATCATTTCGCTTTGTTTTTCTCATGCAAAAGTGCGCTCACATTCTTAAACTTTTCAGGGTCTGGTGATCACACAGCTTCTCGTCTTGCATTAAATGATGCAAGCTGCCCTGAGTGCCAGGAATGCTTAAATTTAGCAGGTCTTTGAAGCTTAATTCAAGAACAGCAGATTTATATCTTTGATTTGTGTGTGTGTGTGTGTGTGTGTGTGTGTGTGTGTGTGCAGTTTTCTTCTGAATGCAGTTAAAATAAAAGCTTCCATACCAATGCTGTGTGAGGCCAGGAGCAATCCAAGAGAATATAAACTCCTTGAACACAAAAACTTTCATTGTTGTCTTTATATTCCTGATGTGGAGCATAGCATTTTATTCATTTGTTGTAGATGGTATATCTATATCTATCTATCTATCTGTCTATTGAATTGTATTTCACCTGGATCTGTAACCATTGTCATAAAGCTAGTAAAGGTTAGGAGGATCTGGGTTTGACCAATCCATCAATCAATAAACATTTATTAAGCAACCTATTTCTTATTGTTGTCATTTCGATTGTGACTGGCTCTTCATGACCCCATTTGAGGTTTTCTTAGCAAAGATATGGAGTGGTTTGCCATTTCCTTCTCCAGCTTATTTTACACATGAGGAAATCAAGGCAAACAGGGTTAAGTGAGTTGCCCAGGGTCACGCAAGTAGTAAACTTATGAGGCTGGATTTGAACTCAAGTCTTCCTGAGTCCGGGCCCAGGGCTCTATCCATTGTACCACCTAGCTGTCCCCAGAGCAGCAACAACAATAACATATAATAGGAACTATGTTAATTTTGGGTTTAAATAAGTCCTTCCTCTGACAGTACCATTAATTCTATGACCATAGGCAAGTCACTTAGTTTCTTAGTGCCCTTAGAAATATTCTAAGACTTAAAACACCCAGACCAGTTGCCAGTCTGTTTTGGTAAAGAGAGTTTTCCCATTTACAGTGTCCCACAGTAATGAAATCACAGACCTAGACAAGGGAAAAAAAAACAACCATTTAGAGGCCTTTCCAGTAGGGGTAGGGGTGTGTGTGTGTGTGTGTGTGTGTGTGTGTGTGTGTGTGTGTGTGTGAGAGAGAGAGAGACACGTTATGGACGCCTTTGGCAGTCTGCTGAAGCCTTCAGACTAATGTTTTAAGATTGTTAAAATTAAATGCATAGCATTATAAAGTAAACCAATTTTATTAGACTGCAGTTGTCAAAATAATTTTAAAGGTTCATCAATTCTGCTTCAGAGTTAGGTTGTTCTTTGTTGGCTATCTGATTTCACTTCAGCTTAGTTACCTCCCGTCCTGAAATCTCGTTGTGGTCCTCTTACTTGCCTTATGGGTCTGGCTTTGTCTCTTCAGCTAAAACTGATTCTGATAAACTAGAGGTTCTGCTGGGCCAGGACCACATAGGATCATAGATGCTGAGTTAGAAGAGACCTCAGAAGTCACTGAGTCCAACCTATTCATTTTACAGACGAGGAAACTGAAGCCAAGGGAAGTTAAGTGGCCTGTCAGAGGTCGAATGGATAGTAAAGCATCAGCAGAAGAATCTGAATCCAGGTCCTCTGACTCCAGTGCCTCTTAGCCCTGTACCATGCTGTCATCCCATAGTCAGGCTTCTAGTATAATTTTCTTTCTGTTTATATAGAAATGCATGTGCATAGAATTTTTTTCTGTGTTGTTTAAAGTTCTGAAGGTTTGATCTGTGTTTTAGTAAAATTGGATCCAAATGTAATAAACTGTAAACAGATCTTCATTCTTTCTGGTGCTAAAAGATACTCCTCTCATTTCTGAGGCTCCCTCTTCATGTTCCCCCAATTCTCAAATGACTATCATAACTTTATTTTCATTTTAGAATACTTGTGAAAGCCTCATGTCTCATATTGGGAGCACTGTGTTTGAAGACAGGGCAAGTTGAATTAGAATAATTATTCAAAATATATGTATATATTGTGTTTGTGGTTTTTGTTTTTCAGTCTAAATGTCCAGCAGAGAGCACTGACAATTCTGGGAAAACAGCTTTACACTATGCAGGTGAATTTTTCCTTCTGTTTCTATACCTTTATCTCTGTCTTTTTAATTTAATTTATTTTATTCTGAGCTTAAGTAATAAAACAAGTATTTCCATAACATAATAGAATAGGGGAAAATAGGGGAAACATGAAACTACAAATCTCTATTGTGTACAACTTGTGATTCCTTTTAGATATATAATAAAATTATCATGTAACTTCTTTTTTTTTCCCTTTTTTTTCTCCCCCTTCCCCCCATCTCTTATTTATTTATTTGTTTGCTTTTTGGTGAGGTAGTCGGGGTTATGTGACTTGCACAGGGTCACACAGCTGGTAAGTGTCAAGTGTCTGAGGCCAGATTTGAACTCGGGTCCTCCTGATTCCAAGGCCGGAGCTTGTGCCACCTAGTTGTTCCCCCTCCCCCCCATCTCTTGAAGAGATTCAAACCTCTTATTTCTCCTATTCCATCTCCTCATTTAACCTTTCATACTCAAGGTGCACCTCCCTCTAGCTCTTCAGCAGAGAGTTCTCATTTTAATTCAATTCCATTCAGTAAACATTAAGCACCTACTGTGTGCCAAACAGTTCTAAAAGCTGGGATACAAAAAGAGACAGAAGATAGTCCTTACCTTCAAGTAGCTTACAGTCTACTGGGGAAGGTGACATACAAACATGTCAAGGCCTCAAAGCCACAGGTGACCTTCTAGGTCCTTGGGTGTGGCCTTTTCCTGAGTCCAAGTTTTAGAGAGCAAATCCTTTTATTAAGGGGATTTGTTCTGTGAAGTTTGGATTCAAAGAGTTGAACTTGAGGACCTAGAAGGCCACATGTGGCCTCAAGGCCACAGGTTCCCCACCTCTGAATATACAAAACAATCTATATACAGGATAAATAGGAAATAATTAATAGAGGGAAGGCACTAGAATTAAGAAGGGCTGGGGAAGACTTTCCTGTAGTAGGTAGGATTTTAGTTGGGGCTTCAAGGAAGTCAGAGAACCATTCTGTAAGAAAACTACCATTTACTTATAGTATTAAGTGCAGAGAAATGCCCACATGAGTGGCAATCATGGCTTTTATGCAGTTGTTCAGTGAGCAGGCACTTAAAGCTTACTATGTGTCAGGCTCTACACTAAGAATTGGAAAAACACTGCAAGTAGAAAGAAAGATGATCCCTCACTGAACTTAGTTTCTAATAGGAGAAAACAGCACATAGCACAAAGCTGAAGAGCAGGAGAAGGAGGAGAAAAGATGTAGAATGTGACTGTGAATGTGATCATGAGTTGAAAGGAGTTGAAAGCAGTGACGACAGAAAATCCAATACAAATGTTTTTAGTTAAACCTTTAATTTTCCACCAGCTCTTGACTTTTATTATCATTGTACAGAGATGAACTGTCATAATTTTTACCATTTAGTTTCTTAAGAAAAGGGATTATTTTGTGCGTGTCTTTATATGTTCAGGGCCTCTAATTCAGTGCCCAGTGCACAAAAGGTACCCACCCAGTCTATCAGCAGGAACTTAACAAGTATTTTCTTGGTGCCAGGTTGTTAGTAGAATTAGAGTCATTATTATAGGAATTAGGATTGCTGACAGCCATGGTTATTTACCTTGAATTTATTTTGCATTTGTTTTCCATATACTTATATGTATATGTGTTGTTTCCTTCAATGGAGTGTAAACTCATTGAGGTCAGGAACTGTTTCGTTTTTATCTCTATAAACCCAGTGCCCGCCTCCTTGTAGGTCCTTCATAAATGCTTGTTAATCGATTCGGTTCATGGTACTAAAAGGAAGCCCAATGAAAACACAGTGACACTGAGCCCTGAGGTGCCAACTTTAAATAGTTCTTTTTTTTATTTTTTTGGCTAGGCAGTGGGGTTGAGTGACTTGCCCATGGTCACACAGCTAGTAAGTGTTATGTGTCTGAGGCCGGATTTGAACTCAGGGCCTCTTGAATCCAGGGCCAGTGCTCTATCCACTAAGGCACCTAGCTGCCCCTAAATAGTTCTCTTAAAAGTTGAGATTACTGAGGGGAAGCTAGGTGGCACAGTGGATAGAGCACTGGCCCTGAAGTCAAGAGTACCTGAGTTCAAATCTGGCCTCAGACCAAACACTTGACACTTACTAGCTGTGTGACCCTGGGCAAGTCACTTAACCCTAATTTCCTAACAAAGAAAAAAAAAAGTTAAGATTACTACCTTCCTCCCTTCCCCAGCCATCCATCCTTTGAAACCAAGAATAAAAAAGAGAAAGAAAAAAGAAAGTTGAGGTTAGGCAATGTAACTCATTTTTAAAAACATAAATGGAGCTTGTCAGTGATCTTGAGTCTGTAAGAGACAAGATGAAAAATATTTTTTTATAATTGTCAATAACATCTCACTACAAGGCATCTGACTTGGTGGTTTTCCATTTTATTACATGTTCCTTTTTAATGAAATAAGATTTGGGGATGGGGTGAGTGAAAGAGAGAAAACCATGTGATCTGTTGGGAATTTTGTGTTTTTTTCCCTCAGCGGCACATGGATGCCTTCAAGCAACTCGAATTCTCTGTGAGCACAAAAGCCCTGTTAACCTCAAGGATTTGGTGAGTACCATTCACACCAGTAAGTCACCAGAGGTGGAGGGGGAAATTGATTTACAAAGCACTTTGGGGTATCTCAGTGGCTCTTTCACTACAGCATCCTAAGGGCCATTGTGACTTCAGCACATTTAATGGAGACTTTGGCATTTGGTAAATACTCCCTTAGTTCCTCTTCTGAAAAAGAGAGATAATACAATCTTACTCTTCTAACCTTAAAAAAAAATAAGAGGATTAATTTCCAAATGTCTATAGTGTATTCCACAAAGAATCTTATGTAAATCTATAGTATAGCACTGTATTATTCTGTCAGAAGTGAAACACTTGACATATGAATTCTGGCCATGTAAATGTGTACTTCATTACTTATTGTAGGCTCATAGATTTAGAGATGATAGTCACCTTAAATATCAACAATGTAACTTTTTCATTTTATAGATGAGGAAATTGAGACCCAGAAAGGTTAAGTGATTTGACCAAAAGTCATATAAGTATTAAGTACCAAAATGGAGATTCTGACAGATCAAATATTCTTTTGGGAAAAAAAAGTTTTTATTGAAAGCTTTTATTTTTATGTCACTTTTTTTTTTTTTTTTTTTTTTTTTGTCGAGGCAATTGGGGTTAAGTGACTTGCCCAAGGTTACACAGCTAGTAAGTGTCAAGTTTCTGGTCTGAGGCCAGATTTGAACTCAGGTCCTCCTGATTCCAGGGCCTGTTCTCTATACACTGCCCCAAAGAGTTTATATTCTATTTTTATTTTATTTTATTTTATATTGGTGAGACAATCAGGATTAAGTGACTTGCCCATTTTTATGTCACTTTCATTTGTCATTATTTCCTTCCCTCTCTACCTTTACTCAGACAACCATTTTTGTAATTAAAATGTAAAATGAAAGAAGGGAAAAAACAGTTCAGCAACCCATCAGTCAAGTCTGACAGTTATGCAGAATTCCACACACATCGTCCTCCCCCCTTCCCCTTCCTCCTTATCCTCTCCTTTTTGGGACAGTCTTGGACATAGTTAAACAGTATTTAGATGAACAAATTGTTATTTTAGAGGGAGGAGGAGAATAGTCTTTCTCCATTTGCATTGATGTCCTTGTGTACATTGTTTTCCTGGTTTTGTCTGTTTCACTCTGCCTCAGTTCATGTAAGTCTTCCCATGTTTCACTGAATTCTTCATATTCCCCAGTTATGTTCCCCAGTTAAGAGGACCAAAGCTCTTTCCACTGTACTATACTTCCATGATTTCACTGTGTGGGTACTCCTCTATTCATGCATATGACAACCCCTTCATTACTTAGTATAGAATGATGGTTTTCTTAAGCAAAAAGGAATTATCTGATGGCCATCCTTGTGGTGATAAACTTCTTCAAACTTATCTAGGCTGATTTCTGAGATAATTAGATATACATGATTTGTCTTTGGCCGTGTGTGTGTGTGTGTGTGTGTGTGTGTGTGTGTGTGTGTGTGTACGTGTGTACGTACACAAAAAAATATATATATATATAGTATACATAACACATATATTTTTATGTGTGTATAGATATACAAATATAGTATCTCTTCCTAACAGCTTTTTTTTTTTAATTTTATCAGTAAAATTTGTTGCTTCATGAGAAATCAGAGAACCTGCAAAGTTAGATTGAGTGTCCCATCTGGACGTACCATGTATTTTGAGGAAAAAGCCGATTGTTACCTTTCCAGTTCTCATTTGCCTTACTTATTTTGCTGACAAATTATCTCAGACCACAGATTCTTGAGATTATGACAATTTAAAAAAAAAAAGACAAGGAATTAAAAAGGCAAATTGAAAGCAAACATATTGGGATTGATTGGTAGAAAGTGCTTAGAGAGGACCGGGTCACGTGAGATAGAGATTAGTTTTGCTTATAGTTGATCCTTTGGCAGAAGCTTCCATTCTTTTGTCATCTTGATACCTACACTGTCTTATGAGGGGCTGATTATTGAAAGCACATATCTTAAGGTGTTGGGAGAACTTGAGAATGTGAGACGAGACTGTCTTCTCATTCCTTTTCTTGGAAGAAAGCTTTTTTCCAGCGACGGTAATGGTGTAATGGCCCTGCACCTACCTGCTTTCCCCTCTGCCCCAAGTCTTTATCTCTGGTAATTACAAATGTTCCTTTTACCTACTTCATCCTTCATCCTTTGGACAATTCCTCTCTCCAAGGCTTACATGTCTGGGAAAGCTTGATCATCAAACTACATAATAAGTATTATGTTGCAAAAGTTCACAGCAGTACTGTAGTGACAAACTGTATGATAGTACACCAAACATGAAACCACTAGTGCAAGACAAGAATTGGCTTGGAGGGAACAGGGCACTTTGTAATTCTGGCTACTGGTATGTGAATTGAAATCTTGATCTGAATGTGTTTCCTAGGATGGGAATATACCTCTGCTTCTTGCAGTACAAAATGGCCATACTGAAGTATGCTGCTATCTCTTGGATCATGGAGCAGATGTCAATTCCAGAGACAAAAATGGAAGGTACCAGAAAATTAATCTTGTTTATGATACTACTTTGGCAACATGGACCTTACGTGTGTTTTTAGAAAATTACAGCTATGTTTTGGATGGTTTACTATGGGACGATTTTCTTCCTGCCTTGTTGGAGCAGCAAGGCCATGGTTAATTGAGGAAATGTTTCCCAGACTCTTGATGGTACTTAACTAAGTCTATGATGTGGCCGTTGAAGGCGAAAATGAGCATCACTTTGGGTGGACTGCGTTGTCAAATCTGTGAACCCAGTGTTTTCTTTTTCTTAAGATTCTGGGCAAATTGCAAATAATATGAAATGCCTTTAGCTGAGAGGAGGATAAAGTTTAAGCACACATTGCAATTAAGTATTTTTTTTTTAATCTCTTGCCTATGATATATGAATTGCATCTGTGCAGAACAACAGCGTGGAGATTGGTTGAAATCCTCCAAGCGATCTTGGCTTCTTAGTGGTCTAAAGTCAGTTACCAAAAGTTACTAGTAATTGTATGGTGCATCATCTTGTTGGTTTACCTTGACTAAGTCATAATCAGTGTCCATTTCTATTAGGGTTTTTAAATTATAAGTAATTTTGTGGCCCCAGCTCATTTTGCATAATTGGGTAAAATCCTAAAGTTTGAAGAGAGAAGAAAATAAAAATATTAATAACTAAGATAAAATAAATATCCACAAATTGTGTACTACCAAGTTCAGAAGAAAAGTCAACATGAGTGTTCTCTCCACTTTGGATCCTGAGCTGCTGTATACAGCAGTCTAGCAAAGTGACAAAACTATACCCCCAAACTCCGGTGAACTTAAAAACAGAACTCCGATTTGGGCGGGATTTCATTGAAAATTTAATCAGTCATTGGAAAGAATGCCCCAAAATATTGACTTATAGAAAAGCATTAAAATTATTGTCAACCACCTTACATAAAGGTAAGAAAGATGGCCCTGTCGTATTACTGATAGAGAAAAATATATATATATCTTTAGATTCAGAATAACATTGATTTGAAAATATAAGTGTTTATGGAGCGGCTAGGTGGCGCAGTGGATAGAGCACCAGCCCTGAAGTCAGGAGGACCTGAGTTCAAATCCGACCTCAGACCAAACAATTGACACTTATTAGCTGTGTGACCCTAGGCAAATCACTTAACCCCAACTGCCTTTAAGAAAAAGAAAATGTAAGTGTTTAAAAATTAGTCGGGTTATTTAGCCATCTGTATGTTTTTTTTTTTCTTTTTGGTGAGGCAATCGGGGTTAAGTGACTTGCCCAGGGTCACACAGCTAGTAAGTGTCAAGTGTCTGAGGCTGGATTTGAACTCAGGTCCTCCTGACTCCAAGGCTGGAGCTGTATCCACTGCACCAGCTAGCTGCGCCGCCCCCCCTTTTTTTTAAATTTTTAAAAAGCATTTTAAAATGTTAGTGCAAGAATTCCACCGAATGTTATGTTTGAAACAAGAATTATATCATAGTAAAAAGCCCTGAACATAGGTAGGATGTGTACTTTGTCATCATGATCTAGTCTATTCTTAAATGTGTGTATACATTTAATTTCATATTTGTACTGTGCCATCAGTAAACTGAGAGAGAGGCTAAATCAATCTCTTTATCAGTCTCACTCTCCCTCCTTTCCTCTTCTCTCTTCCCTCTCTCTTTTCCTTTGTCCCTTTCTTCCCCCAACCAATAGCTCTTTATTCTTTTTCCTTGCCCCATGTCCCCTCTATTTTATCAAGAAAAAAAAATGGAAAGATTTCTCCAGAAAGCATGCATCTCTGTGTTTTCTTAGGACTAAACTGGTATCTCCCTTTTTTCTCCAGAACTACTCTTATCCTGGCTTGTGAAACTGGCAACTCTAACATGGTGGAAGCCTTAATTAAAAAGGGTGCAGATTTAAACCTTGTGGATTCTCTTGGACACAATGCCTTACATTATTCCAAACTCTCAGAAAATACAGGAATTCAAAGCCTTCTATTATCAAAAATCTCTCAGGACACTGGTATGTGAAAGAAAATAGCCAGTGTTGTTTTAAAGTTTTCCCACTATATTTTTCCCCAAAGGATAAAATAATTTAAATGTTAGATTTTTTCTGCTTAAAGTATCTTGATGAAGGTAAACAGGAAAGAGAAATCATAAGAGACTTATTAAGGTTGAACTGTTTACATTCCTGCATGAAAAGATGATATTTGTAACTCATGAGACCTTTGTCAGTATTAGGATAGTTGGAGGGAAAAAATTGTATGTATGTGTATTTAGATAGATAGATAGAGGGCACAGGGTGAGTTGAAGAAGAAGGGGTCATATCTGGAGAATAAAATTAAGGGGTGAGAGAGGATTACACTAGGAGAAGGAGAAAGGGAAAGGTAGAACAGGGCAAATTATCTCACAAAAAAAAAACAGAAAAGGCTCTTACAGTGGGAGGGGAACTGGGGAAGGTGAGAGGAAATGAGTGAATCTTATTCTCATAGGATTGGACTTAAGGAGGGTATACCATACACACTCAATTGGGTATGGAAATCTGTCTTACCCTACAGGAAAATAGCAAGGGAAGGGGACAAGAGAGTAGGGGGATGATAGAGAGGAGGGCAGATTGGGAAAGGGGGCAATCAGAAGCAAACACTTCTGAGGAGGGACAGGGTCAAAAGAAAGAATAGAATAAATGGGGGGGTGGGATAGGATTAAGGGAAATAGAGTTAGTTTTTCATAGCATGTCTACTATGGAAGTGTTTTGCATAACTGCACAAGTATAGCCTATATTGAGTTGCTTGCCTTTTCAATGAGGGTGGGTGGGGTGGGAGGAAGGGAGAAAATTTGGAATCCAAAGTTTAAAAAAACACATGTTTAAAAAAAATGTTTTCACATGCAACTGGGAAATAAGAAATACAGGAAATGGGGTATAGAAATCCATCCTGCCCTACAGGAAAATAGAAGGGGAAAGGGGTTGAGATAACAGGGAAAGCAGACTAGGGGAAGGGGTATTCAGAATGCATGCTATCTTGGGGTGGGGGGAGGGGCGAGATGGGGTAAAAATTTGGAACTCAAAGTCTTGTGGAAGTAAATGTTGAAAACTAAAAATAAATAAGAAAACGGGGGGGGGGGGGGGGGAAAAAAAAAATATCTTGATGAAAACCTGAGGTGTTGGTTTTGTTACCTAACCTACCCCCCCCCCCCCCCGAAAAAAGTGGATTTGCATCTTTAAGATTGATAAAGTTCATTTTCCCCCCTTTCTCTACAGATGTAAAGACTCCGACAAAACCAAAGCAGGTATTTATTGGAGGGGGGGTTGCCTTTTTTCAATAGTAGGAATCTTTAAATGTTTGGCTCAGATAACTGTGTGCTCTGTTGCTACAGTAATGCAGATTAAATGAAAAATTTGACAGAACTGGAATGTCATTCTTTGGAAGTCTTAATCCAGTGTTTTGAGGTGGTGAAATATATTTCATAGAAACAAATTTAGAGCTGTAAGCAACCTCTGAGGCCACTTAGACCAACACCTTCTTTTTACAGATGAAGAAAGCAAGGTACAGAGGTGAGGTGACTTATTCAGGGTCACATGCGTAGTAAATGACAATCAGGATTTGAACTCATCTTCATATTCCAAATCCAATATTCTTTCCATTGAACTCAACTGCATGTAATGTTTGGAGCTGATACTTCAAAAAAAAAAAAAAACTTTAAACTTAGAAACTTATTCATATAAAAATTAATTTAGGAAAACCCAACCCTGGGACTTAGCCTTAGAATAATCCTTAAATTATGGTCATGGAATAAAACTTACAGTGCTCTGTAAACTTATGATATTTGCTACATAACTACACAACTCAGGAAGATTTAAATTGACTTAATTTAAAAGAAAGGGAAAAAACCTAGTTTTTATTGGTATTTTAAAAGATCTTGCTTTTTTATGTATTTAAGTCAATACTTTGTAAATTATGGATTTTTATGTAGTAGAGCTAGTTTAAGACCCCTTTTGTAGTCTGTTTGATCTGCCTATTTGGGTTTTGTGCTGAAAACTTTTTAACTGTTTGCCTTATTGGTAAGGAAGCATGCTCTTGGCAGTTTTTCATAGATATCTTGTTTGTTGTTGAGCAAATTTTTTTCCCCAGAACTACAGAGTACTTTATTAAATGCTAAGTACTGTGTTTACGAAAGTTAATTTTTGGGGAAAAGGAGAAGAATGGTATGCTATTGATTGAATGGGTTCTAGTATTGGCTACAATGCCACAAACATAAAGGGTTTTGTTTTTTTTTTTAAACCTATTGGACCAAGTATTCCAAAGAAAGGAGAAAAGAATCATGTTAAGAGGGAGGAAATTATAAGCAATGTATCCTATTATGTATACACTGCTCTTTACACAGTAGGCATTTAATAAATATTTGCTGAGTCAGTGACTACAATAAATGATTTTTTCCTTCCAACCTTTCACCACCTTATTTCACTTTTTGTTTATGCTTTTCTCCCCCTTATTAAAGCATGGAATGCCAAAAGGAAACTTAGCATGCACAGAATACTGTGGTGTTTTGGGATTTTTTTTGTCATATGTTTCAGACCCAGGTATTTACATAAATTTATAGAGAGAGAAAAGAAGAAATGCATGTGCTACTGAGATTTTTTTTCTTGTTTGTTTTGGAAAAACTACTTGCTCAGACTTTACTAACCAGACTAACCCCCCTCCCTTCTCTGGCCTGTGAAACTTCCAGCATGATCAAGTCTCTAAAATAAGCTCAGAAAGAAGTGGAACTCCCAAAAAACGCAGAGCTCCACCACCTCCTATCAGTCCTTCCCAGGTAACATAAAATAAAATAAAAAGGAATAATATGGCAAAGTCAAACTTTTTTTTTAACTTTAGCACTAAAAGGATGAGGTCATAGAACTGAATGATATACTTGAACTTTAGCATTTTCTGTTTCTTAACATTACTTTGCATAGTACAGCGAAGGGATCTCATTACCAGTCATGAAAACAGGTTTGTTTTGCTTTACCACAAAACTGGGAGAAATGTACCAGGATCTAAGGGAGCCTAAAGAGGATATAGCTAAAAAGTTGTGGCTGAAACTTTATTTGAAGGTGATTTATTTTCAGTTTATATTCAGTTCTTAATTATCTGCGCAAATGGAGTTGGAACAGTGGTGCTGATCAGAAAAGGTTTTATTGGATCACCCCTTAAAAAAATGTACTATTCTAATTGGGTCAAAACTGAGGAAATATAAAATTGTTGTGCATTCCCTAAGTGTCCCTAGTGACTCGGGTGGGGGGTGTGTGTGTGTGTGTGTGTGTGTGTGCGCACGCGTGCGTGTGTGTGCGGGTGACCAAGCAAGGGCAAGAAAGAGAGAGAGAGAGAGAGTGTGAGAGAGAGCAGAAGTTAGTGAAATAGCAAATAAAAACATCCTGGTTAGAATCTTTATACAGATATTCTACGAAGGAAGAAATCTATTCAAAGATAGAATAGAGAATCATGTATCTTCCATGGAGTGTCTTTAAAAGCATTTTAGTTTACTTATCCATCATTTTCTCCAGTTCCAAAGTTTCTCATGGGCTGTGGGTTGTTTGAGTTTGGGGTTGAACTAAGTTGAAAATAGGTAACCTCTTCCGTTTAAAATTCGGTTTGACTACTACTCACCAGGAGGGTTAGGTCTCTTAGCAATAGATAATTAAGTTACCACTTTGGTACTGACTTATACAAGTGGAAAAACAGAATTTGAGGAAACATCCTCTATTAGTGATTTTGTGTTTTGTTTTTCAGTTGAGTGACCTGTCTACGCCATGTTCAGTAACTTCAACCCCATTGTCAGGAAAAGAACCAGTCTTTTTCCCTGAGCAGTCTTTCAAGGTATTCTATCTTTTGTGAATAAGTATATCACAGAATAAGCCTCTGTGGTCAGAGAGATCACATAGCTTGACGGAAAAAAACAAAATACTCATACAAAATATTTCAATTAAATACGTATTTGCTTAACAACCACAACTTGGGAGGAAGAATAAAATCTTTAATGATTAAAATGAAACTCTGAACAACACCCACTTCGTCTTATCTCAGGGCTGTTCCAGCAAGGTGTTTCATTTTAGATCCGTGTTTATGTGAAGAAGGTACCGTTGACGACAGTGCCTGGTAGCTAATCTTTCTCTTCCCAGGAACATTATAATCAAATGTTCTAGACCCTTCAGTCAGGGAAAAGAAGTTATAGTACTGTAACTTAATATCCTTGTCTCTTCAAATGTGGCAATGGCTCAAAAGAAATCCTTCGTTCCAAAGAGGAATTCTGCCAACAACCGAGTGATTTGGGAAAGAGGAAGGGAAAAGAGTTCACTTTCTGGGAGGGGAGTGTTATGAGTGAAGCTGTTCTAAAAACAAGAATTTTCCTCATTCTTGCACCTTCTTTATCTGGAAAAAATCTGACTGCTTAAGCTTTTCCTTGTAAAAAAATTGTTCCTTGGGTCATTATCTGCTGTTCATGTAAATGAAGTATTTTATTTGTAGCAGGTCCCTCTCCTCAGAATGAGAGCCTCGATTTGAAGTTCCTGGAATGTTTTTTGCAATGTAGATTGAGATTCACAGAAAAAGATTTCCAAGAAAGGGTGAATTAGAGGAAATCATTCAGGGCTCCCATATCAGGGCATATAAGCAATTTTTTTTTTATTAAAACACTTCAAATGAGATAATCTTACTATATGCAATTGTGTTTAGTTTTTTAATGTGTATTCTTTATTGTTATATCTTAACTAAAGGTTAGTAGGAGATTATTAACACCAGATAACTTATTGGGGGGGAGGGTAGCGTGGGGCAATGAAAAGGTATTTTAATTTGGTATTCAAGGGCTTGTGTTTGAATCCCAGCTCTGCTACTTACTACCCACGTGACTTTGGGCAACTTATTAACCTTTCTAGGCCTCCTTTCCTTATTTGTAAAATAAGGGCCAGACTAGGTTCCTAAGGTTGTTTCCAGCTCTCATTCTCTGAGCCATGATATGAAAATGCTAAAAAAAAACAAAAAAAAAACCATAACATTCTTAAGAATTCTTTTTAAACTTAGCAAATCAATTAATAGGTAGAAGGTTTGCCTTGTAATCAGGAAGTCTTGGATTTAAGTCCTATCTCTCACTCATACTAGCTGTGTGATAGTGGGCAAGTCAATTAACTACTTAGTATCCCAGGCTATCCAATTAAGGCAGTAATAGAGTTTCTTAGCTAATTAAATCACAGGTCTAATATTCTTCTCTTTCTGCTCCGCCCCCCCCCCCAAAAAAAAACAATTAGCAGCTAAGACTTCAGGTGGCCTTGTCATTTCTGATCTTAGGGCATAGCTCATTAAAAAAGCTTTCTTGTAGGCCAGGCATGGTCACTCAGACCTGCAGTCCTTGCTGCTGGGGAGGCTGAGGCTGGTAGATCTCATATACTTGAGAGTTGTAAGCTACTGGAATGAGCTAAACTGAATGAGTAGCCATATTGATTCAGTAAGCCTCCAGAAGTAGAGGACCCACCACCAGGTTGCCCCAGAAGGAATGCATCTGCCCAGATCAGAAACAGCATGTCAAAGCTCCTATACCAATCAGAATAGGGTCAGACCCTTAAGTAGCCCCAACACTTCTGGTCTGGGTAAGATAGGAAGACCTAGTCTTTAAGTTGTTAGATGAAATAAATAGATGCTTAAAACCTGCTATAATTTGTTTAATAACAATATTGTTATATTTGTTCAGTTAATTTTTTTTGTGTGTTTTTTTATAAGGACATATACATGTAAGAATATTCCTTCTCTGCCTATCTAAATTAGAAATGGGAATTTTCAGAGATTGTTACGATTTTGAAATGCTCTTTTGAAATCTGTTGCTTTTCTTTCCCCCCTCAAAAAAATTCTTCTTATTCTATAATTCTACCTGACTTCACTCAGACATGTGTTTTGTTTGTTTGTTTTTTTAAATGAAGAAAATGTTTCTCTGAAGCCTAATCAAAAACCTTTTGTTTCAGCAGGAAGAGATCACCTCTCTACGAGATAACAAAGACCGACTGAGTGATAGTACTGCAGGTAAGGTATTGGGGGGGGGGGGTTAAGGGTTGATGTCAGGGACAGAGGAGGGATGGCTAGCCCTTATCCCTTTTCAATTTCAGCACAGTGCTTCACATATAATAGGGCCTAATAAATGCTGATTGGATTTGAATTTCCATGTTCCTTTAAAGCAGCCTAGTGGGGACATTTTTAGAGAGACAGATTCCCACGTGTCTTTTATTAGCCTATGGGCCTTTAAATTGTAGCAGTGTTAAGCTTTCTATTTCCTAATGAAGAATGTATTGTTTATATTTAGGCAATAGGTTCAAAATATAGCAGTATATCTAGAGCAAAAATTACCTCATTTAAAGTTGTAATGATCCTTTCTACCCCCTAGACCCTTTCAAAGTGCCATGACCTTGTCGGTAGAGGACAGAAACCTGATGTGGGTACATACCCTTCACTGAAATCACAACTTGTGAGATGGCAAAATTGCTAATAGAACAAGTCCTTTGAATGCAAAAGCAAAATTTCCCCCTGCAGAATTTTTATCATGCATCTTATAATTTCAGTAAAAGTTGTAAGATGTGAGCTGATGCCTGTAATAAAGATAAACCAACATGTATTTCGTGCCTACTGTATGCTCCAAGCCATAAGTGCCAGAGTATTTGGATTTTGCATGAGCTTTGCCATTGACAGTTTTTGAGCAAGGAAACACATAGTTGAATCAGTGCTTTAAGAATCCTAAAAGTGCTATGACAGATAAATTAGAAGGGAAAGCTACTATACCAGTGTAATGGAACTGAGGGATATACAATTCCTGGCTTTGCTACTTACTACCTATGTGATGAGTTTCACTTTCTTCCTCTCTCTGATGAAGGGGCTAGATGACCTATGATCACTTCAGTCTTTGATCCAATGGTCAAATTATTGCTATAGCCTAGGAGTGTGGCAGTAGGGACCTGAGTCAGGAAAAGAGCAGATGTAAGATACACAAAGGAAGTAGAGAGAAGAATCAAAGAGGTTGCTGGGGTTTTTGAGTTAGGTAGAATGATGTAGTACCACAATCAGTTATAGGAAAATTGGGAGGGAAAGCCTTTGTGTTTTGTTTTTTTTTTTTTGGTGAGGCAATCAGGGGTTAAGTGACTTGCCCAAGGTCACACAGCTAGTAAGTGTCTGGTGTCTGAAGCCAGATTTGAACTCAGGTCCTCCTGACTCCAGGGCTGGTGCTCTATCCAGTGCACCAGCTAGCTGCTAGTCTTCCTGAGTTCAAATCTGGCCTCAGACACTTATTAGCTGGGCAAGTCATTTAACCCTGTTTGCCTCAGTTATTTTCTCATACTCTTCCACAGGTGGCTTGATGGCCAGGCTTTTCTCCTTTTCTTCAAGTTTCCCCTCCAACTCTCTCACTTTCTCTTCTGTAAAATGAGCTGGAGAAGGAATGGCAAACCACTCTAGTATCTCTGCCAAGAAAATCCCAAATGGGATCAAAGAGATTTGGACATGATTGAACAATAAGTTCAGTTTTAGACCTACTGAGTTTGAGGGGCATGAAAATGAACTCTTGTTTTTTTGAAGGTGCTGATAGTTTATTGGACGTGAGTTCTGAAGCCGACCAGCAAGATCTTCTCATACTCTTGCAGGCAAAAGTTGCTTCTCTTACCTTGCATAATAAGGAGTTACAAGACAAATTAAAGGTAAGTAGGCTGGGATTTTCTATATGTTCTATAATGTGAGATTACTTGATTTTTAGGGCCCTGTGAGGGATATTCAGAATGAGTTTGTTTTTTGATTTTAGTATCTTGTAGTTTGAAACCAGATCTTGAAACCACACCTTCACTTTTTTTTTTTTTTAGTCAAATACAGTTAATAGTTTTACAAATTATAGACATAGGAAACACCAGTCACTTATTTAGAAATTCATTTGGTAACTCAACAGATGCAATTAACTAGGTATAGGCAACTAAATGGTGCAGTGAAGAGACAGAACAGTGGGTCTAGAGTCAGAAAGATTCATCTTCTTGAGGTCAAAATCTGGCCTCAGGCACTTATTAGCTTTTTAACTCTGGGCAAATCCCTTAGCCCTGTTTGCCTCAGTTTCTCATCTCTAAAATGAGCTGGAATAGGAAATGGCAAGCCACTCCAGTATCCTTTGCCAGGCAAACTCCAAATGGAATCACAGAGAGTTAGATACAACTGAAAAACAACAATAACAGAATAGATTCAAGATGGGCAGTAAAGTAGTGCAGTGGCCTGAGTTACCTCACATACTAGCTGTATGACTCTGGCCAAGTCAATTGACCTCTCTTTGCCTCAGTTTCCTCATTTGTGAAATGAAGACCCTACCTCCCAGGGTCATGAGGATCAAATGAGATAATAATCATAAAGCACTTAGCATAGTGCCTGGCATATAGTAAGCACTATAAGAATGTTAGCTTTTATTATTAAGTGACATGTTCTCCCATGTACAGAAAAGAGGGGGAAAAATCCTCCTGCATTCTTCCCAGGAGAAGGGCCTTGACAGCTTCAGAGAAAACCAGTAATTTGTGGTATTTTCAAGACATTCCAGGGCATCTCATCTTAGTGGTGGTGCAGTATTAGTTGGTGTAACAGAAGAGTACCCCGTGGGACATGGGTTGCTTCTCCCATGTCCTGAATGACATTTCTCCCTAAGGCTGCATAGCCTAGGAAATGGACATTGATAGGTAACCGTGTTCCATTCAAGTAATAGATGTTGAAATCCTTCTTTCACTCTTCAGTTACTTGGTCAGCTCCTTATTATACTGGTAATGTTTAATTCTTTTTTTTTTTTTAAACAGGCCAGAACACCCAAGGAAGGGGAGGCAGACTTAAGCATTGACTCTTACCATTCTACCCAGACTGACTTGGTTCCAATAGCAGATAAACCGAGTGAAACCTCGGCCTTTGTTTTAACTCATACTTTGAGTAAAGGCACTAGCAGCAGTGACATAAAAATTCAGCAGCTACAGGAAGTTTTACAGGATGTGCAGATGAAACTGGATAGCTCGGAAGCTGAAAGGAGGGAGTTAAAAGCCCAGCTTCAATCTCGAGTTCCAGAATCAATTTGTTTAAACAGCTCCGAGATTTCAGAGAATGGCTCTGACCTCAGCCAAAAGCTAAAGGAAACCCAGAGCAAGTATGAAGAGGCTATGAAAGAGGTCTTGAATGTGCAGAAGCAGATGAAATTAGGCCTTGTTGCTCCGGAAAGGGAAGATAACAGTTACTCAAATCTCCATGAGCTGAGGGCCACGGATGAAGCAGTTGAAAAGCTCAAGCAAGATCTCCAGGATGCATTAGAAGAAAGTGAAAGGAATAAAGAGAAAGTGAGAGAGTTGGAGGGGAAACTTGAAGAAAAGGAGAAAAGCCTGGCCATCAAGCCACCTGTGGAAGAGTATGAGAAAATAAGAAATTCATATTGCTCTGTGATTGAGAATATGAACCAAGAGAAAGCCTTTTTAATTGAAAAATACAAAGACGCTCAAGAAGAAATCAAGAAATTACAAGACACGTTGAAAAGTCAGGCACCACAAGAAGCCAGTGATGAGGCTGGAGACATGAAAGAAGCAATGAACAGAATGATCGATGAACTCAATAAGCAGGTGACTGAGCTCTCCCAGCTGTACAAGGAAGCCCAGGCTGAGCTCGAGGACTACAGGAAGAGGAAGTCACTGGAGGACGTCACTTCTGAATATATCCATAAAGATGAGCACGAGAAGCTTATTCAGGTGACAAATGTGTCCAGGGTGAAAGCTGAGGATGAGCTATCTGAAATGAAGTCCCAGTATTCAAAGGTATTAAATGAAGTAACGCAACTCAAGCAGCTAGTTGATGTTCAGAAGCAGAATTCTGTGTCCATCACAGAACATTTGCAAGTGATAACCACACTCCGGAGCGCTGCAAAAGAAATGGAGGAGAAAATCAGCAATCTCAAAGAGCAGCTGGCAGGCAAGGAAACTGAAGTGGCGAATCTTGAGAAACATCTTTTGGAAGAAAAAGCAGCAATGAACGACGCCATGGTGCCTCGAGCCTCCTATGAAAAGCTCCAGTTGTCTTTGGAAGGTGAAGTGAGTGTATTGACATCTAAACTGAAGGATTCAGTGAAGGAGAGAGAGAAGGCATCCTTAGAAGTGGCTCAGGTGAGAAATGAGGTCTCACAGATAAAAAGGGAAAAGGACAGTATTCAAAATCTCCTGAAAACTAAGGAGCAGGAGGTAAATGAACTTCATCAAAAGTGCCAACAAGCCCAAGAAGAACTTACAGAAATGAAAAGATATTCTGAGAGCTCTTCAAAATTGGAAGAGGATAAAGACAAGAAGGTTAGTGAAACATTTTTTTTTCCTGTAATGCAGCCCTGTAGGAATTTCCTGAAAGTTTACTGTCCTACAAGGAAAAAAAGGCTGTTTATTCATTCTCATCCCCAGGCTACCACAATACATAAAACAGTATTCTTTACCACTAACTTCCATGATTTTGTTATCTTCCTGGAATATGTGGATTCATTTGTCTCCAGGGCAGCCTAAAGAACCATGAATAGGATATATATACTCATTCACTCATTTAAAAGCATGGAGTGTTTAAAATAAAGGTCCATAAAGCATTTTCAGTTGTTGAGTGCTCTGATTTCATGCATCTATAAAAATCATCATGCAGAAACCTAACCAATGTCTTCTATCAAAGGTAAACTTGCCAACTTTGAACCTTGTTCTTGAATAAAAATTCCATTTTTTCCCCCACTGAAAACCTGAATACGCTTCAACCTTAATCCCTTCCTTAAAGGAGAGATTCTCAAAAGTGTGATCTGGTGACCTTTCAGGGTCAAAAGTCAAGGTCAAAAGTATTTTCATAATAATAGTTAAGACATTTTTAATTCCTAATATAGAAAGTATCAATAGGTAAAACCTACATAAACAAAAGCTCTTTGAAGGGGCCTCACTGATTTTTGAGAGTAAATTGGTCCAAGACCAAAAAGCTTAAGAGCCACTGCTCTAGGATAATTGATTTCTACCAAAGCTGGTGGAAATACTCCCTGGGCCTCATTTTCAAAGGAAGGTTGGAGGGGGAAAGGGAGGAGTGTTTTCTCTGAGGAGCCAGAATTGTCCCTGGGACACAAGAGGACGAACAACAGTAGCAGCTCTTTCTGAAGAATTGTTCATTGTCTGAGTCTGTTTCAGCATCCCTAATTAACCACTCTGTCAAAAGCTTCCAGTGTCATTGGCAGGAACATTGCGGGGTTTGGGGTTGGTTGTTTTGTTTTGTTTTGTTTGAGGATATGAACTGGGTAGTGCCATCTGAAATACAATACGTTATCTAAGAACTGCACAAACCTAAAGAGGACCCCTTGCTTTAGAGTAATCTATCCAGAGAATAGGGACTAGGACTTACCCCTATCTGGCAGCTGTGTGACTTTGGCACCATGGCTTTCTTTCTCTAAATTGAGGATATTGGTGTTTGTTCTGGACATTGCTGGCTGTTTTTCTAGTGCATTTATTCTTAAGAGATAAAATCAGGAAGCCATGCCAGAGTTTTTATAAACTAGGCCCATCAGAACAAAAACAATTAATGCAAATGCTAATTTAAATTGGGCACAAGCAAGTTTTGCTCTTTTTGGTTGCCTTGCATAGTAACACTGTAGAAGAAATTAGACGATTAGACTAGAGGCGTGCCTTTGATGTTGGTTCTGCAGGTATCCTAATGCAGCTCTCATTTCATTAGATAAATGAGATGTCCAAGGAAGTCATCAAATTAAAGGAAGCTTTGAACAGCCTCTCTCAGCTTTCCTACTCTACCAGTGCATCCAAGAGGCAAAGTCAACAGCTGGAGGCCCTGCAGCAGCAAGTGAAGCAGCTACAGAATCAGCTGACAGTGAGTTTGACTTATTTCCTTTGACAGGTTGAGTGAAGCAGCACAGGCCAACTCAGCTGAAAGGGCCTAAAAAAGTATCTACTGGCAGGAGTGACCTTCTCTGCCTTGGTTTACTTGGGGGTGAAGGTGAAAGGATGGAAAAAATAACTAAAACAAAATGAGTTGGGAGGGGAGGGAGAAGGCATTCTCTCTCTTCTCTCTGTCTGTATCTATGTGTTTGTCTCCGTCTCTCCCTCTCCTTCTCCCTCCCTCTTCTGCTCCCCCTCCCCTTCTCTCCCTTCCTCCTCTCCTCTCTTCACTGTTTTGTCTCCCCCCCCCTTTCTTTCCTATCTTCTCAATTTTTTCTCTGTCTCTTTTTCTCTTTCGATAGCTAGTGGATACAGCACTAGGCTTGGAGTCAGGAAGATCTAAGCTCAAATCCAGCCTCAGATACTTAGTAGCTGTGTGACCTGGGCAAATTATTTAACCTCGGTTTGCCTCAGTTTCCCCAATTGTAAAATGGGGATGATAACAATGCCTACTTTACAGGATCAAATGAGATAATATTTATGAAGCACTTAGCACATGCCTGACCTATAAGTAGGCACTATATAAATACTAATTCCCTTGCCCCTAGACTTCTCTTATTTATCCCCTTTCCCCCTCTTTCTCCAGTAACTAACTCAAATCTGAGTTGCTTTTTAAGATTGCACCTCAGGTTTTTAAAATAACTTTTTAAATTAAAAACCTCCCTCACAATTATATAGGAAGAGGGACTATACCTGTGATTTCATGTGTGAGGAATTCCCGGTGAGGAAATTTCCTCTACCATTGCAGGTTGCCTTGGGATTTTAGAAGAGAATGTTCTTATTAGGGGCTGGAATCTGTGATGATTAAATATACACAAATTTCCCCTCATTCCTGGATGCTATACTGGATCTAACCTGTAAAATACCTTCTTTCTCCTCCCCTCCTCTCCCCTCCCCCCTTATATACTCCTAGTTCTTAGTTGACAAGCATCCAGTTTATAGTTATCATATATAATGAAGATGAGGGTGACTGTCTCCCAATTATCTCTGGTTTCAGAATATAGTGATGTCTTCAGTGCAGAACTGGCATTGGACCTTAGTGTTCTAGGGTCCCAATACAGCCATCCTTTGGATGTCTTAATATTGAGGACCAGGGTACTGGTGGAACTGGGAAGGCATGAGTTAACCTACCATCCACATACTCCCACAATACTAACTAGTACTGTTTTGAGCAAAGAAGGTTTAGTTCAGACCTGGGACAGTTTGAGATTGATTTGTCCCCAGGTGGATTGATCCTGGGACCCAGCTGTGGGTTGTTCAGATAAAATGAATATAAAAATAGTCCTTAGAAGGGAACTCCTAAAACCCCAGGGCACCTTCTCACTATCAGCTTTTATCTTCTTGAATTACCTTTTTAACCACTTTTTACCTGGGGCATGTTTGTGAATATATTTTTATTAAATGTAGTATTTGTTTGAACCCTCAGGTTCTGAGTGATTCATTGCACCGGATGCAAAAGCCAGTGTCAATGCTTCACCCTTCTGACTGCCCTGCCCCTCAGAGCAAAAATACTAACCATGCAGTAATAAGACTGTGACCACAGTGCATCTAAATAGGAAGAAAGGGGGCTTTCTGTTGCTTATAGTTCTAGGTATCCCTTTCTTTTCATAAATAAGCTATTACAACCTTGTAAATGAATATACACACATTATATACATACACATAGACACACACATATATAAAACTTGTTTAGTCATGTCCAACTTTACATGACCCCATCGATGTTATATCTATGGGTTTTTCATAGCAAAGATACTGGAGTGGTTTGCTATTTCCTTCTCCAGTATATCCGAATTTTGGAAATGAGGAACTGAGGCAAATAGGTGTTAAGTGACTTACCCAGAGTCTCACAGCTAGTGAATGTCTGAGTTTGGATTTGAACTCAGGTCTTCCTGACTCCAGGCCCCCAGTGTTCTATCTGCTATACCACCTAGCGCCGGGCGTGTGTGTGTGTGTGTGTGTGTGTGTGTGTGTGTGTGTGTGTGTGTGTACATATTTACATGCATATATAAACTATTTAGTGATATGTAAACATCAGGTATTGTTGTCCTTTATATAATAGTAATAAGTAGATGTAGATGCAGAATTATATAGTAACTAGAGAGTTAGGCTTGGAGTCACAAATACCTGAGTTCAAGTTTCACCTCTGACATTTACTAGCTGGGTAAGCCTATGCAAGTCACTTAACTACTCTGTCTCAGGCATTTTACTCAGACTTATGTACTAAGTCACAGATGGGTTGTTAACCTGCTTTGTTAGAGCACTGGCAGGCCTCACCCTCCCAAGCCAATGAAATCATAGCTTTTCCCAGCATTTGCGTAATCTGCTAGTAGGATATTAAATGGTAAGACTTTCCTAAAATTACCACCATGTCTCTGGAATTATAATATGTGATGAGCCTGCAGCCTTGTAAAGAGAAAAAAAACACCTATCCAGAAATCTCAGATATTAGGGTGGCATCTGAGAGGAATCCCATGGACTTCACTTTGACCCAACTTTTTGTTAGGTTTTCCTGATGACTGAGAACTCCTTTTCATATTAATCTTTTTTAAATTCCAGGAGTCCAAGAAACAACACCAGGAGATTGTCTCAGTTTACAGAATGCATCTTCTGTATGCTGTACAGGTACAGTCACAATCTACAGAAATACGTCCCCCCTTCCTTTACCAAAAAAGATTTTTTTAAAGTTGTCCCCTTAGCTAAACCATCCATAGAAGGTGACTTAATAACAAACACCAACAACAAATATGAACACTGACATAGGAGAGCAAAAGCAAGGACTTCTTTAATTTGAAATATTAAAGGGTCCTTTTCATTGACTTTTGTCTACTTGAGGAAATTTGTGTCCTTCCCTCTTGACTCCTTTCTACAAAAGCTAAGTAGGAAATTGAGAGGCAGAATTCTCTGGAAATATTTTAACAATTTGCTTTCCTTTGTATAGTCTGATGGTACTGTTGATATATCATCCACAGAACATGCTGTTTTAAGTGTTTCCTTTGGTGGGAATGAGTTTTTCCAATGGCTTACTAGCCTGGGGCTAAGACTTCAATATGGTGACTAATTAGGCTTGAGAACTTTGGCCAGAGGCACCCTTAGGTCACTGAATACCTGAGAGAAAAGTCACTTGACCTTTGCTTTAGTTTCCTCTGGAAGTGAAATGTCCAGACCTGTACAATAGAGTTAATCCTTTCCTAAATGAAGAGGACAGAAAAGTTTCTGGGTAAAGTGCCTCATGATTGTCAGAGGGTTCACCACAAGTAAAGGGGATGTTATGGTCTATGTCTCTTCAAATGTGTTTGTCATATTAATTGTATTTTTATCTAAATTTCCTAGGGTCAGATGGATGAAGATGTCCAAAAAGTACTGAAGCAAATTCTCACCATGTGTAAAAACCAATCACAAAAGAAGTGAGACAGACTGTCTGGAACTCAGCACCAACCCCTCACATTTGCCATATTTGCCTTAAAGCAGGAGTTAGGGTTGGCAGCCACTGCCATTTTGCTCATTTGTTGTATGCACTGTGAGTTCACATAGCTGCCCTCTCAGCTTCTACCCTACACAAGGACTTGTGAGGACTGTCCCTAAGAGAAGACCTTCCATTCTTCAGAATTGTCTGTTGACTTTAAGACCTAAAGTACTAGCCTTGTGATGAGCTGAGGCTGTTAAGTCCAGATCTTGGTGTTAGCTGATGCCACACCTGGTTTGGGTCTGTGGGGCTAAGGGACTTCACTGAGGTGGTCTGTTGGATGGGGATGGTAGTGACCTGCAAACCCCCACAGCCCTTGGTGTTAGTCAATCCTTGCTGTTAGAGATCCTTTTCCCATGGCTGTCCACCTATCCCTACTTTTAGTTAAAAGCACCAACATTTTAGGCTGACATTAACCCTTAACATGATTTAATTTCTAACCAAATTAACCCTGGCACTGGTTACAAGGTACACTGCAAAACCCCTCATCATGTCCTCTGGATGGAGTGCATACCCAATTCCCCATCATTTTTTTCCTTCTTCTACCTTTCATCTCTTAGAGCTATGCTATTCAGTCCAGCAATTGGATGAATAGGATTAACTAAAATATATAGGTTAAAAACATAAATGAGTTGACATTAAAGATTTAAAAAAAAACCTTTAAAAGACACATTGCAAACAACCTATGCAAAGCTTGCCTACTACTGTTGTCCATGAAGCTCAGGAAACCCAAGTCCATGCTTTTCAACAAGGGATTACAGTAAACAGTGCGTTTACAACCAAAAGAAATGCCTCATAGTTCCTAACCTCACTTTTGTAAAGATGTTTTTTCTCCATTATATTTTTATTGGCCATTACAGGTTTTTGGTATCTAAGCCATTTACTATGTAAAATTTGCATTACACTATTTTAACAAAATATTTTAGATAACCATGCTTTAGACTTAAAATGTCTTTGGGTAAAAGTTTTCAGCTGTAGCAAAATGTACTAGAAGTACTCTCAGCTCATCACAAAGTCCCAGCAGATACTAGGAGGTCTGGCCATCTGTCTGTGCTCTTGGAGCTGTCAAGCATTCCTGATGAACATCAGCCTTGCTCTTTTGGCTGAATGTCAAGACATCATAACTGTGCTTACTTTTCCAAACATTGGGAGCATGGCTAATGCCAGTCATTGAAAATTGGTAAAACCTTGATATGATCCAGCCCTCATAGTGCATAGCAAAGATCTATGGAAGAATTCCCATTCCCATGCCATACTTAGAAGTTAAAACTTGTCTAATTTGCTTGTAGCTTCACTTATGGCTTTGTTCTTACTGAGGTATACATATATTTAAAAAAAAAAATCTCTAAGTGGTTCCACCCAGAAGCCTGTGTCTGCTTTGACTGAGTGGACAGTGGCTCAAGGCTTACTGACTCAGTGCTGTCTAGAGCATGTGCTCTCTAAACAATGGCAAAGCAAAATGGCTTTAAAACTTCCCATCAAATAATAGGTCTTGGAGTTACTTAAGTTGTTTAACTGTAATTTGACAATTTTGAAAAATCTCCAAAGAAATGTGAAAGGACTTTTTTGGGGGGTCCGCACTTAAGAAAACACACACAAAAAATTCCAGCACACGAATGCTGCAGAATCTAAAACTTGAGACATTTTATAGTTTCCTGACAATTTTAGTCTTTTACTTTGTTTCATTATGCATATTTATTACAAGTATCTTGGTTAAATATTGAAAAGTTATACACTATAGACTAGCATTTTTGTCTTTGTAATTTACAGGAGTTTATGCAGAAAATAAACTTTGGTTCCATTGTTTTCATCTCTGTCCAGTTTTTCGTTTTCTCATTCACCACTTATGTAGTTTGGGAAGAAGAAATGTGGTATTTAGCTATTTGTACTATTTTAGGGAGAAACTATCGAATTTTAGCTATATCCATTAAAAGTAGTAATCAAATGAAAAATACTTATCAGCCGGGATGGCAGCTCCCACCTCCCTAGTCCCTGCTTGCTGGGATTGCTGAAGCCCATTGGATCACTTGAGCTTAGGAGTTCTGAGCTTCAGTGTGGCTGGAGTCAATCAGGTGTCTTCACTAAATCCACCATGAATATGAATATAGTGACTCCGAAGGATAGGGAGTTTGGAGGAATGGGGGGAACCAATTAGGAGGCCATTGCAGTATTCTAAATGATAAGGGCCTGAACTACAGTGATGGCTTCATGAGTAGAGAGGAAAAAGAGATATTCTAGGCAAGATCTAACAAGTGATTGGGATATGTGGGGTGAGGAATCAAGGGTGTTGTGAACTTGAATGATTAAAAGATTCTCTCAGTAGTGAGAAGGAAGTTTAGAAGACCAATGGGCTTTGGGGGAAAGATAACATGATGATATACGAGAAACATCACAACCCATTCATGCTTATTTCTATGACATTGGCTCTTTCAAACCCAAAACAAAAAGGGTGGGATCTTACTCATGGGTCACTGTCAAAAATGTACAAAGCCTACCCACCCACGGGTGAGGGTGCCTCATCACACTTCTGATTCATCTCAAACTTGTAGTCCACTGAAAATCCCAGATCTTTTTCAGAACAACTGCTATCCATGTTTCCCTCATCTTATCATTTGATTTTTCATACCCAAATACAAGATTTTTCATTTATCCCTTATTTCATTACTCATCTTAATGCTCTAACCTATCAAGAGTTTCTTTGATCCTGACTCTAGTGGGTTAACTAACTTTTCTGTCTATGTTCATCTGCAATTTTGGTGAGCTTACCATGTATGCCTTACTCTGAGTGATTGCTAAAAATGATAAACAGAACAAGGCCAAACAGATCTACTCAAACCCAGATGACCCGTTCCAAGTCTAGTATTTCCACTTTACCTCCATGCAGCTTACAAAGGAGGGACATGAGAAAACAAGAACAGAAAGTGAATATGTGCTTAACTTTGTAAATATTTTGCCTCTGTTCAGTGCTTTGGAGCATAGGGATTCAATCCAATCTCCCTTCACCTTTTTCAGAAGAAAGAGCTCAAAGAATTGTTCAAAGGTGCGAAACAATTTGATGACTAAGCTGAGTCTAGATTTGAAGTTTCCTTTCTATTGTATGTACAGTTTTCCTCCCTTCTTGCTCCCAGATTGCGTAGATTATTAGAAGGATTATTTTATTAATACCTCAGCTTTTTCTTTAGGGTGATCCAATCAGGCTTCTTATGAACATTTTAAGGGAACACATAATAGTGACTCACAAACCTAAAGCTGCTTGGGACCTAGAAACTTAACTTCCCTTTTAATTTAATTATGTAGCTATTAGTATGGGCAAGCTAGGTGGCACAGTTGATAGAGTACCGGGCCTGGAGTCAGGAAGATTCATCTTCCTGAATTCAAATCTGGCCTCAGACACTTCCTAGCTGTGTGACCCTGGGCAAATCACTTAACCCTGTTTGCCTCATTTCCTCAGCTGTAAAATGAGCTGGAGAAGGAAATGACAAACCACTCCAGTATCTTTGCCAAGAAAATCCCAAATGGGGTCATGAAGAGTCAGATACAACTGAAACTACTGAACAACAAAAAAGTTATTAGCCCCAGGACCATATCTACAGTGTAAGTGAAATCAAGTTAAAGTTGATCTCAAGTATCTAATATAGACTCAACTTAGAACCATCTGGCACAGATAACCACTCTTCACCCTGCTGCCAGCACCCTCAAGTTGATGACCCAGCACTTTGGTCCTTGGGGGACTGAGATGATTGCCTTCCCTCTTGCCACCCCACCCCACTCCTCACGTCCACTTATCATATCACAATTTGTATAACCATATACCATATAACAGACAATCTCTTCCCCCACCCTTCCAAACACAAACAAAAGTAGAGGCATATTTTAAATCCCTCTGTCTTTTCCTGGAAGGGCATCACCTCTAAATAACAATCCTAACCTGGCTTCTAGTACTTGCAGATTAATTACTTGGATTGTTGAAGGTTAAGGAAAAATAAGGATTAGAAAAGAGGTAGCCCTACCTGCATAGCCAGCTTGCCTTCTGTAATGCCTAAACATTAAATATTGTCCAAATGCTTCCTGGGTTGCAAAGGTGCTAAAGATTTAGGTTTTTTATTTCTTCGTTGTTGGAGAAAGGTAAAGGAGATGGGCTCTTTGAGAAACTTTTGCTTGGTGCTGTGAGGGCTCATAATTTAATTCTGTGTCATTGGAATTAAGTTTTATTAAAACGGTTACTTAATCACTTATACTGAAATCATGACAGGCTGAAGTGGCTCAAAAGTACATAAACCCCAAAAATCTGGAACTGGAATGAAATATTGCCCCCTTTGTTTTACAGATAAAGAGCACAGTACCCAGAGAAGTTAATGAAGAGCACCAAATCAGTTTGTAGAGCTAGCCACACACAAGGCCAAGGAACCTGATGGTGTCCATTTGGGACATGGGGCCACCTCCTCAAGTAACCCTTTAGGGGCTGGTGTGTTGTCTTTTCCCATTAGACTGTAAATCTCTTGAGAGAAGACACTATCTATTTTGTATATCTCCAGTACTTAGCATAGTGCTTGGTGCACAGTAGGCACTTAATGTTTATTGACTGGTTGAAGTTATTACTCTCCCATAGGTTACTCAGGACCAGGCTTACCTTTCCCAAATAGTGGGGGAGGTTTCCTGCTATAACAGTGTGATTTGATCGAGGTCAAAAAACACTCCTTTCCTGGACTTCTTTAGCAATCTCCCCCTGAAATTTCCCCCATTAGCAATACATTCCTTTGTGTTAAATCACTGCCTCCTCAAGACATCTTTTGGTGGTAGGGAAAGAGCTGTTTTACAACAGGACTGGCTGTGTGACCTTGGGCAGCTTTTTTAACTTCCCTTGTAGCTTCCTCCCTGTGTAAACTGGGAATAATACTTATGCCACTGATCTCACAGATTTTGGGTTAAAAATCAAATGAAATAATTCATGAAAAGCAGTTCTCCCAATAAACATGATCAGTTATCCTTTACAATGCAAACGCCACTGTGAAGGGATAACAGTGCCCCAAGCCTCTATTTGAACTGGCGCTACTTTTTCTGGGTGGGTAAGGGAGAACCTAGTGCTTCGGCTAGGACTGTACTGAATGCTTATTGCTAAAAGCGGTTAGGGAGCGGTCACTAAAATCAGGCGTGCCCACTTTGCTCGCTCTAATTTTCGACCAATGCACGTCGTTCCTCTTCGTGCTCCCACACAGGGGGCTTTTTGGGAGCAGATCTGGGAATCTGGAAAGTGACCACGGTTTCCAAGAGGGAGGATGATTTGTGCTCGCGTCATTCCCTCACCCCACCCAGAGAAGCGGTCAAGGAACAGGAAAGGGTGGGAAGTGGGGCGCACCCTAATCCCTTCCAGCGTCTGTCATCGTGCCCAAACCCACTTCGCCTCCCCCTCACTCTCCAGCAAGCCGAGCTCCCAGCGCGCGGGGCATCCCTCCCTTCGGTTGCCGTGGCAACCGCCAAGGCTGCGTTCTGTTTTCCCCTAGCACTGAGGATCCCCGCAGTAGCAGCCGCGGCGTTCTGTTGCCTTGGTAACCCCCATTGTCTGACTCGCCGGACTGCAAGCCAGTGGCAGAGAAGGGTCTCCAGATCCGCTCAGCTCTCTCATTCCGTAGCTCGGCAGAGGATGCGCTCTCCTGGTGGCAAAGTGCCCTGACATTCCCACGGGAAACCAGGCTGCTCCATAAGCAAGCGGCTTCTCCCCTCCTCCCACTTTCCTGTACCCTTGGAGCCCGGAAGGAGAATTTTTGATTGTATGTTTGTACTATCTCAATCAGGTAATCAGTGCTCCCGACCCTGGAGCAGGTCAGGAAGGGGGTTGATCCCAGTCAGGGAAGCCCTCCCCGCACCCGCACCCTGGCAGAAGCGCGTCCAGGGCCAAAATTGAGAAACAATAAAGCAACTTCGGGGTGGGGGCGAACGAGACTGACCCCCCTCCCCCACCTCTGTCCTTCCCCAAAATGTGGTTTCCTGGAGGGATTTCCAAGGTCATTTATGATTTCACCGGGCAGCATAAAAGAGACCATCATCATAACTGACGTTTCTGTAGTGCTACAAAGCCTTTTTTTTTTTAAACGTAACACCTCATAACTCACAACGGTACTGTGGGGTAGGTGCTACAGGTATTATTCTTATCACCATTTTACCGGTGAGGAAACTGACAGGACAGGTAAATGTTAGAGGCAGGATTTGAACCTGGGTCTCGCTGACTCCAGGTACAGCCTGCAGGTTTCTTTACCTTGTGCTGCCTCTCCCAGCATATGACTTATGACAGTTATTTTTTTCTAGTTTTATTAGAATTACTTTGCCTCAATACTTAAAATTTCCTCAGGGTGAGTGCACCTCTCACCAGCCATCTGCGGGCTGCCGCCACCTTATAACTTAGTGCACGGTCTTCAGGAGTTGCTGTGGCCAACACATTCGTCACCTAGCATCCAACTTGGTGGATCCTGGGGCAAAAAGATTGGTTCCTGTTTGACATATGTTCGTCACTGGGTCCCTTCTTCAAGTTTCTCTCTCTCTCTCTCTCTCTCTCTCTCTCTCTTCCTGCCTCCCTCCACACTGGCATACCAAGTAGCAGAGCCCAAGATCATCTTGAAACTCCATGAGGAACTGCTGGAATGGGTTATTAGTTCAAAATTATACTTATTATAGTATAATAAAATAATGAATAATTATAACAGCTCACATTTATGTATTTACAAATTACTTCCCTTTACAACAACTATGAGGTAAGTCATGGAATCACAGGATTTTGATCTGGAAAGAACTTTAGAGCATCTAATCTAACCCCTTCGTTTGACTCATTATTATCATCATTATTATTATATTATCCCTCTTTTCCAGATACAAAACTCTGAGACTCAGAGAGACTGAGAGACTTGCCCTTGGTCATTTGCCCACAAAGCTCTGCAACTCAAACCCAGGTTTTCACATTAAATTATAATGAGTGATAAACAGGCCAGATTTAACATTCCCTGAGGTTATGTGGGAAAAGGAGGGGCAATATGGTTTTAGTGGATGGAATGTTGGACTTGGAGTCAGGAAGCATTGGGTTCAAATCCCACCTCTGACTCTCTATGACCTGAGGTAAGTCACTTCATCAGTTATCCTTAGGCAACTCTCTAAAAGTACAAACTATATAGATGAATTTTTCCCATAGGGAAGAAATCACAGATTATTATCCACATGTCCTTGAGTGTTATGTACTCAAGGATCTGTGATTGACTTCATCCGAATGTTCAGAATTTATTAATATTAGGTTTAGAAGGTAGCATGGCACAATGGAATGTGCATTGGCCCTGGAGTCAGGATACCTGGGTTCATACCCTGCTTTGGACACTTTTTAGCTGTTGAACCATGGACAAGGGAAGCGCTTATCCTCACAGAATCTCAGTTTCTTCATCCACAAAATGGGGATAATAACACTTGTATTACCTCCCCCCATCCCTTAGGCATGTGAGAAAAGTGCTCTTCAGACAGGTTAGGGTGAGCAAGCCAGTCTAGACAGCAAACATAGTCATGCATTGTTGATTATTATGTGGCAGCTAGGCTTCACAGTGGATAGAGTCCTGGGCCTGGAATCAGGAAGACTTATCTTCATGAGTTCAAATCTAGCCTCGGGACACTTCTTAGCTGTGTGACCCTGGGCAAATTACTTAACTCATTTTCTTCATCTGTAAAATGGCCTGGAGAAGGAAGTGGCAAACCATTCCAGTGTCTTTGCCAAGAAAACCCCAAATGTGGTCATGAAGAGTCGGACATGACTGAAAAATGACTGAAAAACAATAACATTGGTTTCTATATCCAATCTTCACATTTTTAAGATTCCTCCACTTCAATTCAATTATTATTTCCCTCATCATTCCTTCCAGAGTATTGTTAGTACTGTAGATTACTACAGTATAGTACAGTACAATGTTCTTGGGTTTAAAGAATATTAAACTTTTTATTTCTTCTGGTTTTGGTTTATCTAAGTTGCTCCACTGGTGTAATTTTCTATTATTTTAACCATTACTAAATAGTTTGAGCAATTATTACTTTGTAATAAAGTTTGAGATCTTAAATGCTAAAAAAAAAAGTGCTCTGTGAAGCTTAATTTGATATATAATTTGAATAATTATACAGAAACCTCATTTTTAGTTTTAATGCTTTTTATTTTTACACTTGTTTTTAACCAATTCTCCTTCCTCCACCCTTACCCTCCAAACACACCCCTCCCTCTCTTGTCACCAAAAACAAACAAACAAAAACATTTAAATGTGACTAGGAGGGTCCCTTTCCCACAAGGGGCTCTTCTCTGTATTTCACGTGGGCTCAGTTTATCCAGAGATGACTCTCTGTCTTTATAACTCATTGCCCCCCACCCAGAAGTAACTATGGAGAAATTTATGAAACCAATTTAAGTGTATTGCTCATATGTTCACAAAAAGCAGGTAACAGAGTTCCTTCTAAAAAGTCCAGTGTATAACATGAATATCAAGTGTAAGGAAGCATTTTATTTCTTCTACCACTGAAATAGCTTAAAACACAGAAACCCTATCAGGTGCGTTAACAAATACAAAAACATAAAACAATATTACCCGCCATCCATATGTGAGTCTCCTAAAAGGAGACTGTGGTACTAATGAAATGGGTATTTCATTTTCATCTCAGACCTGCCTTCTTTGAGCAACGTGCACAGTCCGTATCTCCTGGCCAGACTTGGGCTTTCTTAGTTGTTTTTACCTGTGGCATTCTTGATGTGCTTTTCCTTGGAGATGTACTGCTATTGTGGAAATAATCTCTGGCTGGGCAGTTAGCAACCTGCTCAGAACCTCTTAACCTCTAGGACTCATGAGGTTGCCACCAGGGACAGAAACATCCATTTCTCGAGTTTGCTGGTCACTGGCCTGTACGAAAGAATGCAAAAAGAGGAAGGTGGCCAAGTTCTGGGGCTCACCAAGGCAAACGTTTTTATTGTCATGATTTATCCAACCTTTCAGCAGCTGGAAGAGTCCTGAAAGAAAGAGAAGTGTTTCTTCTTGGTTCCTTTTGTAGTTCACTGCGAGGATAGCTCCTCCTGACTCTGAGGCAAGTTATCTTCAATGCCTTCCCTATATCTGGGAACCAATCTGGAGTTGCGGTGTCATCTCAGTGAAGCACAGGTCCCAGAAGGAGAGACCAGAATACATGTGCCCAGCTCCATGGGAAATGCCCCAGTTTCTCTTGCTCCTATTAAATAAGCAAAACAAGCAGACATGGTGACTGAATCGGACAGTGTAGATACCACGGCCCACATCCACCTTGCTACAAACCTCATTATTAGCTAGGCATTTCAACTATATCCAGCAGTTACTAACAAGGGAAACTAGACAGATGAGTTTCAGTTCCATTAATGTTTCTAGTCTGCCAATGAGTAGTGAAATAAAGAAGATAAGACAAAGTCCTAGCTCTGCTATTCTCTATGTGACCCTGGCTATGTGACCCTGTGACCCTTCATTTCTTTATGACTCAGAGGAAAATGAGTTGGACTAGACGATATCAAGTCTTTTTGAGTCTGTAGTTCTCTTCTTTGCTCAATTGGATAATCAGCCACAGTGCTTTTTATTTTTACACTTGTTTTTAACCAATTCTCCTTTGAGTCATATTTATCTATTTCATTTTCATACGTCTCTCCTCCCATAGTCCCAAGTCAGCCAGTGAAATGGCTGGTTTAAATATTTCCATGGTTTAGGTGAAGCTGTTAGTGTTCTGGGTTTTAAAACAAAAACATTATGAAGTGGGATGACTATAAATAAGGCAAAAATGATAACGGGATTTTAATTCAAAAGGGTTGTGCTACTGGCCTTTTTAATTTATTCTTTCCCAAAGAAAGTACAAATGAATATATATATAATATTATATACATAATTATAGTTATAGTCATAATTATAGTTATATATTATGTAATTGTAGTCACATAGTTATATAGTATATATAATTATAGTAATATATACAATTATATAGTTATACATTATATATAATTATAGTATTATATATACCTACATATATACACAAATATACATATAAACCTCTCTGTATGGAGCTGCACTGTGTTTTTTATGAAGTCTCTCAACTGATAATCATCTACAAACAATGGCAAGGGAAAAGAAGCAGCTCCTGCACATCTCATAACCAGACTTATTTTAGTCAGTTGTGCTTCTCTGTAGGAAGAAACGATGTATCTATATCCCTACTGAGGTCAGCAACACAACCTGGGACTCCTGTTTCCACATGTAAGCAGAACAGAGCTTTGAAGTCACAGTAATTCGGGAGACATGGAGTGGGACCTCCCACTTGTGAAAAATCTTTGGTAAGAGTTTTTTTTAATCAGTAATAGATGTATTATATAATATCTATAGCTCTTCTGTAGCTTTATTCTAACTAACGAACCCCACTGGCACCAGCAAAGCATTAAAGTTTTGGTCCAGGTATCTGAAATTTGTGACCCAAGAAAAAATTTCAATGGAAAACCAAATTTTCTTCACAGTATTTATGTCATGAACCAGTGTAGTACACTGGAAAGAATACTGACTCTGGAGTCAGGAGGCCCTGAAGGGGTTCAAATTCTGATTATTGCTACCTATATGACCCTTGGACAAGTCATTTAAATCCCCTTGGAGTCTCACTTCCCTCATCTATAAGTAGAGAGGGCTTAAGAGGGTGTAGGCTAGATCAATGGCATCAAATTCAAATAGAAATGAAGCCACTCAACTATACAGGTTGCATATCGACTTAGAAAACTGCTAATATTAATATCTATGTTTTATTGTATTTTTGTTTTGTTAAATATTTACCAATTACATTTTTATCTGTTTTGGCCCACACAGGAGTGTTGTAGGCTGCATGTGGCCTGAGGGCCACATGTTTGACAGCTCTGTACTGGTTGACCTCTAACCAAGGGAAGATTCCTTGGACACCATTAAAGACCTTCTTCCAAGCTGACATTAAACCTTAAATGACTTTTTGGCTCTAGTCATTCAATCATTTCCAGAGCTACCTAGCCCACACCTCTCCTCAAGAATAATATATTTTGCTGAAATCAAATGCTTTGCTGAAATCCAAGGGAACCATATCCTGATCTTTGTTTGAGTTACAATGTGGAATAATTTAGTGTGCCATGATCTATCTATGCCCAATGAAGCCATGCTGCCTCTTTATGATAACTGTTTCCCTTTCAAGATATTAACTAGCCATATCTTTTCTAATATATTATATAATTTTAACAGGTATTGAAGTCAAGTTCCCTGGCCTATAGTTTACTTTACTCACTTCCCTTCATAGACTATTGGGACATTTGGCTTTGTCTGGTCCTATAGCTCTTCTTTGTCATCCTATGATCTTCTAATGATCACTGAGCATAACTCAATAATCTGCCATATAATATCCAGGTCCCTCTCCCCTATTTCATCTGGTCATTTTCTATAAAGCTATTTACCAGTTTCCTTCAGATTAAGGGGTCTAAAATTATGCTTTGAATTCTTAGTATCTCTTTTGTTCTCCAAACTCAGTCTGGATTCTCTTTTTCTTTACATATCAGTCTACTGAAGGGTCTCCACTTGGTCAGTGGATAATATTGTGCCCTCCCCCGACTCCTAGTGCAGACCTTTTTTTTTTAAGCAAAGAGGTTTTCAAAGGTTTTGTGTCTCATGGACCTCTTACCCCACTTAAATTCCTGCTCCCTAACTCTAACAAACCTGACCCCAATTAATAGAAAAACATATTTTATAGTTGAGACACCATTAAAAATGTCTTATTTTTTGCCAAATATGACAAGTAAATTATTATTTTATGCAAGAAACGAAAGTGCAGACCATCTAAAGATCTATTGCTGACATTATCACTTTGAAAATCCCTGGTACAGATGAATTAATCTGTCAGGACCCCTTGTTGAATCAATTTATGAAAATTTTTAATAAGTATCTCAGCTACTGCTTCAAAATGGCTTTATTTTTCCTTGGTATTTCTTTAGAACCTTATTTCATACTGCCAAAGCAAAGGAATTATATGGTTATTTAATGATTTAGACCAAATGTCTGACTCTTTACAGGTCCCTGCTTTAGAAGGGTGGACCTATCCTTCATTTTCCCAGTTTTTGCTATATCTAGATCTTCCTTAGCTTTCATAAAATAATAGGACTTAGAGGAGAAGGAGTTTTAGAAATCATCCCATTGCTTATGGGGAACTATGGCCAGAAAAAGGAAATAATTTGCTCAAGGCCATACAGAAATAAATATTAATGCTTTCTTCATTATCTAAATTATTTACTTCCTTAGAGTATGAATTGTATTTTATATGGCTAAATAACTCTACTTACTATGAAATGCTGTGTTCTTAAATTTAATCCAATTTATATAAAAGAGCAAAATTCTGAATCAGCTTCTCCCAGAAATGTACGGTATGTTATCTTTAGGGAAAAGGAAACCAAAACGTTGGTTGCTGAGCAGAGGAGTGAATCAAATCCTAGTGATGAATTTGGAGATAGTGAAGACAAAGAAGATGAAACTGACAAGGTAGCAAGGAATGCAGATTATATATCTATTCCAAAGGAGAAATTAAACAAATCACAGAGAAAAGTTGAGTCACTGATTAAGGCAAAAAAGGTAAAAAAAAAAGTCTTATACTAGCTTTTCATTTACATTTTAAAATTATTTTAGTAGTTTTCATAATTGATTTAATGGATCCATGGTATAGAACTACCGAGAATGCTTGTATTCCCCATCACCAAACTCAGAAACAAATTTTGGGTTCTTTTTTTCTTTTTAGTTGTTTTATCTTTCATCTTCTCATCTCTCTGTTCATATTGATCGTAAATGTCAACAAGGTCAAGTTAGTCGGGCCAAGAGGTCAGAACCAGGAAAGAAGAGGATAGAGGTCTGGCTCCCTGATGGACAAATTCTTTTATTAAGGGGATTTGTTCTATGAAGTTTGGATTCAGTCAAAGGGCTGCACTTGAGGACCTAGAGGGCCACATGTGGCCTCCAGGCTGCAGGTTCCCCGCTGCTGCTTTAGTTACTTAGGAGCATTAGAGAACCAGTAGTCTAGAAACCTAGAAGTCAAGGCAAAGGAGAAGAACAACCAGGCCTTGTTAGGCAAGATGAGTAAGTTCTCAAATTTCAGGAGACCAAGCAGAATAAAACAGGCAATCAGAATGTAGGGGTGAACTTTTTCTGGGTTTTACATAATCAGAGAAGCTCTCATGGAATCATAGATTTACAGCTAGAAGAGATCCTAGAGATCATCTAAGTCAACTCACCCATTTTACAGATGAGGTAACTGAAACCCGAAGAGTCAGAATGACTAAGGACAAAAGTAGTGGGGCTAGGATTTGAACCTAGATTTTCCCATTCTATATTTAGCATTCTTTACATTACCTTCACTATCTCAATATACTTTCTTGGTTAAGTATTGACAACAAAGAGGTCCAGATTCCTCTCAAGACAAGGTAGAAGAAAGTATTGTTCTTGTCGTTGGCTTGATCTGCTAAGATTTCACAATTTTGGGTTAGGAGTTTCCAGAGTTAGACAGGTACCCACATTTCATGGTGTGTAATATTGACTTTTTAAGGTAAAGTATTACCGATACAAAACTTGGAATTTAGGATGGATTACAGGTCATTTTATTTTTATTTCATACAGATTTTTAGTTACTTCAGCTGAAAGGGCTTTTCCCAGCTTTCTGTTTAATTTGCTACTAAATGGGCTGGTGTTGCACCAAGGAAAACAAGGGTCATCTTCCATATTAAGCAGTATTAGTAGTTGAGGCAGAGAAGATCAAAACATGGCTTTTATGCAGAATGGTTTGGGTCAGCCTACATTATGGACTGACATATACCAGGTCTTCTGACTCCTGGTTCTGAGCTGCTTCCAGAATACCAAGGCACAGAAGTATCTATTGGTATAGTCATATTTTTTTTAGCCCATTTACTTTCCTTTAAAGCCATGAACCAGGTGGGTTGAAGGGGGAGGCCAGTGCTTGTATTTGCTCCACAGGGGCACAAAGCTCTTTACCTTGTCCTCATTCACATAGTTGAATGTTGCCATTCATTACTGAAATGAGATGGCCATTAGGCAATTTTTATTTTTACAATAAACATAATGGTTTCTTGTTTGCTCTTTTCAGAACTACCAGGCAAACCAGGAACTGATTCGCTGCGTTACATTTTCCCGAATTGTTTTTGGAACTGATCACTGGAGATATGCCCAAGCATTAACCAACCTGGCTTATGGATACCTGACCCTGAGAGGTACCTACACAGTGTCATTACTGAGATTTAGTCAGCAGCAGAATGGGTCAGAATGGAGGTGGCTAAGACCTGGAGACCAGGCAGACCCTCAAAGGCACACCAGGGGATCAGAGAAGGTCTCAGAAGGAGACAGTAGGAAGAAGTCCATTTAGATGGTGTTGGAGAGCTCTTGCCATAAGTCTTGCAGACTTGTCAGCAGGCAGAAGTTTGAACAGAATGGCAGCTGGCGACAGGGAAGTATGACAGTAGGTAGATACATGATTTCAGGGATGGGATTTCAGTCTTTGAAAAGTTGCAAGAGGGAAATTCAAGGATTCCAGGCTTGAAACGAAAGAAACACTAGGACTAAAGGATAGTCAAGCCTCAGCCTTGGCTCTCTCCCACCTATACACATGCTGCTGAATGAAGGTGGAGAAAATCACATTACTGTTATGATTGAGTCAACTACAGATTTATGTTATATAATCTCAACTGGGTTCTCACTGCTGCTAGGCAATCCTAATATACTTTTTTTTTTTTAAGAAATTTGCTATCCCATTCTCCACGGGAACTCTTCCAAACTTTTTAATCCCTCCTCAAACCCCTCATGGATCCCCTCGTCCCACTCTCTTGGCTGAGAACCTTGCCTCCTTTATAACAGAAAAAATTGAGGCCATTCACCATGAACTCCCTATTCTCCTCTCTTCCTCATTTCCCATCATTCAGATGCCTTCTTCTAGTGTCTCTTCCTTCACACCTGTATCACATGATTTGATGGCCTTATTCCTTAGCAAGGCTACCTTCTACCTGCTCAAGTGATTGCATTTCATCCTGTTTCCTCTAACAGATTGCCTTCTCTGTCATCCCTCCTTTCACTTACTTTCAATCTCTTCTATTGACTACAAATACATTTCTCCTATCCTGAAAAAGCCCTCTTTTGATCCTTCCAGCTCTGCTATCATCTTTTTCTTCTTCTGTCCTTCATAGCTAAACAACTAAAAAATGTCATCTACAATCAGTAGATTGAAAGAGAATCACTTTCTCTTCTTTCACTCTCTTCTTAACCCCTTACAATTCAGCTTTTCACCTCACCATTCCAGCGAAAGTTAATAATGATCTCTTAGTTGCAAAATCCAATAGCCTTTTCTCATTACCCATTCTCTTTGACCTCTCTTCACCCTTTGACACTATTGATCACTCTCTCCTCCTTGATACTTTTCTCTCTAGGTTTTTGGGACACTACTCTCTCTTGGTTTTCTTCTTACCTATCTAATTGCTCCTTCTCTGTATCCTTTGCTGGATCCTCCCCCATATCTTACCCTCTAACCATAGGTGTCCCTCAGGATTCTGTCCTGGGCCCTCTTCTCTTCTCCTTCTATACTACTTCACTTGGTGATCATGTCAGGTCCCAAAATTTAATTACCATCTCTATGTTGATGATTCTCAAATCTACCAGTCCTTCCCCAAAATCTCTGCTGACCTCAAATCTGTCATCTGTAACTGCCTTTCAGACATCTTGAACTGGACATCCAGTAGACATCTTAAACTCAATATGTCCAAAACAGAACTCACTATCTTTTCCCCAAACCCTCCCTGACTCCTACCTTCCCTATTACTGTAGAGGGCAACACCATCTTCCCAGTCCCTCAGACTCAAGACCTAGGAGTCATCCTGTATTCCTCACTCATATCTTCTCACTCACCCCCTATTCATACACTATTGCCAAGGCCTGTCGATTTCACCTGTACAACATCTCTCAAATATACCCCCTTCACTCCTTTGACACTGCTGCCCTTCTAGTGCAGACCCCCATCATCTCAAGGCCTGGATTATAGCAATAGCCTACTTGTGGGCTTGCCTGCCTCAAGTCTGTCCTCACTCCAATACATTCTCTCCATTCAGTCACTAATATGATTTTTCTAAAGCACAGATCTAATCATGTCAACCCCCTTCTCAATAAACTTAAGTGGCTTCCTACTGCCTCTAGGAACAAATACAAAATGCTCTGTTTGATATTCATAGCCCTTCATAACCTAGTACCCCTCCTGTTTTTCCAGTCTTCTTACACCTTACTCTCCAATACATACTCTTCGATCCAGTGACACTGGCCTCCTGGCTGCTCCACAAACAATACATACCATCTCTTGACTCTGGGTATTCTCTCGGCTTATCTCCCATGCCTAGAATGCTCTACCTCCATAACTCAAACTACTGACCTCTCTGGCTTCCTTTAAGTCCCAACTAAAATCCCATCTTCTTACAGGAAGCCTTCCTTAATCCCACTTATTTCTGGTGGCTTCCCTCTATTAATGATTTCCTATTTATCTTGTATATAATTTGCTTTGTATATATTTGTTTGCATGATGTCCTGCCATTAGGTTGCAAGCTCTTTGAGGGCAGGGACTGTCTTTTGCCTCTTTTTGTATCCCTAGTGCTTAGCACAGTGTAGGCACTTAATAAATGTTTATTGATTGATTGATTGCAACATTTCCCAATTACATTTTCATCTGGTATGGGCAGCAATCAAGGTTGTGTGGTACTGTGTGACATTGGGCAAGTCGCTTAACCCCGTTGCCTAGCCAAAAAAAAAAAAAGAGTTGTTTGGCAGCAAAGGCCTCAAGTTTAACTCCTCTGGGCTAAAGAATTTCTAAGGCTCCTTCCAGCTTTAACATTTTGTAATTTGTTTGAAGGGAGTGGTTCAGATATAGGAGTTTGCTGTGTTTTTTTCTTGTGTGTCTAGATGTTTATATAACTTTCTTTGTATTGTGTGTTCCTGTGAATTCTTATATACTGGGCTATACCATATACTGCCTGAGTTCTTGGGCACAGAAAATACTAACAGCTTGGCAACTATAACACTATGTCACAAGATTAACTGCATCTTGGACAAAAACTTCTAAGCCCCTTCCTAGTGTATTGGGCATGCCTGTGTCAGAGGTCACAAGGCCCTGGCAATAAGAGCTCATGGAAACAAACCTGCAAGAATGTTAGATGAATTCAAGGGAGGAAAGCTGAGGCTCAGAGAGGCCCACTAGAATCATGTTGCAGTTATCCAGGTGTGAGGTAAGGGTTATTGTATTATTGTATTATTAGATTATTGTATTATTATTGTATCATTAGGGTGGTGGAAATGAGAATAAAGAGGAAGAGCAAATACAAGACATTTTCTATGAAATATCAGCAAAGATTTTGATTCAGGGGATATCCTTGTCTTATTATTAATTCTATTTATTAAAGAAGATTATTGATATAAATCCATGTCAGCTTATAAGCTAATAGTATTAGCAAACTATTTCAGAAGCCTCACCAGGACTTCTGAAATAAGCAGTCTTCAGAACCTTGAAAGAACTAGCAACCTTGGTGAACATTCATATTTTTCAGGTAGGAGGAGGAAGAGAACCTAGTGACAAGACAGAAAGAGAATATGTAGAGAAATATAGAGAACCAGGATAATGGAGGCAGAGAAACCAAGGAAATAGAAAGAGTTTTTAGAAGAAGACGGTAAATAGTATCATTTACTACAAAGTACAAAAGAGTCAAGAAGGATGAGAACTGATCAAGGTCCCTGGGTTTAGTGATTAGGAGGTTTCTGATGATTTTCAAAAGAAGAGTTTCAATAGTGTAATAGGTTTGTAATATAATGTAATAGGTTAGTAATAATAGGTTAGCACTTTGTAAGTGGCTGAGGAGAGAGTGGGTAGAGAAGTAGAAACAGTGGGTGTATACCACTCATTCAGTAAATTTAAGTGCAAAAGGAGGGGAGGAAATAAGGAAGCTAAAGGGATTTGTTGTTCAATCATGTCCAGTTCTTTGTGACCCCATTTGGGGTTTTCTTGGCAAAGATCCTGGAGTGGTTTTCTCTAGCTTGTTTTATGGATGAGAAAACTGAGGCCAACAGCATTAAGTAACTTGTGGAGGGTCACACAGTAGGTGTCTGAAGCAGCATTTGAACTCAGGAAGATGAGTCTTTCTGACTCCAGGTCCAGCTCTCTGTCTACTTCACCACCTAACTACCCGAAAGGATTAGCTGGGCCAGCAGAAAGCTTTCTCAAGATAGGGGAGACATACCTGTTTGTAGACTGATAAAAAGAATCCAGTGGTCAGAGAGAGATTGAAGAAGCAAGAGAAAAGGAGTAATTGATAAACCAAAGTATAAGGTGAATTCATGGAAGGACTTTAGGTGAAAAACAGCAAGATAAAGTTTTATAGAAAATAGAACTACCTCACCATCTCTAAATCTGGGGTGGTAACATTAAGAGAAAGAATGATGTTTTAGTGTTGTGCTCTGAGTCTCTTGATTCTAAAGTCCGAGGCACTTTTCACTACTCCATACTCAACTGGAATATATCCACTGTTTAGTGGTGAGGATGTCCGAGGTATGGCATCCTGTGTAGTGGAGCAGAAGCATCAGCCTAGAAAAGGATTCTTTGGTGGGAGGGGTGCACAGAACAGAATTTTCTTTTTCCTTTGCAACAGTGTGTTGCATATATCCATGAGCATTTGTGAGTTCTTCTGAGGACTTTTTACAGCCTTTCCATCCACCCTCAACCAATGGAAAAGGCTGATGGAGTGGGAAGAGAAAGAAGACTGAAAAAGATGGGGAGGGGAAGCTTGATTTCATTGATGAATTTAAATACTTTTTTAATCCTCAAAATAAATAAACCATGAACCTGTGAGGCAATGCTGCCATCTAGGGTTGTCTTGCTTCCATTCAACTCCATTGCTAATAAACAGAGAAAAGTTGAAAAAGGCAGGCCATATTTACAACCATGCTTGCTGCTTATGTCAGTGACTTAGTAAAGCAGGTCTTTTTTGAGTATTTAGAATGTTGTGAACTCTACACTAAAGACAGTGAGCAACACATAAGGAGCACAAGAAATGATCCCTGCCTTAATGGAACTCCTGTTCTGGTTGTTTTAACATGAAAACGTGAAAAATGTAATTGGTGAATTATACAATCTCAAAGTTGGAGAGCACTTTCTAGTCTACCTCCTTAACTGATGCTTGAATCCTCTCATAGCATCTCCAGTGAGTGTTCCTCCAACCTCTGTTTAACATCATCTGTCATGGATAGCCCACTGCCTTATGAAGTATGCTCATTTATTCCGTTATTAGACAATAATAATTGTTAGAAAGCTGTTCGTTAAATGAAGCTGAAATCTGCCTCCCTGTAACTTCCAGTCATTGGTCCTGTATTTCCCTCTGGAGTAAACATATAATTTGATATACAAGAAATGAAATGTCTATCTGAGGAGGGAAGTAAGTATTTAAAAGTATATGTACTCTGCAGAGTCTGTGTATTGGGCTATACACTCAACCTCATGCTTGGTACTTAGGCACTTGAAAAGAGGTAAACACAACATTGATATTTCGCTGGATCTAAGATCTCATTGATGTGAGTACAGATTATTACACATCTTCATCTGCTTATTGTCCTTCCAATTTTATCCTTAAATATGCTCCATATGAACTGGCTTCTAGTCAATGTCTCTCACCACATTTTCTGTCATCTTGTTTTTCCTTCTTTTGCTTCTCACTTTTATAAAATGAGTTATCACTCACAATCATCCACCATCATCCAACATAAAATTTTATAAGTGAGTTTATATTCTAAAACTGTGTTGTTGTCCTTGGCTACCATAGCTCTCTGCTGGGCAAGGAGACCATGTGTTTCCTGGCTAAGACAGTTTCTAGGGTTTCTTGGTCTCATTGTGGCAACTGATTTAACATCTTTAGGAAACTGATTGTTATCAATTCTTTTAGCGATTTCCCATTTTTCAGTGTTGAGCTTGTTTAAGTTGGTCAAATTAAAGTTGTTTTGATTGCATGACATATCTTCATATTTATATTCTTTCTTTTACTTGCTATTGATTTTAATCTTTTCTCTATTAAGTTGAGAGACTGAGACTGTCTGTACACAGACTGATTTGGAAATGACTCCCACGTAGGTTATCAGTAATGTTATATCTGTTAAAATATAACCAGAGGTTTTTTTGAGGAATTTTGTTTTTATTGCTTAACTTGTCTAGCACTTTCTGATCCTCATCTTGAAAAAATTATTTCTTGTAATCTTCTTTGTACTCTTTGGTCTCTTTTATTTTTTACTCTATAATTATTTATACCAAAGTAAATTATTATTAAAGTATGTTGATGATTTGAAGGGATTTATCAAATTTTTCATAGAATTTGTCTACCTCCTCATTCATTTATTTATACATTCATTATTATACAAGCATTTATTAAATTCATATGCAAAGCACTGTGCTAGGCACTTGAATACAAAGACAAAAATGAAACAGTCTTTGCCCTCAAGAAGCTTACATTCTACTGGGGGGATTAAAATACCTGTGCAAAGAAGCAAATTCAAAATGCAAAGCAATTCTGATGGAGGGATAACATGGCAGGATAAAGGGGGGTCTTATGTAGGAGGTAACAGCTGAGCTGAGAGTTGAAGGATTGTAGAGATTCAAGAGGCAGAGATGAGGAGGAGGAGGATTCTAGGCATGAGATGCAACCCAAAGAGTCATGAAGGCAGAAAATCAAAAGTTGTCTGTGTGGAACAGCTAGTCCCACAGGTCAGTTCAACTAGAACAAAGAGCACATTAGGAGGAATGATAAATAATGAATGAATAATGAAATTAGGATGGAAAGATAGGTTAGAAGCCAGATTGTCAAGGTCCTAAATGACAAGCAGAAGAGTTTGTGTTTGATCTTAGAGGTCTTTTTTTTTTTAATTTTTAGGCAATTTGGGTTAAGTGACTTGCCCAGGGTCACACAACTAATAAGTATCAAGTGTTTGGTCTGAGGCCGGATTTGAACTCAGGTCCTCCTGAGTTCAGGGCCAGTGCTCTATCCACTGCGCCACCTAGCTGTCCCAATCTTGGAGGTCTTAAAGGCAATAGGACACCAGTGAAGCTGCTTGAGGAGAGCAGTGACATGGTTAGCTGCAATTTTCTTTTGCCTTCTGATTTAATTTGTGATAAGAATGTCAACACAGATATGGTTCAGTTCCTCTAGGAGTGTTGTTGTTTGTCCTTCATTCTCAAACATGACCATGACATCAGGAAGGTGATGCCATGACATGCAAGTGAATTGCATTTAAGTGAGGGGGGCTGTGCAAAGTCACCAGCCTCACTTTCTCCTCCAGAGCCATCTGGGTCCAGTGGCAAGATATAGATCAGGATGACTGAAGATGGCCCCTCTCTAGGAATATGTCCCCTACTGGTTGCCAAATAATGATCTCGTGTTGACAGCACCAACAGTTAAATAAATGTTGATAGTTGATCTAAAAACTGTGATTTACTAGCATCTTTTGCTACCTCTTATTTACTTTTTGGTGTGGCCACTTTGTGACAGTCACTACAGAAGTGGAAGGAGGCTACACAGGTATGAGGGCCATGTTGTATTTTTCTTTGTTTCAGGGGTTGCCATGATGAGAGGATTAATCATCCACTGGCCAGCCTACTGGTGATAAGCCTTTCCATATTTAGAGTGATCTTGGGGGAAAGCAATGACAGCTTGTCACCAGGTTTGCTCTTGGTACCTTTGCATCATGGTAGAATCTGTCAGAACTTGCAGACTACTGGCCTAGCCTTCAGGAGCCCAAGTGAAAAATGTTGATCAGAAGGGTGGTTTATAGATTCTATTTGGAAAAGAAAAAATAAAGAAATTGATAGGGTTGGGTTTGTTTGGTTTTTTTATGCTTCCACAAGAAATATGAAACATAATTTCATGGGACACTTGGTCTTCTCATATTGCAGTGTTCCTGATAAGCTTTTGTAAAAAGGCTGCCATGAAAATAATCATGGTTTACACACCAATATCTGTTGCAGAGAGTGTCCGAAAGATAACTTATTATTTTTTCCCCTAAAGGAACCTAAACCCATCCCATCCCTTTTCCTAACTCCCTATTACTGTCAAATCCTCCACCAACACCTCTTTAAGTCACCCAGGTTTGCAATCCTAGAATCATCTTCCACTTTTCCATCAGCCTCATATCATATCATGTCAGCCCATATAAAATAATTTGCCAAGTTTTGTCAATTCAATACGCACAATATCTCTCACATACATCACTTTAAAGACTTTTCTGCTAGAAAAAATATCATGCTCCCTCACACAAGGATATGCAAGGAAAGTATGCTTTCAAATATAACTAGTTTAGAGAAAACACAAATATCTAGGCTAGAACAAGGAAAGAGTAGTAGTATTAGGCATACGGTGAGGACAAGGTACCATTAAAGAATAAGTCCCCTGCCTCCATAACATCATAAGAACAGTAACTACATACTAGTGATGATCCTTTGGTCTGGTCACTCACCTCTATTTTGTCAGGGCAGGTCATTGTTCAGTGTTATTGAAAGGTGGTAAGGATAGAAAGGTGTCCTCAGAACCAGGACAACCTTGGTTGAAGTCTTACCTCTGATACATACAAGGCTGTGTGACCCTGGGCAAGTCTTGACTTCTCAGTTTATAAATTGTACTGTGGTGGTGGTATTCAATCATTTTCAGTAGGTGTCTGACTCTTTGTGACCCCATTTGGGGTTTTCTTGGCAAAGCTACTGGAGAAGTTTGCCATTTCCTCCTCCATCTCATTTTACAGATGAGGAACTGAGGTGAACAGGGTTAAGTGACTTGCCCAGGGTCACACTAGCTAATAAGTGTCTGAAGCCGGATTTGAACTCAGGTCTGGATTTCAGGGCTGGCACTCTATCCACTGTACCACCTAGTTGCCCTTGCAAATTGCAGAGAAGGTGTAACACGCATTGGTAGAGGATGTTTCCGCATAAGGGGCTTCTTCTACCAGCCAAGTCGCAGGACAGTTCTCTGTCCTTTATCTCTAGACATCCCTGGCATCCACAGTTGTAATGCTTCCAGTAGCCTGTGATCCAGGGACCTCCTCACTGACAGTACTGAGATGCCAGCGGAAGGGAAAGAGTCGGAGCAAACCGCCTTTGACAAGTTCAAGTTTCCGGTTCTATTAAAAATAATATCCCATAGTAATAAGAGAATTGGCAGCTATGATTGCTGAATCACTGTTATTGATCTTTGAAATATGATAAAGATACTGTCTACCATCTTTCAACCAGTCAGACAAGCACTATTATTAATAATAATAATAGCTAACATTTATATAAAACTTTAAAGTTAGCAAAGTTCTTTGCATAGATCATCTCATTTGATCATCCTATCAACCCAGTGGAGTAGTTGCTATTATTATCTTCATTTTATAGAAGAGTAAACTGAGTCTAGGAGGAAGTAAGTAACTTGCTCAGTGTCACACAGTTTGTAAATGTTTGAGAAAAAGGATTTGAACTCAAGACTTCCTGACTCGCAAGCCCAACACACTGTCCGTTATACCACATTGTTTCCTGTTTAACATTTAAAACCCTTCAAAACCTATTCTCAACTTAACTTTCCCATCTCATTATATATTGTTCCCTTTCTTGTATTCTATTGTTCAGAAAAACTGGCCTTTCTCATTCTCATTCTCATTTCTCTTCTCATACTAGCACAGAATGACAGAATTTATTTCATTATGGTTCCAGTAATGGGGTGGAAGAAGAGATGACATTTTTGCTGTTACATATATGTGTTAGTTCCCGAATTATCAGACATATGTGATGTTTTAATAATGAGTGAGAAAGTAACTGGTTTTTTAAAAAGAAACATAGTATGGAGAGAGCATTTTGAAAAATGGAAGTTTGGAAATGTTTCCATTGTTAGGTGATTTTGTTGCCAAAAAATGGTGTATTTCACCAGTAAAAACTCACATATTTGCATACTCCAAAAAACTTGGAAAAATAATTTTCTGACCTACTTAAAAATCTTCCAAATGAAGAACTGCAATGGGGTTTGAAACCATATGTTAAAAAAATAAAATGGAACACTTTCAGGTTAGTTTACAAGAATAGCTGATTGATATCAGGGAAAATGGAAATTTGCTAGTCACGTTTCAACAAACAATATTTGCATAATTCCTAGGTGGAGATTGAAATATGAGTATCATGATTTAATAATTTAATAATCACCACTAACAACATACTTCTATGTGGAGCTATTTATCTTTATGAGATATCTTCTTCAGCTATGATAGCCATTAAAACCAAGTATTGAAATAAACTGGTTAGAATAATGTACAAGCATATAATTTATAAACATATTACATTGGAGAAGGTGCTCAAAGAATGTTTACCAATAATCATGTGTAATCAAAAAAGTTTGGAGACCACTGCTTTGTGCCTTACTATTACTGTAGCTCCTCTCTTGTTCTCAAATGGAATTTTTTTAAATTGGAGAATATTCCTGGTTTTCTCTTCTTTCTCTTGTTTTCTCTCCCCTTCCCCTATCCTAGAACTCCCTGCTCAGGCCAAGCAACATGCTGAGTCTGCAAAGAATTCTCTGTTGACCTGGAAGGGCTCAGCAATCTCAGATACGGATAAGAAGGAGATCCTTGGCACATTGGTGACCTTATACTATACTTTGGGGATGTCGGTCCTCATGCAGAACCAATATCCTTTCTTTTCTAGCAATGTACTTAGAAACCAACTGGGGGATATGGCATCAAATCAACCTTGTTACTTCTGTGAGGATTTTACTTTCGATTATTCCTCTGAGAACTGCAGATCTAGAAGAGGATAAGAGAACATCATCAGATGGAACAGATGGGAGTTTGAATCCCAAAGCCTTCTAGTTCTAATCCAAGACCTCAACTTTCCTCAATCCCTCCATCTCTTTCTCTATTCCAGAATTATTAGAATTATGATCCAGTCACCAAATTAACAGCTTCATGTCAAGTTGTTACTATGATGAGTCCTTCCCAAGTATATTTGGTTAAAAGTCCTCTGAATCCCCCTTGCTGTATGATGTCCTACCATATCATAGAGCCCCATATGGAAATCAAGATTAGCTCTGACACTAGTTTAGGAAGGATTGACTAGGGAAGGAGGGGGGTCATTTAAAGGAAGCTTAATTATCATGATTTTTACACATACACACACGTAAAGTTGTCCCATTGAAGTCAGAGTTTAAAATGAAGTGGACACAAGTCTACTTACATATACTATATATATATACATACATACATACATACATTTTATTTATATATATATATATGTTATTGGAACCACCATTTAATGTCACTTAACACTTGCTGGGGACATAAAACATCTAAGATAATTCTGAATTCTATTACTCCGGGTCCATGTACTTTATTACCACTATTTGGTCCTTACCCCAATAATTCCAAGAATGCACATTGTAAACAACTCTACTCCTATGAGATGTGCAACCTTCTATGGTACCCTCATCACAGGATCTTTAGAGGGTAGAAAAAATGAAGGAAATGGAAAGATATTTGGGATTTGGGGGGAGATTTTTCCTCTACCACCCCCACTCCCCAAAATACTAAAAATTATCTGATAGAAGTTAGACTCTTTTTTACTAGAGCTTAATTAGAATCTGTAAGGACTTTATTCACCAACTTTAGATCCCTTTCCTTTATAGTTCATAGAAGCTAGTTCCAGGGTAATGAACAATTATCAGTATATAGTGTAAAACCTCTAAGGGAAACATAAGTGGATTTTTCCCTAAAAGTTTATGGTTTCCTTTCACTCCTCTAAGCTCTTACCTGCTAATGCCCATTTTAGGTAGCCATCAAAGGAAGCCCAGTTTTGCCTGCTAAAGATTTCTTCCCTAGGAATGTGTCAGCAGGGAGAATGGAGAGGCCTGGGAAGTGGTCATTTTCAAGGTTTGCCCTGTTGACCCAATGGACAGTTGAAGCATTTTGTTTGCTTCTCAAATGTTGTACCTGGCTGTGGGATTTGGTTTTTATTATTTTAATTTTCCTCAATTGTTGCACTGGCAAGGAAGCTTATTACAATCTTCAGAAATCTGAGAAGAGCATGGAGGAACTGTGGGAATGTCCTGAGGGCCAGGCCACAGTTAGAGACTTAAAAGTCTCTGAGAAAGACCTCATAATTGCTTTGGGCAGGTAAACACTAGATTTAGAGAAATTTAGGGTTTTTTGATGGACCCCATATTGCACATAATCATTCCATGTTATCCTTGTGGAGTAAAAATAAAGCATCCCTATAATAAATTAAGAAAGACCAGTAACTCAGACTTATTTTGGAACAGACCTTTTTCTAAATTACCTTTCTCTTTTGCTGCTAAATCAATACTAGTAGATGAAGAAAGAACATTATTATAGTCAGATGGTTTAGAACTAGAAGGGACTTTCTAAGTTATAATTGGACCTGCTTATCTTTATGCTCTGAGGCCCAAATAGATGGATTGGCCAGGGTCATATAGCTCCAAAATGACAGAGGTCCTTGAACTCAGGTCCTCTAACTCCAGTGCTCTTTCCACTATATTCCTCCTAGATTACCACAACCACCCTTCCCCCCAACTACCCAATGTATTTAATGAAGATGGAAGCTAACATACATTATTATTCAATTTAAACTAGACTAAATTTGCATATGAAATGCAGTTCATGGTTGGGGGTAGGGAGCAGTGGCAACTAGTTAGTGCAGTGGATAGAATACCAGCCCTGGAATCAGATGCAGCCTCAGACACTTACTAACTATGTGACCCTGGGCAAGTTGCTTAATCCTGATTACCTAAAAAAAAAGAAAGAAAGAAAGAAAGAAAGAAAGAAAGAAAGAAAGAAAGAAAGAA